>NC_065523.1:14510161-14531298 GCF_006386435.1 Epinephelus moara | reverse complement strand
GTTACCTTTAGTAGCCATTCAAACCCGTTTGTTTCAACTTGTGTGCATTTTATCAGGCCAAAATCTCCAGGGTATGTAAACTTTTGATCAGGGTCATTTGGGTAGTTTCTGTTGTCATTATGATTTAAAAAGAGTAAACACATTTGTTTGACAATAAATGGCTTCACCCAACCACTAACCATGAGTGAAAAAAAAGTTTTTCTGTTATCATACATATTCTCTGAAAAATGGCAAAAAAATCACAAATTCTGCCAGGGTATGTAAACTTATGAGCACAACTGTATATATGTGTGTTATTTATTTATTTATTTTTCCCCACAATTTAATCAACAAATTACAAGGGTTGGAAATCACATTTCATCAAAAACACTGCTTATAAAAATCATGACAGAGCTATGTGTCACTGGCAGTGTTGGGCAGTAATGCATTACTAGTAACGCCTTACAGTAATATTATTACTTTTTCCAGTAACGAGTAGTGTAACTAATTACTAATGAAATTTCAGTGATAATATTTCAGTTACTCCAACACCAAACAACTTGTAACAATGTTACTTTTGTTATCACATCAATACTGACTTGAAATACACCAGTCACATCAGCGGACTCATTTGCTGCAGACTCAAAGCAGCAAGCTAGTCTGAAACGCTAACCTTAGCAGCTGGAAATACTCCCATTACTTTTATCGGGAGGAAAGATGACAAGAACACTGTTGCTGCAAGCAGTCGGACTAAAACTTTCTCCACTGCAAAAACCACGTCCTCAAACCTCCGGTCTGAAACACCTCGGCTACTAAGATCGTCAACACAACAACGTGAAGCTCCAGGAAATACACCCCACCAAAGGTGACCCCTCCAAAGAGGTCAGCTGTAGCCCATCACTGTCTAAAACAACCCAAACTGGATTTTAACTATGGACAGCTGCAGCTACAAAGAAGGGATGAAGCTTGAGGCTGGATATGTTGTAGATGAAATGTTGCTCCATGAGTGACACTCTGTTTTTCAGGCAGAGACTTGGGAAAATACCAGTCACAGGAAACAGAAAGCTCCCAGGTAAATAGAAGCTATCCAGCCAAAGCTACACTTACCGACAATTACCCTGACATTCACACAGAGGCACACATCTGAATTTTAGGGAGATACCCAAATACCAATTTTATGGGGTGTAACGGAAAAGTAATGTAGCCCCCTCACTCAATTCCTAATTTTAATGCAAACCTTGTGATTACACACTCTATACTTTAAACACCTTTTTGCATGGGAGAGGAATAGGTGATGGCTACAAATATAAAACTCGGAGTTGTGTACAAAAATATGATTCAAAACCAAGGTGCAAAGAGGCCCAGTTAGTCAACTATAACCCTTTAATATTCAACATAAATCAAATTACCATACCGTGAATTGGCTTACATAACTGTTAAACATGAATCACCCTCAAACACACAGACTGATTGCAAAAGTATTACAATATTTATTTCAAACCCCCAAAACAATTTAAAAAAAACAATAAAAGATAATACGCGGGATTTTCTAACTCAATCTATGGTACCATTAGCCTGGAAATCCAGACCCAAATCTAGAAAGATTTAGGGTCTGGCTATGAGTAATGCAAATGGCCCAACTCGAGGGTCGGCACCATGCATGAATTTGTAAATATCACTGCACGCAATTGGATAACACTACGACCAATCAGAACAATACAGGGGGTGACGTATCCAGAGCTTAGCTACCAGCGGAGCTAACTGGTAGATTAGACTCTTGCCGTATCCGGTCAGCAAAACAGCAAAAACGTCCTTCTTGCAAAGGAAAGATTCGAGTGCCGTCTTCTGTTCCTCTTTTAGAGAAAAAGCCAAGTCTAACTTGTTCATTGTAGCGGCCAAAGCCGTTTCAAACAACTGGTGTTCATCCGTAGCCATCTTGCAGTGTTTACTGACTGATTCTGGACTTCGTTGTAGCACTGCTCTCGTCATCTGTTTAGCTCGCCTCTGGCCCACCTATATCAGATACACCGATGTGATTGGTGCAGCTCGGCTACAAGGGCATGGGTAATGAGCATCATTACTGATTGCCAGAGTGACTCCCTGAGCAAATTCAAATTGTGCTCTCGCGAGAACTCTGGATTTCCAGGGTATGGTACCATGTTAGTTGGCGCGCTGTTGGAGCTCATATGTAACCCTCAGGTGGAGAAATGTTCGTACTCACGGTCCCTTGGAAACTCAGAAAGCTGGTAGTAACAGTCCATTCAAACCCTCGATACCACAGCGAGCTGAAGGAAGAAGAAAAGCTCTGTCCACATGCGTAAGTCCGTGGCAGCGGCCAAGTCCTGAGCACCTCTATTGCAGCAGCATGAGTGGCAACGTCCGAAGCACACTAACACAAAACCTCAAATGAATATACTGTTGGAAAACCATAAATGTGCATAATTTTACAGTTCACAATATCTATACTCACTCAGAAACTTATAAATAAACCCAGGCTTCCCACATGCAGCCTGACGCAGGTCTCCTCCGCTCCTGTGAAGGCGCACGCTAGTCCGCTAACTCAGTTTCACGTGCTAACAGTATCAGCTAATTTAGCAACAACACTCACTCGAATGTCTCCCAGTACGGCTCACACTCCCACCGGTTTAGGTTACACACAGTCACACCCCCGCTAGGTCTTACTTCTTACAAAATACTGCATTTATGATGACTATAACGAATTTAAAACAGCATATCATCCTCTCTTTCTGTCCTGTATTTCCCCCTTCGCTCTGTCTCGTCTTTTCTGAACTAAGTCCCGCCCTTCGCAGAGTCCGACACAATCCTCACCCTAACTTGATTGATTGACACCTGTCTATCCAATACACAAAACGGACATGAGAAGTTCAAGGTCTGCTCTAAATGTGGGGTATTTGAACACCTCCAAATAAACAAACAAACAAACAAACCTTAACAAAAATACACATTTTTCCATATTAATGCAGAAATCAAAAGAGATAAGTAATAAATGAGGTGGCATGTCACAAAATAAGGCAGCATAAGGATAGAACTACATTACAAATATCCAAGTACTACAGTATGAACTAAAATCAGTAGGGCACTACAGTAATATAACGAGTAGTGTAACAAATTACTGTTGGCAGGGAGTAATAAGTAAGTATTAATATTGAAAAGAGTAACATGTATATGAATAATCTATTGCATTTGTAGAGTAAGAGCCCAACACTGGGTGCTGAGCATAATTCTATGCCGTTCAGACAGACTGATGCACAAATATAGACAAGCCACTGTTACTGCCGTGGTACCTCACTTTTAAAACCATGTAATTGGGGTCACTTTTCAAGCCCTTTCCCCAATGTGTCCAGTACAACCTGTAAATCCAGTTTTATGTTGAATATCTAGTCATCAAATACCCCTGAAGTTTATAATCTACAAAATTTAAGATTAGTTAAGTCCAGTTTTAATAGACGGCTAGATGTGTTTTCTTGGCTGAGCTCTCACCAGCTGTAAACTGACAATGACCTGAGACTCAAGCCCCTTTATCACTGGACAAGAAACAACACCCACCCACTAAAATCTGGCTTTTGTATCTGGTGGTAAAATTGGCATAATTAACAAATGACTCCACAGTTGTCACCAGTAATTATGGGCTCCAGCTCCACTCGGCTCCGATCGGCAGTGACGGGAAGACACACTCGGGTGACCTTGCCAATTTTAGCCCCTTTGCTGGTGTGATGCAATGACGGGTCGCCACAAAACACTGTTTTCACTGACCTCCATGCTGCTTTCTACTGTTTACTAACCTGTTTTTCAGCCTGCCTTTGACATTGAAGGTGACATAGCAGGAAAAACAAGAAAAAGAAAGGCATACTCATCTGCTGCAGTGCAGTGTACATGGCTCTGGTCTACTGGAATTGGAAAAGGAGTCTATTGCCTATTTCTAGTGGGTTTTCTGGTGTTCAGAAAACCTGCATACACATGCTGGTTTTGGTGTAAATAGGGTTTAACTGGAAAAAGAAAAGCCACAAGTTTATGTCCCATGGAATTCATTTTACTTTCCTACATCTCCATTAAAACCTCATGATTTGACCACAGGGGCCGCTAATAACCAAGCTATCCATCCATACAGGTATGACGGTGATTCCCCCCAAGCTACCCACACAGATAAAATCTAATGCTGTGGGGAACACCATCATGACAAAGCAGACTGCGATGCAAAGTCTGTTGTGTAACTATATTACACAATATACTGTAGTCTATGATTCATCACAAAGTCTGTGTAACTACAGCAGAAAACATGCCTTCAAAGCTGAAAGAAAATAGAAACAAAAAGGGAAAAAAAGCAAATCAATCATTTATCACTTAAATGTAAAATATATATCCATATAAGGCTGACTCAGTTTACTTATAAACTCAAAATTTGCACCACAACAAATATGTCCTATCACAAAAGGAGAAATCCAGCCAAAAAGATAGAGTTACCAACTTTCCCTCAGCAGCTGTCTCAAAAGACAATAACGCATTGCAGCCTTGGGGCATGTGTTTTCAAGTTTACAGTGCAGGATTCATCCGAGGGTGAAGTTTCTATCTGCTGGGTCTGTCAACAAACATCGACTGATTGTTCTGGCAGTTTTTCCGAGCAGCAAGAGCTCAGACATTCAACTCTAATTATTAAACAAAGACATAAGGTACAAAGGCAACTGGCTGAGTTGAAGCCAGTAGCTGAGTTTCTGTGCAATGTAACCTGCGTGAATCACGAAGGAATATACACAAAGACCACTTAAGTATGTGATTTTTTTTTCCTGCAGACTGTGAACATGTGGGGGAAAAATGGAAAAAGTGAAAAGAGGCAGGGTGTTGCATCAACACCAGCACTTGAGAAAACAAGACCTATTTTTTTCCAATTTCCTGTAAATATGTATTCAGCCACTCACATTGGATATTGCTTTCCGTTCATTCTGCACAAATCTACCTCTAAAAATCTCTCCTTCCTCCCTTAAACCTCTGCTTTCATGGCCAGCGCAGGCTGTGAATCACAAAACACCTGCAGGCGTTTGTACACACATAAACACACACACACACAAAACAAAAAAAATCTCTGCTTTTTCTGCTCACACAAAAGCTAGCATGATCACCTCTCAGGCTAATAATCAAGAGTCCCCGCTAACCCGCCCCAGTCTAATATGCCACCACAATTTGGGAGACTGAACCTAGTTTACCTGCTCTATTACTGAGTTCAGAGCTCGGCTGGATTTAGCAGAGACTGGTGGAATAGTTTTAGAGGTATTCTGTTGTGAATTTTAGTGTTGGATAAGTAGGCATTTTGACTTGTTGGTAGAGAGAAAAAGTAGTGTGTTTGACCATTTATAGGGCTGGATATTGACACCAATCTTTCAAGTCAATCCAGAAAGTCTTGATTTCATCCATTTTAATCAGATTCAAATGCATCATATGAACGCCAATATTCTGCAAATATAAAAATACTGTACTCAATCTGGGAACTCCACAATGTACAAAAAATTGTGCATTTACTTACATGTTGAGCTTCGAGTAGCAACATTAGCATGAATTTCTCTTATATTGTCTCTTAACAGGAAAAACAAAAGAAGCCAACTTGCACCAATGTTCTCAGTGATCTAAATCTGCTTTTACTGAGGGGTACTGAATGATGAATTCCATTTGATCATAGGTAACCTATTGCCCCCTGAACACTATACTGCATGATTGTAGGTGCTGTGCCATATGCAAAAACTCTGGCACATGCCAAAAGAACTGGGGAGATGGCAACTTAAAAGTGAACTTCAGCAGTAATAAAATAATTACAGGGAAAAAAAGGAGAGCCCAGAAAAGGCAAAACCTTTGTGATGCAATAAATGTTGCATCAGCAGACATTAATCACACACAATATCCTCCAGGGTTTTTAATAGTCTTAATTGATATTAATGGGCCATTTTTATTTTTTTTTTAGTCCACAAATTTAATATGAATTAAATTTAATTAAATCAATGTATTCACTCTAAAGCATATTATAATTTAATTAGATTATTTGATATTCATGCATTTTTTTTTTTTGTTCCTCAAATTTAATTTAATTTGTGTTCCCTCACACTGAGCAACATTTTGTGACTGTAAATTAGATGTTTTTCTCTTATCTTTGTAAAAGTGCTCTGGAACATTCATAAAAATTTCTCTTACCTAAGAAAAGAGCAAAAATATTAAAAGATTGATGAATCCCAGAAATCAGTGGGTACTAACAATAAAAGAACAAATCGTGGATACATGTAAAAATAAGAGAAAGTTTGTTCGTATACTGCTTCCAGCATGAGAAGCTCCTCTGTGCAACTGTAGCATTTATAAAAAGTAACCAACACAGTCTACACGGAACATTGAACACAATAGTAAATATGTTCACTGAGAGAGGGCAATATTTGGATTTTAATAATCACTTCTGCATCCGCTACCTGAAAACACTTTTTTCCCCCATTTATTTATTTATTTTTTACCAAGTCACACACAGACATAATCTATAAAATGTGAACAGCATGCTAACATTTGCTAATAAGCACATCAAAAGTACAGCTTAGGCCGATGGAAATGTTATTGGTTTTATTCAGGTATTTAGTCATAAAATAAAGTATTGGACGATAGTTTGAGCTGCTGGCAGTGCTACAGGGAAAAAGCTCATTGGCTACGGTCAACTGGATTTCTCCTCTGGGAAATGTGAATCTATACGAACATACAAGGCAATTCATTTAATAGCTGTTAAAAAACTGTATTCTAATGGACTGACCAAAAGACCAACAGACCAGCATGGCAATTTACAAATTTGATTTTGATTGACCAATATTCCAAAACCCGAAGCTATGTAAGTTACAGCAAAAATATAACATTAAAGGGATAGTGCACCCAAAAATGAAAATTCAGCCATTATCTACTCAACCATATGCCGAGGCAACAACTTTTTAATGTCGGGGCTTCAGGACACTTGGATCACTACGGATGAGCTATTTTGTGGTTTCAATTATGTGTTTTTGGACATTTTAATCTGGGGTGCCTTAAGCCTCCATTAGGTGGAGTTGTGCTGCTATCCACTCTCCCCTTGGTTCTCCGCAATTGTTGTGAGGACTCTAAAAGTTCACCTGAGCCTCCCTCGGCATATGGGTGAGTAGATAATGGCTGAATTTTCATTTAATTTCCCTTTAATTCATACTTTTAAAAACTGAGCCAACATTTGGCATTTTGCTTGTTGAATGACTCAAAAAATAAATCAATTATCAAAATTAATCCATGCAGATGTTGAGATATTTCACTGTGGACCATCAGACAGACCCACAAACCAACAAACTTTGACATCTCTGTAGCTCAACTGTTAGCCAGACAATAAAATGCAGAAACAACTCAATTACAGTAGATGCAGTAAACATATCTTTATGTGTTACCTCCATCCTTCCAGATATACATTCACATTTATATGGCCCCAGTCACAGCACACTCGAGACTGGCAGTGTCCCAGTTCAATTCATGGCACCAACAAGTGCATTGATGGTGAGAGCACGTAATTTACTGACGTTCATATTTCTCCCAGGAAGACAGCGTAAAATGGTGCAGTAACTATGTCACCACTTGAGAATAACGGCTCTTTTGAATACTTTAAATCAGGAAGTGAGTAACACTCCAACCCTTACTGTGACTCAGTAAGCCCCGCAGTCTCTCTATCAACCAGGGTCAAACAGTAAGACCCTCGTAGAGTTAATCTGTCCTCCATGATTAAACGGAAGAAAACTAATTCCCCCTCTCACACACAGGCAGACAGACCACATGGTGCTAGCTTGTGATAGCACATAACCCGGAGGTATAATGGTTATTAAAGAAATAAGCAGGCTACAGGCTAACTGCACAATGTAATGAACGGCTGTCTTTTCCATTTAAGATCATTCTGGGTTTAACTCACAGAAAGGAAAAACATGTGGTCTGGCTGATTTCTGTTCATCAGATTGAGACTGAATTTGATTATACACCATGAGACTGTGGGTGGGATTTATGCTGTGGGTGACTGACAACGTGAACTACAAGAGAGACAGACCAGAGCTCCTTCATAAGGGTGATGCCTTTTAAAAACAGTCTGGGGCTCAATCAGATACGGCTGCCACTCTTCCACAGCTTCTCACGCAAGATATTTCTTTAGATATTGCTTTTTTCATAACAGAAAACTATAAATCAAAGTTTCAAAGACAAGTTGGATTGTGCTTTTTTTTCTTTCTTTTTTTTTTTAAAAATGAGAGAAACGAAGACAAGCATGAAAAGAAACTGACAGTGAGCAAAAGAAGATACCTGCTGCCCTGAGCTGACCCGGCTGTTTAAACCAGAGTCCTCAGACCAAAGTCATGATGATTTTACACAAATTAAAGACACATCAGGGTTTTTCCTAGCCCAAAATGAGGTGAAGGTGGATCATGTTAATTTAAGGCTAATTAATATAACGTTAAATGCCATAGGCTTCTGCTAATAACGTTAGCATGTTATATTTGTTTGGAAAATGTGTTCAGTGTAAGACAGGTGTTTTGTTGGTAAACCTTGTGAGCTGTAATGGAGCCAAACTTTGTGACGTTACTTTTGTTGAATGTTGCTGTTGTCCCTGGCTTCATATGAGTAGAGGAAAGTCTGCTAGCCACTGGGCTAATTTATACAATGTAAAATTCCATAGGCTTGTGCTAATATCATTAGCGTGTTGTATTTGTGGGGAAAATGTATTCAGCAAAAGACAAATGCTTTGTCTGTGAATGCTGCGAGTTATAATGCAGCCGATTTGTGCACTTGTGTTTGAAATTGTCTCTATGAAGCCATGTTTAATGTGTGTTTTGAATCAACTATACTTTACAGCACTTCCGGCACCAAAAAGTGTTTTGGAGGTGTAATTGTTGTGCAGCTGCATATTTTCAAACGGGGGAATAAAATCCCTATCTTTGCATTTTATTTTGATCACAGTCTGTTTTTAAAAAACTGCTTGGGACATCTCAAATGTGGCTCTGGCTTGCAACTGAAAACATGTAGCCCATTTCATACAACATACCAAGATATATACAGGGAATCACCAGTCAGCCAGTGAGTACCGAGATATTAATTTTTGTGGTGTTTTTTTAATCCTATTTTCAATCAAATCAAATATATATATACGCACAAAAATCCCCTCTCACACTTTGAGACTTATAAGACAGCCTGCCCTTTTTTATGTAATTAATTTTGATTATTTAACCCCCTATTTTAAATTCGTTTTCATTAGTATATTTGGTAATCGTGTTCTTATGTATTATCATTTTACAGATGTTTGTTTGAACTTCTGTACTGATGAAATCAGAAAAAACATTTTTTTTAAGAATAGACTACTTTATTTCCTTATAGTCTACTGGTGTAAACATTGTAGTCTCACAACCCCAATGATAAAAGACATTTGCACATGGTTTAGATTAGGTAAAACATTATGTTACAAGAACACTGTGCTTAACCTGTGATAAAGTTAAGGCACAAAATTCACTTGGTTATGGTTAGGAAAAGACGTGTTTTGGCTTAACATGCAGCGTTTGGGAAGAATCCCCACAGGAAGAGCAGCGATGTCACAGTTTAAAAACAACGGTCGATGGAAGCACACTGATGAGTCAATACCAAACACTCACAATTAAAGCCTAAGTGCTGATGGAAACACAGCAATGACTCCCTCAAACACACCCAGTGCTGTTTGCTGGTCTCAAACTGTGGTCTGCAGTAGTTTGCAGCTTGGCAGCCGTCTTGGCAGGGAAAGGGAGTTTTGTTGTCTTTAGTGATTTTTTTGTTGTGGTGGCAAAGATACAGAGGAAAGACTGTGGCGCACCGGGCTGGCCCCCACTTTGCTGCGGTCCAAAACAGACATCTCTTTTCTTCCTCTTTGGCAGTTTTGGCAGCACCTTTCCCGGTGCACTGTGCTGATTACGATAGCGCCGCCACATCTGCGTAATGCCGCACTTGCAGTTACAAATGACAGAAATCCACCAAGAGCAGTGCTTGTTAGAAAATAGTAGCTTTCCATTATGGCACCCATCAGAAGTTTGTCGAGAGCTGGAGGCTGGATGAAATTTGATGGAGGCAGCCACCTCATAATTCTCTATGAAGGAAAAACCCTGTGTACTGAACACAACACACAGCAATGAAGCAAACCATACTGTACATGTCAGGCTGTAAACTTTCCAAGAAAGAATGAACTAAACTCAAAATTAACTATGATGGAAATAGAAAAGGCTGATGGAAATGGAGGGCATCACAACGCTGGACAGCATGAGGCAGCACAGTTTGACTCGTGTCTCTGGCTCTCAGCTCTGACGCTGACTGTGAGTGAAGTTGGCTACACTACTTTTGAACCAAACTTTGGTCCGACCTCCTCTACTGCCATCCAGTGTGATTGACTCTTTGGCTGACAGCTCTGTCAGAAGCCTGGCAGGAGAGACACTCTGTGGTGTGCTAGGATTTTATAACTGAACTCTGACCGGAAAACCTGGCGTTTTCACATCACAGATTGTGAACAGAGGCATTACAGCGTGGGTCTTATGAGACTAATGTAGGGTGATATAAAGGTTTAAAGTGGGGGATGGCTGCTCTCCATGTGCAATGAACTGACACTAACTAGGCACGAGAATAAATATATTTCTCATTTTGTAGGAGGAGAGTAACAATACATCTATCTTGAACAACACTGACTCACTGACCTAAGACCCAATATCATTGATGCAAAGCAAAAACATCAATACACACTGTCATCTATAAAATACACCTTTATTTTGAAATTCCCATGGCATGTCTGTGTCATCATCCAAGGGCACCTCTATTAGAAGCATTTAAACAATGCTAGGTGCCTAGCGCCAGGCAGAAAGTGGCAAGCAGCCAAGAAAAGACAATGAGGATAGTTATTGATACCGTCTCGTATCGATTGCAGGTCCATTATTGAATCACATCAAAATGGTACCGGGACAGACATTGTGATATCAGCAAATATCGTATTGTTGTTCAAAGAATTGACATAATATTGTATCATGATAAAGCTTGTAATTTACACCCCTAATTGATAGGTAGGGTGCATTAAAGAAAAGACACCAGCAATAAAGTTTTATGAGCATCTATACAAACAAACTATCTCAAGGTTTCCAACACATTCATTTATTTAAGGCAGCCTGCCACAGTTAAAACATCTGCTGCCACATTTTGTTTTTCTATTTTTAGAGCTGGGCCATTCATTGGGAGCACTGTCGCAATATATATATAATGTGGTTACTCATTGCTCCACAGTCTTAAAGTGCAGACAGAACTCTGGAAAGTAGAAAGTCAGGCACAGTCAAAGTGAAACTTAACCATTCATTGTGCTGGGTCCTCTGCAGCAGCTTCTCCTCTCATTCATCAATCTGATCTGATCGACTGACCACATCTCCACTCCCCAACTTAAAACTCCACAAACTGAGAGTTGTAGTCTGCTCTGTGTTCATGGGAAACCTCTGAATTTAGAGAGACGACACAGACTGATACATAAGGACACACAGGCAAGGGAAAAAAAAAAAAAAGAAAAAAAAAAAGCCATTGTCAGCTACCGCCACAGATTGATTCTAATTTGGTGGGAAACATCTTGTCCCATATGGTCTAGCGGTTAGGATTCCTGGTTTTCACCCAGGTGGCCCGGGTTTGACTCCCAGTATGGGAACTAGCTTTTTGGGGTGCCAGTAGCTCATTCCATAGGGACTTGGGGAACCGGAGGGTCACCTGTTCAAGTCCCCGTCCGGACCAAATATGGAGCGTGGATTGGTGGCTGGAGAGGTGCCAGTTCACCTCCTGGGCACTGCCAAGGTGCCCTTGACCAAGGCACCGAACCCCCCCAACCGCTCGGGGCGCCTGACCAAGGCAGCCCCCTCACTCTGACATCTCTCCACTTTGTGCATGTATAGGTCCTGTTTGTGCATGTGTGTGTCTTTTGGACCTGTGTGTTAATGACAAAAGAGTGAAAAAATTTAATTTCCCCTCAGGGGGATTAATAAAGTATATATAAAAATAAAAAAAAACAAAAAAAAAACACGATCTATAGATATAAAAAAGCATAAACCAATGGACCACAGTGAACATGGTTTTCGAAAAGAGTTTGGGTTGAGGTCAGGACTCTGTGCCGGACAGTCAAGCTCTTCCAAACCAAACTAAGAAAAGCAAAGTAGCTTTTCTAATACCTTCTGCTTAACACCCAAAAAGTCAGAAAGATCGGGCTTCAGTTTGTGCATGGAAATATTGTCATGTCAAAACAGGAAAGGGCCGCCCCAAACCCAAAACTCGGAAGCATACTGTTGTCTAAAGCAGGTTCCTGAACTTTTTCTGCCTTTGAAAGCTGGAAAACATGATACCTCACACACCTTCCTCGAGGGGCCAAGCCCAAACCAGGGTGTCCACTTACTTTTGGCCATATAGCATAAATAGATCAATTAGTTGAACAAATTATTGTCCTTTTTGTGTGTCAAGCAAGATTCTTTAATCCATTAATGTCCAAACAAAAAGACATTTTTTTTATCTTCCACTTCATGGCCATACTTCCCTCCTACATGCTCGTCTTTACTTCTCATCCTTCGTCCGTTCACTGTCTCTCTGTCACTCACACTCCCTCTGTCTCTCCTAAACACACACAGTCACACACACACTGTAGAAGCTGTCGGCTCGTCTCCTTCTGTCCTCATTAGTAGGCAAGGCCCTCGTTCTTGTTTGCACACTCCACTGTTCTGACTAAATGAGAAAATTAATGAGCTGGGGTGAGCTAGAGGGAACACCACAACCTTCAGTGTCTCCCCCCGCTGCTACCTCGCCCCCACGACTCCTCAGTCCACCCCTGTGTTACTCTCTCACCTCCTTGCTCCATCTCCTGTTCCTGTCTCCCACATCCTTGTTTAATTTCATGCCGCCGCTGTTGCCGATACCTGTCTCGGCTCTGTAGACGGGTCTTTGGTAAACAAAGAGAATGCTGTAAGACTTGACCCCTCTCCCCCATCATTCTCATCACTCTTGCTGTTTAGCCGGAGGAACACTACACTCGATAAAGACAAGAGAAAGGGAATACCAATGATCACGGAGAGAAGCGGCGCATCTGCAGAACTGCTGTTCGATTATTAAGAGCTTTTAATAAAACAGTAAAAGAAGCCCACAGGCGAGAAGTGCACGCAAAAGGAAAGTTCTAAAAAGTACATTTCCTGGAATACCACTTTGTAAAAGAACGTATTTACATAAGTACAATGCAGGCGCACAGAAGCTGAGTCACCCAAATATCTACACATTGTTTACACACTTATGAATAAAACAAATAAATGATATAAATAAGTAGCCACCTGGCTGGCAGAGAAGATTAATAATGGATCTGTCTCTTTTAAGTGGATGCTTTGAAAACACACAGACGCAAGCGTACAAGTACAAACACACAGACAGGCAGTGGCACAAACATTTGTGAGCGAGCTCAAGGGATGTGGGTGACTGATAGAGTGGGTAAAGTCCTGTTTGTACAGTCTGCTGCCTCAGCTGAACTAGATCCTTGATTCATTACCTGCCCAGAGTGTGACTGAGAAAAACACTGTGCGTCTTTAAAACAAGAAGTTGTCGTTCTTCTTTCTGTCCTGTTTATTTCTCTGTCTCAGTGGAATACAAAGAGCATGCTGTTGCAGTGAGGGGCAGAAAATGCAGATCATCAATTTATCGTTTGTTAAACTCCAGTCCACCGTTGCCAAGTATGTCAAGCTTTCAAATCCAGCACTGCATGTGTGCAGATTTACCACTTGAAATTCTTTTAAACAATGTGTCCTTGGTATTAGACAGAACTGGGCAAATAATAGCTTTTCAGTTTTAGTCCTGATCCTTGATTTTGTCAGCTAAAATTACAACTTTTGTTGGCAGAGTTGTAACCAGTGAATTAATGTCAGCCCTGAGTTTTACTAGCCTGGTGTGGCTACACATTTTAACAAATAAACACCTGTCTCAGTAAGATGCCTGGTCTGATTATTATTTTTAATCAAAGTTTTTCAGATGTATAAAACCCAGTTGTTGGCTACCTCAAATTATGTGTCCATTCCTTCTTTGCCATATAAGTTATTCATAGTCCTTTGGTCCGTAATGGCCTGTAGATCAAAAGAATCAAAAGGGTTTTTATAAAAATTAATCCAAGTTTGAGTTTTAACAGGATAAAGTGGTGTTGTGTTGGTATGCCGGGTGACGTCACTCTCCCCCTCTCTCTCTGATGCGTTGTCTGTCGGAGCTAGCCGAATTTTTATACAAGTAATAATCATACTGGTACCAAACTAGTCATGTCATAATGAACTATGGTGAGACGCTGCGTTTTGGTGTCATCGAGGGGCACTTGGCTCTGCTGTTCCTAAGCTGCTACCATGTTTATTTTATTCATTTTATCTTTATTTAACCAGGAAGTCCCATTGAGATTGAAAATCTATTTTACAAGAGAGACCTGGTCAATTAGCAGCCAATCAAAACTCATTCAAAATGCAACAAATACAACATATGATACAAAAATCCACAATAAAACAGCAACTATTCAAACATCGTGGCCTCTTAAGAAAAACAAGCACATGTCTCTGTCACCACATTCTTTATGATGCCCTTAAAGTAAAATGCAGTTTCCCCCAGATCTGTTAAAACTCTGGGTACATTGAAAAGCAACCACCTGGAGGAGCGTAGCTGGTAACAACCAGAGCTGACACACAGAGGCCGGAAGGTTGAGCAATATTGCTATATAGAAAAAAATATACCAGTGCTGTTGACTGGAAATAGTCAGTGATGCCCAACCCACCAAATCATAAAGAATGCAGTGATGAGTAAATGACTTTGCATTTGTAATAAAACATAGATGCATGATAAGGCTATGTGAAATGATGGAGGTCGCATGCATATATAATATGTCACCATATTCAATCATAGACCAAAAAGTGGCTTCATAAAGTAAAGTAAAACAAGACTTATTTATAAAATAAAAGCCAATGGTCTATGTCACACATGCTCGAGCGCTTGTTTTGCGACAGCTTACCATATGGGACATCAACTGGTCCGCTAAACTATCACTTGCCACCATTCAGCTGCTAGCTAGCTTTGTGCTTATACTTATAAAGTTAACTAAATAGTAACACGGAGGCCCTGTGGTCTGAACTAAGACCGCAAACTCTGCCTCCCACATTGTCAACGGCAGGGCATGAGCTTCACTTCGTCTGTTCTTACCTTTCACAATAAAAGCTCTTGAGATATACACTGCATCACTGCTTATCATGAGGAACTTATTCACATGCTGAGTCTGTGGTAACGAGTGGTTCATCATATTGAAATCATTTTTGCTTTGAAATTTGTTCTGGCCTCTTCTGTAAGTTTCTATTTAGCATAATACCTTTTTTTTATCTCAATGAAATGCCCCAAAACAATTGTTTAAGTTACACAAAAAAGGCAATTTTATTAGCTCGGCCGGTAAAAAAAAATATGTACAGCCAGTCGATGTTTTCATCTACTAATCCCTTTGGCTGGTGAGTCATAGAGTTAATTTCAGACACTGTCTGCAGCCCAAGAAACACCTTCCCCATAGAATCATTATAAAAAAGATGTTTGTAACACTGTTAAACTGTTTGACAAGACACCTCATAAATCATTACGTATTTTGTGTGACCCAATGTAAAGTTGAGTGCGACGGTAGAAAAACATCAATGTTCTTAAGTGCTTTAGGTTGCCAAGCAATTTTCTATCAACTGAATGGAGGCCATGTTGGAGTCTGGTATTCACTTCTTTTAATATATCCATGTGAAAAATCTACAGCTCGACAGGCCTGCCATGTGTAGTTACAGTTGCTAAGCTACAGCGCAATTGCACAATCGAATGTTCAATTAAGCAAAAACAAACAATAAAAGAAATGTTTCACTAGTCTCACAGACCAAATAAAGCTCCAAATCCCCCCTGCCTCAATCAGCTGAAAACTCAAGTCCAGTTGCTTGCTTGTTTGATTTTTCTGGACTTAAGGGCTTTGAACCCTCTGCTGCTCTGTTGCTCTGTGGTTATCCATATATGAGATTGTATAAATAAGAGCAAGGAGGAAAAAGCCAGGAGCAGCACCATTAGAGAGCTCCTGTGGTATTTTCTTATGTCAGTTCTAATAGCTGAATGGGTCCGGGGGAGGCATTGTACCGACTCCAGCAAGCACACCCAGGGTTTTTAATCAGCCTTTTAAATAAATAAACCATGATTGTATCCCTTGCTCTGTCTTTCCATACGACGCAAATGGCCTACAGGAATCAGATCAACTGATATATTAGACGAGATAAGATCCTAATACATTTTAAATGCGGGGGGATGATACTACAGGGGGGTGGAGGGGTGGGGAGATATTTAGCACCGAAGTGATGGAGAAAGAAAACAAACTAACTGCAGAGGGCCAGTGGGGCAGAACACAGCGCCAAAGCAAACTCAAATAAACTACATGAAATCGACCGTTCACACATGCTCACAGCTCACATATGATGGTTCCTTTGCTCTGCAGCAGCAACTCATTAACAACAGAACCTAAATCCATATTCTAGCTCTGTGTTACGACACGGCCTCAGGGAGGGAACTTGAGGATGCTCAGAGTGCGTAAATAATAGATGCAGTTTAGGGAGTTAGAGACTGACACACACAGAGTGGATGTGTCAGAAAGTGAAAGGAGGAAAAAATGAAAAGGTGGTTTGATCAATTGCGGAGACCTGAAAGAGGCATTCTCCGTTTTGAGGGCCGTTTCATACCCTTCCTTGAGCAACTTTTATTTTTCCAAGAGCTGAACACAAAAAGCATTTCGTATTTATCTATCCAAAACCTTCATGAGGGAATGTCATTTGAAACAACAGAGGGCTGAAATTATTGGAAAACACCCTCAACACTGGATCAAAGCTGATACACAAAGTCTTCAAAATCTCTCCCCAGGAGATAGAGATGTGAGAGTCTTTCTTGCTTTTGTTTAAATGAATGGTTCTTTGTCTCCACTGAGTGATTATTCAAATCCCAAATGACTTCCAACAAAAGTAATTGATTGTAAGAGAAAGACAGAGCGGCTGCCTTCAGCTTGCTCAATGAAAACATCACTAAAGTTTTAACACTGTGAGACATTCAGACTAACGGATACACAGTGTTAGTTCAGTTTGATGGTACATCTGTTGAATCAGAGGACCATCGTTCAACCTCATGTCCAACTGACTGTGGCTCAGATATTATTGTATAGGTCTGGCCAACATATTTCAGTTTTATGATAAAACTGTTCACAAAGTCTTCTCTGGGGTGGACAGGGCAAGACGTACGACAGTTCAGATTAGGTATGTAAACCGATTAACAGTTAACGGCCAAGAATATTTTTTGCCATGGGTCACGCGCCTGTCTGTCTATAGATTAAATTTACTGCTCTTTATTCTAGCTAGCTGTGTTGCTCATTCGACGATTACTGCGAGCAACATCATCCTGACTCAACAGCGTTGCAGTGGAAACATTGTGCCCACCCTCCATTCTCTCCCCAGGTCACTCTGGTGAGTGAGCCGCTCAATTTTTAGCTACAAACCCCCTCTAGCATTGTTAACTTTGCTCTGTTGTCACCGTCAGTACTGTGAGCACGCCTTGTGGTGCTAACATAGCTTAGCCAAAGGCATTTTGTAGCTCAAAACTCACTGGGGCTACCTGGGAGAAGAAGCGCTGCTAGCTAGGTCTGAGGTCCCACTGCTACTTAGGTCCTGGGATCCAACCCGGGTGGTGCGCAAGTGCAGAGCAGCCAAGGCTAATGTTAGCTAACCAGTGGAGACATCCTTAGTTCAGATGATCTAATGTAAATATACATTCAACAGTTTAGCCAGATCATCTGAACCAGTGGTTCTCAATCAGGGGTCCAGGGACCCCCATGGGGTCCCCAGAAAAGAAAAAGAAAAAGAAAAAGAGTCATAAGAGTGACTATTCTGATTATAGGTTTTACTTCCTCCACAGTTATCTCCTCGACTAGTTGACAACTGTAGAATTCTGGTCTTAATATAACAACCAAAATCTTTTCAGGTGGAGATCTCTGAAGCATGATCTTATCAAATGTGGACTCATGACTTGATGATATGTATCAATTTACATGTCCTTGATATGAAAAGGTTGACAACCACTGATCTAAACTAGTTCTTGACGTCTTGGTTCAACTTTGACCTATTACACTTGGTCTATAAACTGTGATGGATGTTTAAACCAGACAGTTTGGGTGGTACTTTTACTGTTTGCCTTCATTTTGTTTTCAAATTAAGTTTAATAAAGCTCCAGGTTTATTGCCATGTTCCCAGCAATTACTTTGGTTAGTACAATATTATCATATCCAAAAGAGACAATGTCCAAAGAAAACTAGACAAATATAAAAGCCAAACTGTAATAAACTAAAATTATCCTTCTGAGATTAACACAATGCTTTCTCTAATCTTAAAAACAATGGAACAATGTGTATTTTGCATATAGTTTCTTTAGGTTTGCTGCCAAAATTCACTATAAGTGCAGCAGTGCTTTTAAACAAAGTCACATGGGCTCAAAAGTAATTGATACAGCTGCCTGTGTTTGGAAAATGTTAAATATTTATGACCTATAGCTACTTTTATTCAATAATAACGGCACTGTTAAAAAAAACTTTTATTTCACAAAAGCTTCAATAATGTATTACTTTGGTATTTGGTACTGAAACTCTGGCACTGTATTGGAAATAGTAACAAAATCTTTCAAACGATACCCAGACTTTGTAACTGATGACTTGTTGCACTGGCAGATGAAAGATGTGGAGTCAAAACAGAATGTAGTCCCCTTAACTTTCGTAACATGATGTACATGTCTGCAGTGATTTACCTGTTTTTACAGCTGGATATAAACATCTGTCTCAAATGCTTTTTGCCCTCAGTTATGCATTTAAGGCTTTTCAAGACTGGGTAACTTGCCAACTAACAGATGCCATCTTCTGTCTGCTTACATCCATAAAACTTTACATTTTGGGATTACTTCCAGTGGGTGGTTTACTCTAGATGACTCACTTTAGTGTTGTGCAAAGAGAAGCAGATGTGCATTTCAGGCATTGGAGCAACGAGATAGTTTTCATCCGCTCAAAAAATCCAAACTGACGGAGTAAAAGTTGGAGGGCTAGGAATCAAATTAGAGGGTGACAGGGTAATACCCGGACAAGGGTTGAAGGATGCCCAACTCTCCACGCTTCAGTCAGTCTGCCGGCCTGGATCGATTTTCAGAGTGAAGCAAAGAGAGGAGGAGAATGGGATGGGGAAGCCATCCAGTCGGCCCGTATATCCCTCAGTCTATCAATACCGTTTGTCACCTGTCATGGCCTTGCCCCCACCAGCCCTCTGTCTTGTCCTGAACCTGTTATTCATTCTGACGTTTCCATACTGGCAGACAAACTTGGCTGCAGCATCTGCTTCTCAACCTTGAGACAAATCACCTGAGAGAATCTGACTGATGGATGTTGTCTTGAAAGCTGTGGAGAGCGGGGTCTCCCCAAACCTCGACAATGGCTCGGTGTCAATTAATCATAATCATCATTAATATTGAGAGGCAGTGTGTTTAAGAGAGAAAAAAAAAAAGAAGAAGACTCGGCATCCAGGAAAAGATTATGTCAGTATGTATTCACCCTGAAGCCTGAGAACACATCTTCATTACTTTCTGCCCGCTCGCTTAACAATTCTGCAATCTAATATTGCATGACCTACGTCTGATTAAAAGTGAGTGTGTGAAGAAAAGCTTTTCAGCTCGTGAAAAATAGCCTGCTCCAGGTGAATCTGGCGTATAGTATAATACCATTCTGCATTCATCTCATTTAAGCAAAATACTAGTTAATGTGCAGGCACCAGTCATATTCATGTCGTAATGAGAGGCAGTCAGACTGAATTCCAGCATTTCACAGATTGTATTCATACATTTCATTTGATATATCAAAGCAGGAGGAGACGCACAGGGCCTGAAATGATGAAATGGACGAGGAGACTTAAGTGTCATGAAAGCTATGATGAGAAATCCAGAGTGTAATGAAACGAATAAGAAAGGAGGTATTGTTGTAAAAGCAATAAAAAGAGATGAGCAAATATCACGAGATCTACAAGGACAAATGCCAAGGATGCTCTGACAGTGAGCAACTTCAGTTTCTCTGAGTTGGACCGCTTCTTTATTCGAGATGTTAGGGCTGCACAGTCTTTTTAAACATAAGTTGAAACTTATACAGAAACATTAGCTTTCAGCATGACTAAGTAAATGATTTAGTGTCAGGACTCCACGTCAAACGTCCTGATCCTGTATTCACACACTTTGCAAACTATAAAAACAGCAAGGGCCGTATTCACAAAACATTTTAAAGCTCAGAGTAACTTCCAACCAGCTGAGTTGCTGACAGCTCATTCTGGCATGCCTCATTGTGTCAGAATTTTTGAAACTACAATGACCACTTCGCAGTTGTATACTTCCGCGAATCAGTCAAGTTGCAGTTACAGTTTAGGTGGGGGTGCAGAGGGGGGATGAGAGGACTTTTTCTTTTAAGCCGTTGCACCTAAAAGAACCTGACATTTAGCTACTTCATTAGCATGCAGGTCGCATTAGCAATGGCCATAATAACTACCAAAAAATTAGATTTTGCAAGACGGAAAAGCTGTTACTTAAAGTTACTGTTACTTCAGTTGATTTGCCAGATTTGCGATATTCCAGTTTGCTTTGGCATATCTGGCACTCGACTTTTTAGGGGTCATCTTTGTAAATTTTTAGACTATTCCAGACGCTTGACTTTTTTCGACATTTTGCCAGTGTATCTGTAATCCTGTCACAGGTGGTCAAACTTAGGCGTACCACTAAGTTCAAATGTTCATGTCTGAAAATAACTAATAATCAGTATGATGCATAATGAATTTTGTTGAATTACTATTTCTTAATATGTGGGCTATTTTATATATATATATATATATATATATATACACTGCTCAAAAAAATAAAGGGAACACTAAAATAACACATCCCAGATCTGAATGAATGAAAAATTCTTATTAAATACTGTGTTCTTTACATAGTTGAATGTGCTGACAACAAAATCACACAAAAATTATCAATGGAAATCA
>NC_065523.1:14507772-14509261 GCF_006386435.1 Epinephelus moara | reverse complement strand
ATTGGGGGTGTCTTGCTAATTGCCTATAATTTCCACCTGTTGTCTATTCCATTTGCACAACAGCATGTGAAATTGATTGTCAATCAGTGTTGCTTCTTAAGTGGACAGTTTGATTTCACAGAAGTGTGATTGACTTGGAGTTACATTGTGTTGTTTAAGTGTTCCCTTTATTTTTTTGAGCAGTGTATATAAAAAAAAACAGAGCATCTGAAAAGTGATTTGGACATTGATTACCATGGCAACAATCAAAGCTTCAAAGCTTTAAAGCATTTGGGTCAGCCCTAGTTATGGCGTTGAATTATAGCCAGAAAAGTGTCTTTGTAGAACATTATGATGCCACAGTGATGCTGACCTTTGACCATCTGGATATAAAATGTTATCATTTGATCATTTCATCCTGTTAGAAATTTGTGTGAAATGTTGTCAGAATTGGCATAAGAAGTCTTAAGTTACTGCCTAAAACTTTTTTTAAAAGGTCATAGTGACCTTGACCTTTTACCTTCGACCACCAAATTCTAATTGGTTCATGCTTGAGTCCAAGTGGATGTTTGTGCCAAATTTGAAGAAATTCCTTCAAGGCATTCTGGAGATATGGCCTTCACAAGAATGAGACAAATGGACAGGCAGTCATATGGACGAACCGATAACCCGAAAACACAACGCCTGTGGCCACAATACAACAGTAATGAACTTTAAAAGCATATTTTGAAGGCAGGGGAGTTAATAAGGAACCACTCAGCTCAACACCAATTCAAACAATCCCATGACACAGGAGATGGTGATTTGCATAACTCAGCAGCACTACTGTGACTTTGGAAAGGTGTCGTTTGTGAGACACTATTCATCAAACTAAAGAAGCACTCTTGAGACCCGACTTTGTTCAACAGTAATGACCAAGTGAATAAAGCCCCAGATGTATATTTGTGTAGTTATATTAATGGAGGTCTGCTAAAGAAGAGCTTTGTCTCACTTGAAAAAATCTCACTCCACCAATAATTATTAACATAAACCCCTTTTACACCTGGAATTAAAGTCTGAAATTAAATAGCTTTTTTTGTTATCTATCTGCTCTGTAAACAACATTCTTCGTTGAGAAAGAAATCACACAGCAAAAGGGAAAAATGGTAGCCTGGTTCCAGACCATAGACCCCACCCACTCAACTGAGTAGGCTTGCATCTCTGGTCTGGCATACTGCAATGACTTTGCAATTTATCTCGTCCAAAAGATGGAAGGACCAATGAACTCTGTGGGTGGGGGCGGGTCTAGCGATTAGCCAATCAGCGCCACGCAGATGTCAAGCTGTACGCCGGTGGGTAACTGGTGAGGATAGCAACAATGGCGACCGCTACAGATCCTACAGACCACATTAACGATGCTATCGAGGTATTTCGCCACTACTCGCGTTAATGGAGGACCAAATTAAGGAAGCTGCTAAACTGGATTTAACGGCGATGCAGCTGGGCGTGCACGACGACGGAGACATTTTAA
>NC_065523.1:14321385-14507317 GCF_006386435.1 Epinephelus moara | reverse complement strand
GAGAGGTAGAAACAAACAGCCAGTGTGTGTCTGTGTGTGTTATGTTCAGGTGTTGTCACGTAAATAACAGTGCCCAAGCAATAAACAGGACAGACAATAGGATTTTATTTATTTTTACACTACATTTTCACTGAAAGCTGACCGAATCCGACCCGAGCCCGAATACAATTTATAGCTACATTTTTGACCAAACCTGCCCGACCCGTCGGGTACCGTTGGGCTCGGATCGCCACGCTCTAGTGTGTGTATGTGTCCCCTATAGGGGCCTATCTGAATTTCTGTCTTTGAGAGATATTATTTTGTAATATAACTGAATTTTCTATCCATACATATACATTTTAAATATATTAAAATTATAAGGCATCTTTGAGTAAACTGCGAGTATCATTTAAGTATGCTATCTCGTGGCCGGCTGAGTGTCCTCTTTTTTGGAAATCAAAATATGGTCACCCTATGCTATGCAACACTAGGACCAAAGACTTTGTACAACAACCTACTTGAGCTGTCTTGCTAAAATCATCTTCTTATTTAACTTACAAACATGAATCTTATCCTTGAACTTAACTTGTTTAACAGCACCAAACCAACATTCACCGGGAAAAAGATCCCCGTTACGGTCAGTGTGCAAGTTATGTGGCTCAGTAGCTGCTCAGCCACAGCACACTAAACAGCATGTAAATGTACCTGCAAATGTAACTTATGTCCAGTTAGGAGGTCCTTGCTCTTCAACAACAACAACAACAACATGTTGTCTGTCCACAACATGTAGGCTTAAAGGGACAGTTGTTTGTGCTAGTGTGGAGATGACTGACACTCAGCCACCAGTGCAGTTCTGTAGAAAGAAAATAGCTCCTATGTGAAACTGCTCACAACAAGGTCTGTGAATTATCTTGTGTAATCATGTCATGTTTTCTGGAAAGAGACGTTGTTGAGGTTGTTTTTTTTTTTTGAGCTTTGAGCACCACAGGCCAAGTGCCATCTAGTTCCATAGAGTGCTCCAGGGATGACATTTATCATAAAACATGTAAATTGCCGTTGCCCTGGTCCCTCATCAAAAAGCCTATGGGATTTTTCCATCTGATTTGGATTACTGCTGAAAATAAGCTCTGTGTCAAACCAGCATTTATGATACTTACATGTTTTGTTCAGCAAATAATCTTGACAAATGAACACCACTTTTATGATTTTTGAAGCCTAAATGTAACCAGCAGAAGTGAAAAGGTAACTTTAGTCTATAAACAAATGACACCACAGTTGCATGCATTAATGTCCGACACATTCTCACTCCAACCTCGTCACATATCGATGTTTTGGTCATGGGCTTTCCCCGTCCAGAAACGACGTGAAAGGTACCCTGGGTGTGTTGGATGTTGGCATTCTGTGATGCCGCGTCAAGTTATGCCTGGATTGTCTTCCTTCAAAATACACTTCCGTTTTCAAAGGAAATTTACAATTTACATACAGTCTCTTTCAAAATAAAAGCATGAGGTCGGTAAAACACAACAAATTGACAATTTTTTTTCTTTCAACAACAAACACATGTGGTTAGGTTGAGGAAAAAAGAACAGAGTTTGGCTTTATAATCTTTCAAGACGCAAACACCGCTTTCCTGGGTGAAACTTGGACTTTCCTTGTGTCCCACCAAATTTCCCCCTGACATCATCGGGTGCCATTAAACTTTAACAGCAACCGACCACGTATTATGCCGACATCAAAGGTCGGCATAATACGTGGTCGGTTGCTGTTAAAGTTTAATGGCGCGTATTATGCCGACATCAAAGGTCGGCTTTTTCATCAGTGGCAAGTCACTGCCCATGGCGCCGGATTTTGATGACTTCGGATTGAGACCAGGTTGTAATGTCACCACCACAACTAGGCTGCAAAGCCATGTTCCATGTGATAACATTCGGTAGTCTCATTCAGCTTCTTGTTAGCAACCACCTTTCTTGAGACACATAAAAGCTTCAAAATTCAAGATTGGGGTAATAACATACGTATTTTATGCCATAGAACAAAACGTGAAAGTCTCTTAAGCTTGTGTTAACCCCAGACCTTATTTCAGGCATCAAACCAAAAACCCATTCAAAAAAATCTATTGACGTCAAGACAAGGAAACCAGGAGTGCTAAAATGCTAACTCATTTACAGGTTTTAGGACTCATTCCTGGAACTCTCTTTCATATTAGATAGAAGGCAGACATCTCTATGGCTGATATCTCCAACACTCAGCAACTCACACCAAAACAATCTAGATTGATAAATAGCACTACAGGTAGGAGGAAAAATATGTATTTTTGATTTTGGGGTGAACTGTCCCTTTAAGACGTAGGACATCCTAGTATTTAACTTAACCTTTTCATAATTTGTCTACAACTTCAATTATCAATATATTGTATATATATTTTTTTTTTTTAAATGTCAAGCCTCACCTTAACTCTCCATGTGATGCACATGTTTAAAATGTTCAAGTTGCCCAAACTGAGAAAGAGTTTTCACCTCTGAGGACAATAAATTATATCTGTCTTGTAAGAAATTTCATCAAACTGAAATCTGTATCGGCTGAATTAGTTCACACATCTAAAATAGCAGCTCATTATGAAAAAGAGAGCTGCAGCCAAAAATAAATGAACACAAATCTGGCCATATAACACCACATGAGGAGCAGACAGGCAGCTGTGTGGTCATTAACCGCTAATACACTGTGGAGCTTACTTTCTTTTGACATTTTGAGGTAGCTTGTATTTTATATGTGCTATCTTTTCTTTGTGTGTCTTAAATGTCACTCTGTGTCCTTTTCTTCAGGAGTTGTGCTTAATGGCTCAATATATTTCGTCTGCAAACCTTTCCATCAAAAAATATATTTTTTTTATTATATGAGTAACAACACGTTCAAATTATTTCCCAGGTCATGACATAATTGTGTTAATCTTACAGTAAATTAACTTATTACTGCATTAATTAGTATCTCTATATTGCCTTTCATAATTAAGATGTAGGTGGAATCAGTGTTGCATTTATATCAGTCAGTAATGAATAGTGACAGTAATTTACAAAGAAATGTGTGTACTATAAACACAGATTATTTTAGGTCTTTAATGAGTAAAATAAACACTGAATCGCAGGCATGTCACGTTCAAGCACACTGTTTGGCTTGAACCAGTGATGTCACAGGGGTTTTGTCCATTCATTTACAATTAATTTAAAATTAAGATTTTGATAGTAATACAATCAACCGGAACGTGTTTCCTTTACAATTTTCACAAGTTTTAGGAACATTTCTAAAAATTCCAGCTGTGTTTCTATCATCTTGATGTCAAGAGAAGTAAGAAGATTACATAATAAATAAAGCACCATAAATAAATCATGGCATGTCACTCCTGCTTTCAGTCTAACATGGCATTTGTGTGGGAATTTGTTTGTTTGTTTTTGAATAATAAAATATGTCTATACTGATCCATGTGTATCTACGTGTAGTTTTTTAAACCAACCACTGTGCTGATAGCATAGGTGTTTCTAGCCCATTTTTGAGGGTGCTGAAGCACCCCTAAATTGAATCCCAGCACCCCTAAAATTTGAGAGATTTTTTTTTAAATTTTCTTTTTTACTGTATGTCCCTTTTTAACAAGCTAGAAAAATGTCAAAACCATACAGTACTTGGTTGCAACGTAATATTTTAACAACAAAAAAACAGCAGCCCATTAACATTATAACTCCTATTGTGTGTATTTATTATTATTATTTTGTAGATTTCAAGCACTTTTCTTTTTTGAAGTGTATTTTTATTTATGTATTTGTATTATATAATACAGACAAGAAGGAAAAAGGCAGAGACAAACATTGAAAAAATCAATTACTGTTAATGTGTTAATGTTACATGTTGTGCATTGCATTTCAAATAAAAGTCCAAAAAATAAGCCCAAGGTCCATTTTTGGTATTTTTGGTACTCACTGTAGGGGGCTGGTTTACTCCAGAAACATACATACTGTTTATGTGTATGTTGAGGAGCTGCTGTATCAAAATGAGTTGTCTTCCCCCAGAAATTAGGGTTACGATATGTTTCTTTTATGATTCCAATCCATTCCTCTTTTGCTGTGGCTCAGCATTTAAATAACCGTTATCAGATTTGATGGTTTAGTCACAGACTTTCCCAAAAAGTGTTGTGCTTTTCTTTCACAAATGTGGGAATGAAATTGCATTAAAATGTACAAAACAGTGAAATTTATCTTGCCTGGCCGGGCAGCTCTCTGGGTGCTCAGCACCCCTAAACCTCTGATCCTAGAATCGCCCCTGGCTGATAGAGAAGGAGGTCATAAGCAAGAGCCTTGAGCTAAGAATCTGTCTACAGTAGCAGGAGCAGATACATAACATGTGGGTGTATCACATTTTGTCTTTTCAACCTCTGCCAAGTGTAAACACAAACTTTTTGTGATATTTCAAAACATATTTTTACATTTTTCTCAATTTGTTGATTTTTTGTTTTCCCAAAACTGAAAACGTACATAAAACAGGTAGGTGTTAAGCTGCTAGTAGCACACTGTCTATTGTTTTGCACTGTTGGCTGATTTATGAGCTCAGGCTGCTGTGAGTCATTATTTTCTATCAATTGAATATTTCATTCCTTTATGTGACAAAAAAAAAAAATCAAACCTTGAGATGTCCTCTGTTTTCAGAACCTGTTAGAGGTGTTAAAAGTCTTCCTCTATATTGCCAGCAGCAATCTTCAAAGCGATTACCAACAGAACAGCAATAAAATGTTAAAACACAGGTTTGTGTAGGTGTATACAGGTTAATGAGTTGATGGTTACCCATATTACATCTGTAGATGACTACACTAGTTTCAGTTCAGTCTGTGAGTAGGATTACACTGCTTGACATCTTACTCAGAAGACTTGGGAGTCAATGCAATCAAAAGAAATGCAGAGCAGATCATGTTACATAGCTCGACTGATCAGGTATTCATTATTCCAATTTGAGCTGGCTATCTGTAATGGATTACCCTGTTAACGTAGTGGCCCTGACTGCACTGACGTACAATACCTCCAACTAAACACATTATTATAGATGCACAGCCCACACACTCTCCATCCCTCTCTCTGTTTCCTGTTGTTTTCTCTCACAGTCTCTTGCTGTTTCAGGCCTCCGGCCCACCAGAGCTGAGAGTGATTGGATCAGACATCAGCATGCCTGCTTCTCACAGCACAGACGCAGGAAAACACAAAGAGGCACAATGCACGGATAATCACGCACGCAGCTGCATGCGTACACAAGCTGGGGAAAGCGTGCACTTTAGCACACGTACATACACACACGACTGCATAATGAAAAAGGCATAAATATCCAGTGGATTTAGAGGCTTTTTAGTCGCTTGGCATGACCCCCGGGTAAATCAGCATTTCAGATTTAAAGGGTAGTGTCGCCCAATTTAAAAATTCTCCATTTTACTCTTATATCCAAAGATAGCCCCGTCAGTGATGGTGAGCATCAAAGCACAGAACAGAAACCGTCACAGTATGAAAACCCCCAGAGGTGCTTATTTAACACCGAATTAGAGGCGGACTCAGTCGTGTTATGTTTGAGTGTTCAGTAAAAATGTCAGTGATCACAGAAGTACAGTAGAATCACTGATTCTGTAAATTCTGTGACTTTAGTTCGCTTGTTTGCCACAAAATAAACACTCAATTGTAATTCCATAGTGAGTAGATACTTTGCTTCATCAATGACAAGTACATTTTTGCATAATGGGAATTGACTTTTTGTATTAATTTGACACAAAATATAATGTGCAATATCAATTCTTACAATGTAAATATAAATACCCTCCCATTTATATCGTACATTCATGTTATATAGCTATGCTAGAGGTGAAATGATTTGACAATTACTCGATTAGTTGATGGACAGAAGTATAAGAAGCTATTATTCTGAAAATCAATTTATTGTTTCATATCAAATGTGAGGATTTGATGCTTTTCTCTGTTTCAGATCATTATAAACTGGCTCTGAGACATTTTAATGTGCATTGTTTTCTAAGACATTTAATAGACGAAACGATTTATGGACTAATATATGGAATAATATAAACATCAAATGAACTGATAATGAAAATAATTGGTTGTAATAATATAAAGTGTGTAAAGAGTCCCTGAAAACTACTACACCATCACCATTTTCAGTGATGATTCATCCCAAACTAGTGAGTGTCACCAAAGTCCAACCAATAAGGTCAGAAATGTGTCACAATTTTCACCTTACTGCTTGTCAAATCCCAAACACATTTCTTGCTTTCAACCCAAACACATTTCTCTTAAACTCCCAGCTCCTGTGCTCCTTTATCTTTCTAACTTTCTACATTGATGTGTTTCAGCTGTTTTCAGCACTTTATTATTTAGTTAAAAATGACTATACACATTATGTACTAATGCATAAAGTGGATTTTGTGTTAGGTTACTTTTAAGAGATGCATTTATTCATGAGACCTTCAATGACAGATGGTTCTTTTGTTGTTGTTTTCTGTCGCCGCTGTTGCTGCCTGAATCTGCGGCGGACTCCCTGGAAGTCGAAAGAAAGTGCACTTGAGGCCCCTGCAGACTTGATGAATTGTGAATTTTGACAGCCCTGAGCACTCAAGAGGTCTGCAAGTGCGGGGTGGCCTGAGTATCTGAGGAGATACCTGCTAGAGGAAATTCTAGGTATTCTCTTGAATACTCAGGAATTTCCGCTCCTGACGGGGAACATCACTGCCTGATACAAAAACAGCACCAAACAGGACTACAAGATTGAACACACAATAGGCTGTGGTCTGAGCTGCCTAGAAGATGTGCACAACAGGAGCTGCAAGAATAAGGCCAGAATCAATAACAATACCAACTACCTGGGTAGCGGCCTTTTCTGTCTGTTGCGGTCGGGAAGAAGGTACCAGATACACCCGCTCAGCACTGACGGCATAAAAGACACAGGAAAAGCTTCTACCCTCAGACCACTAGGATCCTAAATGAGGAACCCCCCCACTCCCACTAATTGACTGACTTGATTAATATTTAGATTTCACCAGGGAGTCATTTATGACACAGCTAGTTGGTCATGGGTTTCTCACTGGATAGCAGCAATGAAATTTACACCAGAGTTAACACAGCTTACAGGACTGATTTATTTTAAACTTTTAAAAAGTTGCGCTTGGTTTCATTCTACTATGTAAATCTGAAATTCCTCTGTCATCTCCTTATCACACGTCTTAACTCCTAACAAACATGTCCGACTTGTCTTCCACCTAAACTAGAGAACAGAGATAAGTCGGGAGTACAGAAGGTCATAAAGATGAATGTAAAGGATACAGTTGCTAGAGATAGAAAAAAGGTAAAGCTGAAAAAAAAAAGGACTTTGCAGTCTTTAAATTTTTTCCCCCGAGACATAGACGTGAGACAAATAGAGTGGGTGAGAAAATGAAAGATAAGTCAGTCATATCCGGATGTGTGCTCGGATATTTTCATCATTCCTTACACCGTATCTTAACTGACATTTTCAATCAATACGTTTTCACGGAGCCGCCTTTAGTGGTGATAACCATTCTGACAGCACAGCACGTTGGAAAATATGGAAATTTGTGTTTTAAAAAAAAAATTTGCAGCCGGAACACAAGCTCTCAGACGATATATTATCTCATCTGTCTTCTTTTTGTTTTGTTTTTTTACTCAGGTATGAAAAAGAGATAGCTTTCAGGAAATTAACTCTCTTCTTCCGGCTGAAATGTGCCATCGAATAAGATATTTCATTTCTGTAGGTTTGTGTATCATGCATTATGCAGTTCTCTACAGGAGTGGTGCTCTGGTTTGGCTCCATACATGCACAGTGCCTGTTAACATGTCCAAAAAGTACCGCATTTCATACACTGTATAAAGTTCTTTTACACACCAGTGCTTCAAAGCCAAAATTAATCACATAGCCACAAAATACTTTACAAGAACTGCTTCGACACACAAGACCACCACAGAGTTGACTAGGTTGTCATCTTGTTGACAGATTTCCTTTTTATTGACTTCCATTTTACTAATTTCATTGATGGAGATGTTTGGTCAGACCACATAAACAGTTTCACAACACACAGCTGCCAAAACATTGTTCTGACACGTCACTTTCCACAAAAGAGGCCTCACATTCAGACATTTTATCCTGGAAATGCAGTTTTAATTTGATCTCAGTATCAATAATTTATGCTTTGAGGTGTTTTTTTCCCCTCTCAGCCTCGCTCGCTGTCACGCTAAAATGAGATTCTGCCATTGTGCTGCATCTTGCACCAAAACAGCTTGCCTTATGCGTGGTGCAGAAGTATAATTACTAGAATGGCATTGCTGATTAAAAGCTATGGGTGGATGCTTGCACACACCTCCCAGTCACCATTTAGTAGTGTGATTAATTTACTGAGATTTCTATGACCAGAAGACATGAAGAGTAAACAGGGAGGCAAAGTTGGAGGGAGTGAGGTGAATAGAAAATGAGAAGTAATAAGAGGAGTAAAAGCAAATGGGACGTGTATATGGCTTACTGCTCAGTATAGCATCCAGCTGGGGCCTGAGAGAGTGGTCGCTGGTATATCTCTTCACTCTGCTCATTATTATCTTGCTGCTCCCTCCCTGTCTGTATTATTCATCGGTCTGCGCCGGCCCTTCACTGACTCAGGCCCTGGGTGGGTGCTGTACTGCCGGTGCTAATTGGCAAATGGTCTGATCTTAATCCTGCCTCTGATCCGACTTTTCCGTCAGTGAGTCAGTGCTGCTGCCCAAAGCTGATGAGATAACCATTCGGGCGACTCATGCGACCAGGATCGATGCGCGCTCGCATCGCTGTGTCTCTCAACAGGTCAGCTAACGTTTATTCACATTTCCGCTGATTTTCATGGATGAGGCGGTGGCGGGATGAAACTGCTACAGGGAGCTGAGCTTCCTGCTGTGTGTTGGATGGGTTACATGGTGAGAGGCTGCGCCTGTTTAAACACCCCTGCACCAGTCTATTGGACCAAAACAACACTGGAAACATCAGACAGGCAGGATCCTACAGAAAGGCAGCAGAGGGAAACACTGTAAAGCATAAGGCTGGTGTTATTCTATATTTTCTTACTGTCAACAAATCCCATTAAAGACCATCTTCTGAATTCACTACCCCGTCTGCGGCACTCAGCTCCAAGCACATTTGTAGCTACTGAAAACATAAAGCTTTAAAAATAGGTGACAAATACACAGGTTCTCTGGCTTCGTTTTTTATTAGATAGTAAAGACTCAGGAGGAAGACAAAACAGGTGGAGAGAGAAGGGGAAGACATGAAAGAAAAGGTCCATGGCTGGATTTAACGCAGGAACATTGCCGTCACATTAGACCACAAGGCAACCGTGACACCCCGATATATAGTTTCATTTATAAAAAAGGCTTGAAGACAAAGCACATTAGTGGCATATTGCGAATGTCAAGACACCTGCACTCATGGTTTCCTATGTAAGCCCGCATCACTGTCAGCGTCTTGTCAAATGTAAGTCCGCTGAATCACATCTTCTCTGCAGAAAGCAGCAATTTTAACAAATGTGCTTCCTGGATTGGCACATCCTGGCTGCTGCACCTCCACTATTGCTACAGGTGTCGATTGATGTGAGTCTAACTATATGACACTCCCAGATACAGCCAATGTGTGTTGCAGTTCAGTAATTTCCTAAAACAGTAGGGTACTGCCAGTGGTGCAGTGGTAGTTGATGAGGTCGGTGTGCCACGAGGTAGATGGGTAGGTTACTGAGGAGGAAGTGGATATACTCTTCTATATAGTCCAGTGGCTTTTTGGCTGCTAGGTGGGGATACTGTTAACAGCCAGAAAACGAGGTGGGTATATCCTGTATACCTGTGGATACCCTATACCAGGGGTGTCAAACATACGGTCCACGGGCCAGAACTGGCCCACCTAAGGGTCCAAACTAGTGTAGAAATTGCAGAGAAGTCATTAATTCGAATTTTTCAATTATTATACTATTTGTCTAAATGAACCAGTTCCTATTTCTCCACAGAGGTAATGGGAAGCCAGTGTGCTTGGTGTGTTCACAGCACCATTCAGTGCTCAAGGAATATTGTATTCAGCACCACTATCAAACTCATTATGGCGAAAAATACAACTTTCAAGGGCCACTAAGAACAGAGACGATAGATGAATTGTTGGCAGGTTTCAGGAATCATAACTCTGGTTTTAGTTTTAGCTGAGAGATTAGCATCGCAGCTGTTAAAGCTAGCTAACTTATTGCTAACAAAATAGCATGAGCAACAAAGCCGCACTCTAAAGGGTGAGTTTGCTGAAAAACAGATATATTCTTAAAATTGCACTTATTTTTCTTGACCCTTCAGCCATCATTTAAGGCTGTTCATCATTTGTTCTGTAAATGGATTCGTCATTAATTGTAAATGTTTTCAGAGAGTAACCTGAAGCAGTTTTTAAAGTCTGGAACCGTCCTGTCTACAGCGGACTTAAGACATGCCCTAGATTCTGGAGTTACTGTTTTATCCTGCAGCCTCCTTAAGTAATCTGATCCCGTTTGATTCAGCGGTGGGAGCCTCTTGCGACCCCAGCGGGATTCGTATCCTAGCATGGAAGATGAGCGCTCTATCAACTACCGTAGGGAGGCCCCCTTCAGAGAGTAAGCTACTTGTAACATTATTTCTTTACACTAAAGGAGATGGAAGCATGTGATGGCTTTGTTATCTTATAGATTATTATGCAATGGTTTTACTGGTCTGGCCCACTCGAGATCAAATCCGACTGTATGTGGCCCATGAACTAAAATGAGTTTGACCCCTGCCCTATACACAACATTCCTAGTTAGTCATACAGGAAAAAAAGAGCATTTACTGGAGACCATTTACAGCTATGGTGTTCTGGGGAGTAGCCTATTTACGATAGCTAAACTATATTCTTGATAATAAAGGAGCATGTAAACCATTACAGTTGTGTGGCTCATTGATTTTAAGAGTAAAGGATGAAGAAGAGTGAGGCTCTATTTACAGTGACATAAGCTATATCAGGCAGGTAATACTTGTTTGCAAGATCCATTCACTGAGAGAAAACATGGAGACATTTCCTTTACAGTGAACAGAAGACAAACAGAGAATTACTGTTGAGCAGCATTTTGTTGTGCAAGCAGCTGTGCTAGCAACTAGCATCAAAGGTTTCTGACAACATTATCCTTCTTCCACATGGAATGTAAGATATTTACTCTTTTCAATAACCACACAACAACAGTAAACTCCACCACTGCTCGCATAGATTGCCACCTACTGGGACTGCAGAGAGAACATGTTGACAAATGAAACGTGATAAGTAACTGTAATGTGGATAAATGTGTTGAACTGAACATGTGCTCTGTGTCATCTAAAAGGAAAGGCAAAGTGCAAAGTCCACTCACCGCCTGTGGAAATGTATTTAATGTACATGTGGTCGAACTATTCATCATATACCCTTTTAATCAATACTGCAAATAAAAACCCATGGTGCTACTTCAGACTGCTTATATTTCACCGGCACTAATGCCACGGACAAACTGACCTCAGACTGCAGTTAACTGACATCTCGTTGAAGAGCAGCTGAGTGGAGGCGGCTCAGCTCCTCTTAATTGCGTGCTGTGATCAGTGGGGATATGAGAGAACATCAGAGAGGGAGGATGATGTGATCTTGAGCACTAAAAATTAATTTGCCATCAACTTTGTTTTTTGGCACTTTTGACGCGGATTTCCAAAAATAGACACGTGGTCTGCACTCAAAGATCAGGACGAGAGTTATTAATCTTTAAAAGGGAAGACAAGAGGGACAGACTGTTTTTGGTAATAGGCCATCATCACTTGTCGTGTAGTTTTCCCTGGAAGATTGCTTTGGGGAAGGCAAGTTATTTTCGACATTACATCAGTGACCTAGATAAACACCTCAGGATCCTTCACTGTGTTGAAGCGTAGACATGTCTGTATTAACTTGTAATACAACAATGTTGACTTGTAAGGGACAAGTTTACAGTCAACAGACGGACAATAGACCGCTTGCTAAGACCCTCCCCCAGACAGCGATTGTCCAATCATAGCATAACAACCATGATAAGGCAAGGCAGGCCTGTCAAGCTTAGGACTTCTCTGCATCATGAAGTGGTGTGAATGGAGCTGTGCTAAAAGATATCCAACATTTTAAAAATGAAAGGATGGTGCCATATTTTAGCCCTTCAAAAATCAAAAATGCAAAAGCAAAACTGTAAGGCATGATGTTTAATCTGCTCTAATGTAAACTGCAATTGTCAGCATGTCTACTTCACCACTACCTAACACAAACTTAAGTGATGAACAAGTGGAAAACAAAGCCAAGAAGCACATCTTTAACTAACAGTATCAGGTTAGTTAAATAAAGCCTCATTAACAACAAGCATGCAAGTTAAAGTGTTTCTCCACTGCTTAGAAGCTGATTCTGGTTGCTATCAGTTTAGGCTAATGATAGCAGCTCTGTCTGACACTTTATTAAATTTGGGGTAGTTTACACTACAAAAGCTCAAACTAACATTACTGTAGTCAGTGTTACATTTGAACTCATCACGTAGCCCTAATCCTTTCTCTCAAAGGTTAAAAGCTATTTCACAACATGCGCAGACATTCCTCTGAAAAATCTGAATGAGCATGTGTAAAACTGATTTTGTTGGTTTTAATCATAGACTGTTCGAGCTTAGATTTTCTGCCCGAGCCCGGACCTGACCCGTGGGCCAGGTCGGGCCGTAATTTCCCGCCACTATCCTCTGACTCGGACGGGTCGGGCTCCTCATAATAGACCTAGGCTATGGAACCAACTACTTATCACACCTGGGGTTGGGGCCGCAGCCTCCCCTTGACGGCGCCACTGGCCGCGCACATGTGAGTTGTCGACAGTGACAACGTGTGTTTCGGCTTTGTCGGGTGTACCAAGTGCAGCACAATGCTGGTATATGACAGCAAAAAGACTGGGACCTCGACACTTAAGAGGCACATGACGAAGGCTTGCCATGAAAAGAAAGACGAGTGTCAGCCTTCAATGTCCACGTTTGTATCCTTAAAAAAAAAAAAGTCCGTTTAAAGCAGGCTCGGGCTCGTTATTACAGTTAAAGGGTCGGGCCGGGCCAGGCTTGGACAGAACATGCACAGGCTCGGGTGAGGTTGGGCTGGATTTTTTGGGCCCGATCTAAGCTCTATAGACTGTATATAAAGATGGACAACATGACAGCCCTCCAAAAGTGAAGCCGAAATATCTCGATTGCCCCCTGGTGCCTGGCTGCAGTACAGGTCATAACCTCCACCCCTTCAATGTTAGTGGATAGGACATGGGCCAAACTAAAAACTCAAAGTACACATCAAATAATTTTTTCCCCAAAGATGGTTTCTGTCATTTAAAGTTGTTTTTGTCATGCTGCTGTTTAATTAGTTATTTGATGCTATCAGATGGGGATTTTACAACATGATTGTCAACTGTGTAAATGTTGGGCTCACATTTAGCGGTGCTGCTCGCGATTGATCGAACCAGTGTATGGGCAGGAAACTTGACATCGCGGAGATCCCTACTGGTTTCTGCTTCAGCTGGGATACAATGAAGATGGTAATGTAGATGATATTGCTAATGTTATATGTTAGGGGCTAACACAACAACTAGCGTTAGCATCAAATTTGGGGTCCAATTACTTTATGTATTGTGTAGTTAACATTAGCCCCTTAAACAATCTGGGGCTGTCTAGAGTGAGCAGGGAACTATTTAGGGCGAAATTATTTTTCTTTTTGGATGAAAATGGGACACAGCAAAGCAAATAATTCTCACTGGACCTGGTGTATGAAGTTGTCCTGCCTGAAACTGGCATGCAAATTTTCCTTATTCCCACACCGCATTTCACACTTGTGAGAAACAGCTTTAAGGGTGAAACATATTGTTCATAAATATGAACAAATATGTGAGCTAAGCCGCCAAACTGGGTTAAATCATAATAGGATTTTACATTTTTCCTTATCATAACCATGGATCACCCACTAGGAATAATGCTGACTTTTTTTGTCTGGGATTTGTTAGCTTTAACCCCAGTCTTTAATTACAAATCATGTATGCAGCAAACAAGTCCATATTTAAGTCCCCTAAGTCTCAAAAAGTGAGCCACTATATGGCGCTAATGTATGCTCAATTAATTACCTTGAATTAGTTAGACATGAGAAGCAGCTTTTGTCTAAAGCTCGGCAGGCGTAGCTAAAGAAAGCAGGGCTGAGCTTAGATCAGTTCAGTAAAGCAACCACACAGACACAGCAGCACAGGGGTGTGTTAGTTTGTTACATGTGTGTATAAATACACACATACATTGTGATGGATATAAAATCCCTTTTTTCTGACAGGTTCAATCTTGAGACCTAAAGCATTCTTTATATCTGAATACATCTGTAAATATTTAATCTCATGCAGCGCGCTAGGTCTTGAGGGATCCCAGTCGGTCAGAAGTTTCTATTTGACTCATAGATTGACTGTTTGATAACATTTTAAAAAGTCAATCGTGTAGCATGTGGGTCTCCTTTTCAATTTAAAATGTAAATCTTGCTCTTGTGTGTCGTGTCATTGTCACACGACCATAAAAAGTGAATTATACTGAAATGTGACATCTCCGTGAAGGACAAGCTCTGTCAGGGGAACACAAGAATAATTCATCAAATATTCTCTCTGCTGTCATTGAAGACTATACAGAGCTCCTTCATGTGCATTGGCTTGTGCAGAAACACACACGCACACACACGCACGCACGCACACACACACACAAACACACACACACACACACACACACACAAACACATGTATTACACAAATAGGGTGATTGTATGATGAGACTGCCACTGTTGTTTTTATTTAAACACACGGAAAATCATTGCAGGTTTTTTTATAAGGCTTAGTGTGTAGGGAATCTCCAGGTATCAACTGAACCACCACATCTACAAACACATTTTCAGTACTGGAGGTAAAAGAAGAAATAACAGCATGTTGATTCAAGTAATACCACCATCTGTCTGTTTTGTTTATCTTTTTCTCTGCTTAATATAGAACAGACATATACAGTGAGATTTCTGAGCAGGTTCATGATCGTTCTCTTTTAATTACACACAAAGACAAGCAGCATTTTTATTTTTTTTCCCCCTAATCATTAAGTAGTAATGGTCGCCCCAGAGAGCTTAACCACACAACACAGCCACACATGAGGGAATATTTGCTGTTGACAACCTGTGCGACTGAGTAAAAATAGTAAACGCATCTGTGGCTGCAAATAATGATTATTTTCATTAGGAATGGATTAAGCTGATTTAAATCATTATTTATTGCTGCGATCTATAAATGTGTAACAAGGAGATAATGCTTTCTATTTATCTTCTGCCCTCATTATGTGTAGTAGGTGCAGGCGGCTAAACACACAGATGAAGGTTGTAAACAGCAGTTGGCCTTTACAGTTTTTTTCTAGAGCAACTGTCAAACAAATACGATGACAAATTCACTGAGAGTGCTAACCATGAGAAAAGGGTGTGATACCAGTGGTGTAGTGGAGGGTATACAGGGTATACCCACCTCTTTTTCTGGCTGTTCACAATATACCCACCTATCAGCCAAAAAGCCATTGGATTTTATAGCAGAGTGTATCCACTTCATCCTCGGCAAGCTATCCGTTTACCTATTCGTACATCCACTAGGGATGTAACGATATGGAAAATTTGATATCTCGATTATAGTGACCAAATTATCACGGTAAACGATAATATTGCGATATTTTTTTAAGCGCTGTAAAATGTCCAAAAAATAGATACATTGAAATAACTTCACTAAATCTTGTAACTTCCTTATCATACTAAAATGTTAACAGCCAAAATCTTATATTAAAATGAAACTTTCACATTAAAGGGGCAAGGGATTGGCACAGCAACAGAAAATTTTATTTTAAATTAACAAAATATGTAAACACATTACAGGAGCAAAGCTTATTTGTCTGGTGCATTTTAACAGTCAGCAAAATATGTAAACAATTTATATATTAATTATTTATTTATTAGCACGAGAGGAAAAATATATATAAAACAAAACAATGCAAGAGTAGAACAAAAGACATACAATATATAGAATAGATATCACAAATGTGCAGGAGAAACCAAAAAAACCCTAAGGGCAATGGTCATCATTACACAGAATAATTCACACATTAGAAGTGTGCATGTGAGTCAGAGGATTACCTGTATGAGAAAAGGAGTGCATGCTCTCGGTCAAAGGTTAACACGGCAGCGTTTTATGTTGTTTCCTTGAGCTTATGTCGAGAAAGCATAACTGGCCGTCTATATCGATTCTAGCTCGCCATACAATAACCATAATCACAGTGATTCAATCATAGTTGATCTCAATTAGCGTTACGTTACGTCGGTTTATATTCTGTCGGCTCCGCTCAGTGTTTTCAGCTCCGTTTCGTTTTGAAACACTTAACGTTAGCAACATAGCTGCTAATACGGCTATTAGCTACTCAGCTAGTATTAGCTCCTAAGTGTCTTAAACGAAAACGGAAAACCTAGTCGCCGTTTAGGAGGACAGATACGGCTCAAATGTCCCGCATACGTCGAGAGTTACACATTATGACAATCTTAGTAAAACCGAAGTCCCTCACACAATAACTGACGTTTGCATGGCATAACTTGCATTGGCTGTAAAGCTGTGGATGATGGTCACGGAGATGAGCCAGCAGGTTTGTAGTGTTGCTACCCTTTGCAGAAACTTTCTTTCTGCATGTTCTGCACACAGGATAGTTGTCCTCCACCAGCTGTCCCTCGTCATTCTTCAGAAACCCAAAGTACGCCCAGACCTCAGACTCTGTGCGTTTAGTTGGGGGGAAAATATCCTGAGTGCCGCTTCCGCCATGTTTTCATTCTTTGTGTTTACACATGCTACGCATTCACACAGCGCCTGCATCGTGAGACTTGAATGAGGCTGTTATTACATATCCTGATAATCCACCGCGATAATGCAATTAATTTAAACATAAACGGTCATTCTTACCATGTAAAAATTAACCGAAATTTACCGTAATATCGGTAATCGTTACATCCCTAACATCCACCTCATCAACTACCACTACACTATGGGGTGCCGTTTGTAAAACGGCTCACACTAAAATTAACAGCAACATTTTTGCCACATTTAGCTTCAAACAACATTTAAAAAAGTGGTGTGAATTTTTTAAAGTCACTTTTTACCACATTTACAGCAATATTTGAAATATGTTAAATATAATGTCACAGTTAAATCTAAATCTAAATGTTAAATCTAAATGTTAAATGTTAAATCTAAATCTAAATTTAGATTTAACATTTAACATTCAGATTCAACATTTAGATTTAACTTTCTTTTAGATCTAGATTTAACATTTAGATTTAGATTTAACATTTAGGTTTAACATTTAATATTTAGATTTAACTGTGACATTATATTTCACATATCTCAAATATTCCTGTAAATGTGGTAAAAAGTGACTTTAAAACCACTTTTTTAAATGTTGTTTGAAGCTAAATGTGGCAAAATGTTGCTGTTAATTTCAGTGTGAGCCACTTTACAAACGGCACCCCATACTACACCACTGGATAATAGTGAGACTAAAGGTAGTGTAAATCTGAATTAGTCATATTAGTCACACTGTTCCAGGAAGAAACAAAGCAATTTTCTGGTGAAAGATCAAATCAAGTCGCCACAGGAAGAACAACTCGGTAATTAATCTTGTGAGCAGACACATTAATCCACAAAAGTATAATAAAAAGGGTTAGATTAGAATGTTGTATTAGTAACACAGCCTCTCTGTTAGTGTAACAGCTTGCTTGACTAGTATTGCTTTGGTGAAACTAAATTAAGAGATCACATATCAACAATTACAGAACAGCTGTAATAAAATAGTCCCCACAGGTAACAGTCCAATTAGGGCATTTGGGGGGAACATGAAAGTTACCTGTCAGTATTTGCCTGGTCTGGCTAACAGGATGTACACCGTATGTTTAAGGCCCGTCACTGGCCGCCAAGTTCAGATGGTAACGTGCTTCCTGCATGGTACTGTTTTCAAAATCCCCGTTGCTACATGAAAACTAGTGTTTCATAGCCAGACCTACCTCCACACTTCGTTTTAATGCTGTGCATGAGAAAACAACAACCTTCATGCCAACAACATGTGTTTTTTCTTTGGCAGGGATTTAGCCATTTATTACCAGGGCTCACCTCCCCACAGGCAAATGTCACATCAATGGGGCGGCTTCTTGTAATGGTTTTCAATTAGAGTAAAGCATTGTGCTCACAGCTTTGACTTTGCTGAGCGCCTTGCATTTAATCGGCTCTACACACCTCACGCTTTTTGCAAGAGCCTCTCGAACGCCTCAAGTTGAAAAATTTCGACTCAAAGTGCCTCACGTCATTGGCATTTGTCCAATCAGATTAAGTGAGAGACAGGCCTTCTGTGGTCACGATGAAAACAAATTAGTAGTGTACATGGTTTATGTGAAGCTCACTTTCAACGTCACCCTAGGCAAGCTGCAAGATATATCTGAACAAACTGTCACCTAAACTAATTTCTAACGCTTTACTGAACATAATTAGGCCCAACGATTGACAGCAGATTGTCAAACTGTCTCTGACTCATCCTAAAAAAAGCCTCGGACCACCCATCATCCAGCTGAAGCTCCTGGATCAGCTGGTGGTGCTCCCTGCGATTTCTCCTCTGAGTCATGTACCCAGACAGATACCCACTTCCCTGTGACCAACATACTATTTTGGAACAGCCTCTCATCCTCAATCAGAGCAAGAGCAAGCATCCTCTGGAACTATACATTACATACCCACATCCTGTCGTCATCACTTTTGTGAGCTGCATCTCCCAATACTTCATGTTGTTTGGTTTGTAGATGGGCTCTTCCATCCTCTTGTTTCCCCTCTCTCTTGTTCTCTCAGACAATAATTTAAAAGTGTCAGTTTTTATGAGTTTTTCCACCTGACTCTTTATAAAGTCGTCTTCTCCTCTCCACATGTGCTACCACGGCTCATTTTGTAATGTTGGGCTGTTCATTAACAAACCGATACCTAAACTGTATATTTACTACCACTTGACAACTTAACTGCTAATTTACTCCTCTGCTCCAATCAGCATCACCTGTCTGCCGCCATCACTCTCTCTGTTGCTGAACCACACACACACACACACACACACACACACACACACACACACACACACTACACACTGAGGTGCTACACTACTCTTATCACTTGACAATAGCCTGCAAAAACCAAACTAATTGGTCCCAAAGTCCAAACCATCCAAAAAATGTTTTCACACCAAAACTAAACCGAACCATGGGTCAGTTTGATCCAAACCAAGACCACTTTTATTTGCTGGACCAATTCTCTGCTGTTTGGTCCGGACGTGGTCTGGGGTGAGGTTATACACCAGTAATTTTGGTTTGGATCAAACTGAAAGTCCAAAAATCCAGACCAAACAAGATAGGTGTGAAAGGGCCCTAAATCAGCATTGGCCTTGCAAGGTTCAGGGCTGATTTAAAACAGTAAATAGCGTCTTGACTTTTATACATTTGTTTCGAAATTTTAATATTACCACCAGCACTGATATGTTTCATCCGATACATCATTTAGTTTAAAACTCAAAAAACACATTTAAGTGAGCACCTCTGTCAGTACTACTTTAAACTGTCTAATATAACACACAGTTGCTCATGTCGGATTAATGTCACTCTGAACAGACACTGACTTTATTGTGCTGAGCTGCAACCATGATCACAGCCTGTGTGACGAACACGCTGTCCTCTAGATGTTAATGGAGCAAGTGAGGGGAAGGACTCTTTTTGAAGTTTACCCAAATGTCTGCACCTCTTCATCTTAGCACTTTATCTGTGTGGGGCGCAATCATTTTCTTTTCCCTCTATTAAGCTTCTGAAAATGTGTTTTTGTCTTTTACTCCAGTTTCTAAGAGTTCATTCCTGTGAGTAAGATCACGCATCTAGTTGGCCTTGGTAAACAACAAGTGGCTCAGAGGGCGTAACCTTGCATCATAAAAATAAAAAAGACGGCACTTGTTACAGCTGCAGTAGCAACATACCGACTTTTTGTGTTCTATATTTGTTCAGAGTTTATGTGTCTTTTTTGAGATCTTTAAGTTTGGCAAATTAACTGTCCATCCCTGCCAATGATTCAGCAGAATGTTTTGATCTCATTGGTTCATCACTATAGCCTCTGGATTGAAAAAGAGAACTTAAAAAACAAAATAACAACAACCTACTCTGGAGACTGCATTGCAAAATTGCCAAAATACACAAGATTGAACACTACAACTGAATTGTCAACACAAAGATTTCAGTGTATTAAAAATATTTCTAAATAACGATCTTTATCTTCAAGCATCTCAGCACTGAGGGTGCCTAGAGTTGTCTTGCTTTGGTCCGAATCAGGGACTAATTTTGTTACAAAGTCGCATAATTGCTTGAGGTTGGTTCGTGTTCTCACGGCAGCATTTACAGGCGGACCAGATCAAATGCCTGCGCGAGAAAGCTGCTCTTGATTGGTCAGAATTTCCATGCTGGAAAAATCCAGGAAGTAAACAAAACATTGAAGAAGAGTACACTTGCAAGATAAATGCGACACTTTCTAATGTCACAATGGAGGGACAACTACGCAGGTTGATTTTAGCGCTGGTCATCTTGTACTATATTGCTTGCATTGTATAACATACTCATGCTTGTTTAACCCAAACTATGCACAATGGGACTGCAGTTGGTCCAGATCGAGTTCGGAATACGTTCTCACCACAAACGAACCGCACCAGAGTTCGTTTGTAACCGGACCGAGACCACCTCTTCAAGAAGGTCTCAGTTGAGTTGTTTTGGTGTGTACCCAAGTTCACACCTGCCCAAACGAACCGCAGTTAGCGGGCAAACAAACCTGAGTTTGATTGAACTGAAACAAACAGGGCAGGTGTGAGAGCACCCTGAGTCATTTGGTGCAGCTTCAGTTCCAATGTCATTGTCCTTCTCTGCCCCAAGAAACTAATAGACCTTTTTCATGGTGGAGATAATGACATGTCATAATAGGAAGAGTACAGGTGTATTCAATAACATTAATGAAAGCTGCATTCCACTCAGGGAGGCCCTGGTATTGTACATGCTGGATCACTGAAATAGCTCACTGGGACACTTAATTGGATTGAGACATCCTTAATGTTATCAGTTTCACCTGTGCTTTTCCTTTTGTGACAAGTCAAATGGTCTGCTGTGAAAAGGGTCTATTTAAAGGCACAACCCTCGTAGAGGTCCTACGAGTGCTTTCAAATCCAATATCAAGAACTACTTTTACTATTTTACCATCTTGATCTATCTTAAGGGGCAGGGTTTGCCACTCTGCATTACAGTAAAAGCAAAGTGTCTCACCTAAAAAAAAAAAGCTCCTCTGCTAATGTCCAAAGAAATTATTACACTTAACTAATTTTCCAGGAAAATAAGCAGAAACAAGGCCACAGCAAAGGCCTTACATTTATTAAGTGCACGTGGTTCATCGGTAATAATACAGGACCACTCTGACTCCTGCGAACTCTTAAACACTGTCTTGTCACATAAGTTAAGGACACTTAATTAAAGTGAAAGTCATAAACCTCTATTTCCTTCTAACCTCATTTGACACACCAGCGAAGGACGAACAGTGCAAAACCAGGAGGGCTAAAAACAGAACGCGCTAAATAACCCCCACCTGCAAGACTTCCTGCATCTCAACTATACCATAAAAACCACAGCTGTTTCGAAGGAAACAATTTACCAAAACACTAATTTCCCGGCGGTGAGGAAATGAAATTCTCCACAACTCCTTCCCTTAACTCTCATCCCAGTTCGTCTCAACCCTCTGTTCCAGCTAAATTAAGACCCTTCTGCTTTCACAGCATGGGAAAAGAAAAGGACACACCAGACGACCACTGATACTCTCAACACATATTATAGGAAATCATTGTAAAGTGTGGTGTTTCAGTGTTTTTTTGTCCTGGTTTTGGTCTGAATAAGACCCTCAAATAAACCAAAAATAAAATCCATAGAATCTGTGTGCTGTATAATACCATGCTGTCACAGCACAGTGTGTTTCCGCAATCTGTTTTGTTAAGGTTTTGGTGCAGCACAGTTGTGGTGAAACAGCACCCTTCTCCGCTGTATTTGAGACAAGCCAACTTTTAAATGTTGCTGGAAAGAAAAGTTCCACTGTTGCTATTTATAGACATGCCTGGTCTGATACACACATATCAGCATCTACAAAAACTACATCTTATTTTTAACAATAATGCAAATGCAGTGGTGCCAATGTCAAAACCGCAGCAATCTCCTGTTCCTGCTGGTTGAACTGCAGGTCTAAAACAGTTAGATGATCCTGACTGGGTTTGGTTTCACATGCATTAGTGCCATCTGCGTCCTTGTTAACCAAAAGAACAACAAATAAAAGCACACAACAATCTCTATAGCTAAACGGATGCCGGTACATAGAAGGCAAAACAAGATCATTATAAGATTAGACATTCATACATAGACAGCAGACACAAAAATTACAAAGCTCTTTCACCACAGACTCTTGAGTCTTGGCTCATCCTGCCAGCCACTTAATTTGATTTAATAAAATTTCAGTTTTTCTCCCAGAGGAACCAGCAGTTAAAAGCATTCCCGTGTACTCGTCCTTCAGACCAACCGCTGCCATCATGGCTTTTTACTCTGGCTGCCCTCTCCACATTCATGCTACTGTTAAAGCCGCAGCACCGGCTTCAGCCTTCAGTTATCCTGCAGGACAACCCACTACTACTTCCTTTATCCCATCCTCAAACTCTGTTGGCTCTGGCCTGATGATTTGGAGGAATCAATTTACAGCATTTCTTGACAGATCAGTAGGTATGTTTATTAGAAACCCAACATGGCATGATGATGGTGCGGAACGACAGCTCATACAGTCTCCATAATCAATGGGTTTCTTCAGGGTTGTCCCTGACTTTATTTCTGACTATATTTCTTGCTTTCATCACCACAAAAACCTAAATCCAGATCCAGTTCATTCCCATAAAGTGACTGATTCAATTTGAGATATATATAACATCCTTAAATGAATTTTAAAATAATATCACCTTTAACCAGCTGGCATCCAGGGATGTCCCTGGCATCTTTCCACCTACACTGGACGTTGGACTCCATCCAAAAAGGCCGAAGACAGAAACTGTCATCATACCAACAGTTTGCAGGGTTTCCCCCAAAACAGTAGTTAGCAGCAATTGCATCCTATTAAGATATTTCGAAATATAATAGATGTTTATTTCATTTGGTTCAACTTGAATTCAAATGCCATCGCTCTTATCCAGACAAAGAAACTAATCTAAGGGGACAAACCTCTTAGAGCTCCTACCTGTGCTTCCAAATCCAATATTAAAAAGCTCCTTTTTCTTGCATCCAGATCTGCCTTACATTGTATTGTACTAAAGCCACAGCACCTGAAAGAGAGCTCCTCTGCTAATATCCAAAGAAATTATTACAGTTAATTAAATGTATTAAGCTTCCAGGAGAATAAGCAAAGCAAAGGCCACAACAAAGGCCACGTGTATAATGAGTGAGGCAATTATTTAAACAGTCACCGAGTAACTAAACCGACAAGGAGATGAACAGTACAGCACATCACTTTAGCTGAGCATTCAATAGATCACATTGTATGTTTGCAGTAATTAATAAGAGTGACATAACACAATGTTTGAAGCAGAGACAACAGGCTCAATAAGTCATTCATGCATTTCATACTTTAAGGGCTACTAAGGGTCAAGCTCCAAAATCGCTGGCTCCTACATTTCCCATAATACAACTCAGTCTTTCATTAAACCGTCCCTGCCTGGTAAATCTTTCAAGCTCCACACGCCGACTTTCTGTTATGAATTTCAAGTCTCTAAGCACAAGACGAGAAAATCCTGGTAACGTCACCGAGGTTATTTTCTCAGTGTTGACAAAGATCCCCCAGAACCACGGGCTGAGTGCTTCTCCCTATAATGAGTAAACTGATTTTCATGTGTGGAATTCTCCTTAAAAAACATAATAATAACATCAAATGATATTTTGCTATGCACCAAAAAGTGCTCATAGGGTAAACAAACTTCCCAACCGATGCTGAAGTGTATCAGCTTTTCGCTGGTAGCTGATGTTAACTTTTTCGTATGTATCTGCTCCACATTACGCCCAAGGATGGATCGGGTTTTTTTTGTTTTTTTTACAGCATCCATCAATCCTCTCACTCCCTGAGCTCATAAGTACCTTCTCTGTTCTCTCAGCTCATAACCACCTATTGTGCTAATCCACACTGCCTGCTACACCTTCAGATGAAGATAGATGATGGTGTCTGTGGGCTACATTCGCATATATGCAAAGAAAAGCGCTCGCATGCTGGCACTTACAAGACGAATCTGCATCATATGTCCCGCTTTTCTCAGACTGAAAGAGACCTTTAATTTATAGTACAAACCTGGGTGTTTCTTAAAGTGAGAATAAGTCATCTCAATCAGTCTTTGAGAAGAATAAGAGAAGTACGTTTGTGCAATGTGACGTGATAATTGGGTGTCATCATTTTAGTGAGGCGTATGGATGCAGTGGCAGAGACGGAGAGGTGGAAGGAGAGGATGACAGGTTTATCACCACTGCCTGAGTCACTCAGAATAGCCTCCAGACCCACAGCAGGGAGCTCTTACAGACATTTTTCCCGCACCCCCCGCCCCACCTTCCAAAAGCTCCATCTCACTCACATTGCATCTGGTCACTTGTATATTGTAACAGCCTCTCTCTGGGGCTCTGCCTCCCTCTCTTCCCCTTCAACCCTCCATGCCTCTTACCATGTTCTCTGCCATCTATCTGCCACAACTATTCCCTCCGATGTTGATGGCCTCTCCCAGCTTCACTGAGATCCCTACTGTAATGATGTCTCTCTATCGCGCTCTCCATCTCTCCTTCACACGCCCTCTGTCACAGTGTCAGAGTCACACTGTCAGCCCTAATGACAGTCTCTCATCTCGTTTTTTACGGCAAATTTTGACACCCTACAGACATAAAGAGCAGGCGCGAAACCTACCCAACACTGTAGAAAAGGCATATTTTTAATATCCGGGCTCTCTACTTGTCTACATGAACATGTCTTTCATTTTATCTCTCTGTAGCCTAAAGCTGGTTGATTCTTTGACTGACTAGAATCTATTTGGGGTGAGTGAGGAAGGCACTTAGGGAATAATTATTATCGCTATTTGCATGAGAATGCCACAGCCTTCAGCATTCCCTTCACATACCGCAGCCTAAGATGAGATTAATTTTGGGGTTTCTGTTCTATTGATTGTCTCTGATAATGACAAACCATCCAAAGAGAGAGTATCAATCAGCCGTGCTCTTTGCTGTCTGGTGGGTCTGTAATTGACAGCAAACAAAAGAAAAACTAAAAACATCTCTCTCACCTATACCCTGCAATAAAGATGTCTGGTCAAAATCTTTACCCACATAGGGCCAGGGGATAAGTTTGCTGTCAATTGGAGCCGTTTCTAGCAGGGTAACTATCATTTTATATACATAGATGTATGAGGCAAGAAGAGATTAAAGAGTTTTATAAAATAACTTTCAGGGCAAACAAGCGAAGACACTGACTCACACATCAAGATATAAAATTACATCAGCTGTGACAAAAGATTTTATCCATCTCGCCTGGTTGCTGGCTGTCAAGACGCTCTCCTTTAAGTGAAAATCCCATTATATGTATGCTTATAAAGGAGATAATGCAATTCCAATGAAGCCGAACAATACAAGCAGCCCCGGTGGCTGGATGTGCACGTTCACAAACATTTACAGTTCTGTACTAACGCCGAACTGAAAATGACTAATTTTTTCTCAGCTGGCCTGCAGCTCTGTATCTGTAGTGGTATCAAATATTCATTTATATTTATGCACACAGTGCAGGGTTTGGGGCTCTCTGTAAGTGAATGGATTTGATTACAGTAAGAGTATTAATGGCTCAGAATGACTATGGTGCAGCCGAAGAATGAAGAAGGGCCCGTGTCCGGCGGGGGGAGAGTTGTAAGTACAATGGTGTAAATGCAAAGCAGAGGGCAGCCAGTGCCCATTTTAGTTTTATTAATGCTCTCGACTCAGAGGCTGCAAGATATGGATATGTCTGCTGCTCCCTGATTCCAGTGCCCCTCTGACCTTATGCCTCTGCGTAGGCTGCTACCACTGCTTTAGGGCTCACAGGTGGAGGTTCGATGAGGACCACACGGAGAAGGATATAGTTTACGAACGAAGATATAAGGGTGGAAAAGAGGAAATAAATTAGGGTTGGATGAGAAGCAGAAGTGCAGGAGGGGCCAAATGAGAGAGGCGAGTACAGCAGAGAAAACTGGTGATAGGAGCAGATATCTTTTACACTGGCTGCTGTAAACACACACTGTTATTTATATCATATATTTTTCCCGGGGAAGAAATCATCTGGGGCTTCATGTACAAAGACTTGCGTGGATTTCCTACTGAAACATGGCGTACGCTTAAATCCAGAAAACGTCGTACGCACAAAAACGATGTATGAATCTGTGCATACGCATGAATCCAAGCACATTGAGCGCACGTTGGAGTACCCAACCCCTGTCCACGCCCCATTTAAATACACAAATCATATTTAAATTAGCCCTGCACCTGAGATTCCCCTCTCTGCACGAACTAAAACAAAAGATTGAGTTAGACGGGGAAAAAGAAAAACTTCACAGACTGCGAATTGGAGACGCTACTCACTGAAGTGGAGGCGCGCAAAAATTTACTTTTTGGCATGCTGTCCTCCGGCATCAATACTAAATGCAAGAGGAGTGAGTCGGAGAGTGTGTGTGAGCCTGTCAATGCTGTGGGGTCAGAAAAGCATACACACGCAGAATTAAAAAAGAAGTGGTCCGACTTTAAGGTGGACGTGAAGCGGAGGACGGCTGCCCACCGCCAAAGTGTGGCCAAAACAGGCGGGGGGGCAGGAGAGGAGGAGCTCACCCCGTTTGAACAGAGAGTCACCGCAATTGTGGGTGACACTGCTCTCTCAGGGGTGGTGGGAGCACATGTGGGTGACTCGGATTACCCCCAAGGTAAATACCTATACATTTGTGTAACTTACAACAGATGTGTTAATATGGGCCATACAATAGCCTGCTCACAGCCCTATAAGATAGAGGTTCATGCATAAATGTTGTATATATGGTATTATTTGGTTTGAAATAAATCTTTTGAATTTAAATTTAAACATGCCAGTAAATCAAAGGTGTGTTAATTGTTCATGTGTCTCTGATGTGCACATCACTCTGAGGACTAATTGTTTTCACATTTATTTATTATAACAGTTTCCCAGCATCACCTCTAAGTGTCGCCAAAGGATCAACAGCTGTAGAAACATGCGTACACCAGCCATGAAATTGGCGTAAGGCACCGCACATTTCCACGGTCATTTCACGCTTGATACATCTGAACTTTGCCGTGGAAAAGGACGTACGCCATGTTTTTGTGCGTACGCACCCTTTGTACATGAGGCCCCTGGTGTTCCCAACAACTGATATGTTTCTACGGCTACTGTACCTCCATGTGCTGTATTATCATTACACAGTGAATTCTTTTGCGTCTTCTTTAAAATATTTTGGGGAAAAATGGTTTGATCCTTATGTAATTTTTGAAGCCATATCTTGAGCCATGGTGGCGATGGATAGTGAAAAATCCCCCCCTCAATTTTGGACCTTTAAAGCACCACCAAGGCTGTCCCTTTTCTCCTTGCTTGGAGTCTTATTCAATCAACTCGCCCAAAAGAAGCACTCTTTAAACTGTGGTATAAGCATGTAGCGGATCATCCAAAAATGAACTGCCAACTATTTTATTAATTAAAAATGTGTCCATTTTCTGGCAACAGAAATCCAGCTCCTTCAATGTGAGAATGTGTTGCTCTTGCCAGTTTTATATCATTGTAAGTTAATTAAATTCTCATTTTTGACTGTTAGTCTGACAGAACAAAGAAAATAAAAACATCACCTTGAGCTCGGAGACATTTTATAGACAAAAGAATTAATGGATTAATCAAGTAAATAATCGACAGAGTTACAAACACTGACAATCTTTATTAGTTGAGGCCCTACTCGACAGTGTGTGAGTTTAAATGAAAAATGATTTTCCGCAAAGCGCTGCGATAGCCACCGTGGCAAATCTGACAAAACAGGAGCAACATCCACATGAACTCAGATCTAATCAATACATAATGAACGGAGAATCGCACATCACACAACTGCCCACATAGCATGACTGACAGTTAATTTTTGGGAGGTGCAGTGCAAAAGCATCACAGCGGTGACGGGCCAGGCAGAGTCGACAGATTTATGGGATAAGTGCAGCAATAAAAAACGGGGATATGCCATGTTTGGTTTTTTTTATGTTTACTTCTAGGGCAAATGCTCTGAAAGCAGATCATTTGATTGGCACCTTGTGCCAGTTTAAGCGTTATAGGACACAGCATCAGGTTTTCTTTTTAATCTGCTCCCTATTTTCTATTTTAAGTTTTCAATATTTCACACTATTCATCCAACATCAGATCAGCATATGCCTGGAATCCATTGTCACTGTTTTACATTTATTCAGTGCGAAAAATGTTTTAGTCAAGAGGATTGTCATGTATCCTTTCCTCTTTTGCTTTGTTTCAGAGCATTACAACGCAGGGTTGAAGCGGACTGTGTAAGGATGTGTATCATTTAAACAAAACACACAACTCCTTCGACACTTTTCGCACGCCGTGCTGTTTCTTATTTCAGTAGCACAGTGTTTTTTATTTAGACCGACATACATTCTAGCAAGGTATTTGTTGTGACAGTGAAGGATGTTGGTACGCAAGTCAGTTTATCAAATCAAAAGGTGAGATATACACATGCCAAACAAGAAAAATAACACTGCAAAAATGGAAGTGAAACGATCATTTTGAAAGCTTTGACACTGTCAGTTTATTCAGTGTAAGACGGTGAGTGGCACATCCCTTAGATTCAGATCAGTTCAGATCAAACTGGTGCCTAAAAAGTGATGATCAAACTGGTGCCATAAAAAAAGGTATTTGAGATAGAGATCATACAGTTGGATAAGAGCAATGAAGTGAGAGGATGGTGAAACGTCACTGTGATTCAGTCCATGAGGAGAAAAGTCCTTCACCGGTGACCTTGTAGAAAGACAGCAAGAGAGCTGAGCCAGCATCTCGAGCATTTATCACCTCCAGTGATGAGGACCTGCTATTCATTCAGGGCACAAACACACTGTTAACATGAAGGCCATTTGGATGGCAAGCTTTTTATACCAGGTCACTGAAAAGGACTGTAAACTGCAGGTTCTGTCATAGTTTTAATTGAGTGAAAACACTAAGAGGGGGCACAGGAAAATCAATATGTACAGTGCATACTGTGCTGGAGCTGAGACAGAAGCAAAGGAGAAAGAGCAACACACACAGCGTAGAAACTGCCAGAGGGGACACACACACACACACACACAAGTTTCAATATTTACTTTAAAATCAAAATGAAATGTTGATTGCATTATTTCCCTGTAATTAAGTTGCAATCATCATCCATCATACTCCACACCCATTTGTCATTTCGTTCAAGAGAATGAAAAGCTAATTTTCAGCTGATTAATGCACTGGTGTGGATTCTTTTCCTTTAATTACAGCAAAACAACAAAACATTAAAAGAAGAGACAAAGGAATTACATCCAAAACATAATGTGACGCACAGCAGACGGGGGGAAAGGAGAAAAAAGTTCACAAAATGAAGTATGAGAATAAGACGGGTGGTTAAAGAGATATTAGCATCAAGAATAGGAAATTAAAACATTCAAATTAAGCTCCTCCTGAAGGTCAATAAGGACATCCAGAATTTATTCTTACATTGTTGAATCGCTGCTTAATAATCAGACAGAACTGTCACTTCATTCACTCATGCTGACAGTGTGTTTGTGTTGATGATTTCTCTATGGGAGGGGGGTATTTTGTTTTGCCCTAACCAATTAGTGGATGTGTCCCGAGCTAGCGTAGTATTCCTTATTAGGGCTGCACAATTTATCTGCATTGCAATATGGCCAAGTGCATCATCCGAATCACAGGAGCAGCAATGTTCTAACAAAGGTAAAAAGTGTTACAACATACTATTATAAATAATATATATATATATATATATATATATATATATATGTATATATATACATATAGAGATATATAATAAAGCATTGTGGTGATATAGACAAAAGGGAACATGTTTGTTTGATACAGACCCCAGCAAAAAAAACATCATCAGCATATAGTTATTTATTTATTTTCAGTAAAAATTAAATGCAAAAATTATCATTCCCACTAAAATTGCAACTCTTATTGCTATTGACCTTTCGCTAAGCCCCACCACTTTGTGATGGTCCCACAAGCTGTCGGACTAAGCATGGAGCCCACACTGTAACTAACTGCACTCCCTGAAGAAATATTATCGTATTTTTGGAAAAAATGAAATAGTAATTCCAGAGAGAAGCAGACAGAGAGGTCTACAGTCTGTGTTTGAAGGATATATCCAGGATGTCAAACTGACTCAGCAGCAACAAAAGGTTAAAAAGACAAAGATAGTTAGAAGCTATAGGCTACAGATCACAGTGTAAAAGTGAACCACCACATCACTGCTGATTGCCACACAAGACAATGAATATAAAGGGAAACTTTGCAGATATTGAACCAGCTGTGTGGCATCCCAGTGTGTGCAGACGAATGGTGTTCGGCCGCTGCCAGCACCCGGACCTCCGCCACTGGACGGGCAGGGACCTCCAGGAGAAGCCAAACACCATGCATGTTGCATGTTGTGTAGCCCTATTCTTAATATTGCCTACAAGTTCCTGACTGGTAAGGTATTTCTCACACCAGTAAAAACAGATGTCGGTGAGCATAACACCAAACCTATCAGGTCTGTAACCATGCTTCCCAGACTTTATGCCTATGTCACTTCCACTTTTCCATACTGTCAAGGTTCCTTTCATTCATTACGTCTTATGTCACCATATCTGGCCGATCATTTATCTGCCTCGACCTTCAAGATGTTTTGAGAGATTCAACTGAGATTCTCAGTGGTTTTATACGGCTAAACACTTTTAATTGATCTCTCTGTACTTAATGAGTATTGAAATCAGAAAAGGGGGAGTATCAAAGGAGTGTGGTAGTGAGGTGGCTCAGAAAGTTACTAAATCTGTCTTAATATTATGGAATTCAGCTTTGGTTTGTTTATGAATGACTGTGACTGTGATCCTGCAAAAAGGATAAATTAGGGGCAGCAGTCAGTATCAGGCTTACAGAAAGATTTCGGTGAGGATTTTTTTTTCTTGGCAGCTGTTAGAGTCACGATGTGTAAATTCTTGGATGTCTCACTCTGGCTGATTGTGAACATGTCTCCAAGTGTCAGGGATATTAGGATAAAGAAAAGATAATCAGTGGTTTCTTGCCAAAAGTGTTTTGCTCGTGTGAGGTGCCAGGTGGCACAGATGTAGTTGTTGCAGGTGTGCTCATTTCAAACTCTGTTAATCTGTTAATTTTACTTCAAAAACATTTTATAACTAGTGAACTACCTGAGCAGAATTATTTTCCAGAGTATAGTGGAAAATATCCTGGCAGATTTGGGTCCTGAAGTCAGTACTGGAAGAGACAGCAGGTCCTGTTCCTGGAAACGGATTTGCCCTATTTACATGCTATTATCTGTTTTTAGATAAAGGGATTATTGCTGATGTTATTGGTTTGTTTGAACACTAGCAGAGGAAGCTCTACCCTTTGCTTTTATGTCAGCTGTAGCCCCTTCTGGAGATCAAATCTTAAAATGAAACCACAGTGTTTAATGGTTAAAAAGAAGCTTTTATGGGAGCATGTTTGGTCAACTGGGGAGAAGAATCAGTATTTTCCAGCGGTTGTAAATCTTTAACCATCGCCCAAACCATAATCACTGATGAACTGAGGCTTGCCAGTTACATGTGCTTCCAGTATTGTTAGGTCTGTCTGGAGATAAATCAATGACTGTGCTGAAATCACCTCCAATTTTTCAGTCGAAAAACACACACAAGGGAGAGTCAACAAAGAGGGACAGGATGTCAGCATTTGGACCGAAAATGTTGCTGCTGATCAAGATATTTGTCATGATGAAAGGTCCTTCAAGGTATGGTAATTTATTTATCAGAAAGCAGACCGGCCTTTTTCTGTAACTGCATTAGTCGGCAAAGCAAAACATATTAAACTAGAGTGACTGACAAGGCAACAATGATAAATAAGGGCTTCAAAACTACTGCTTTATCATTCTAAACCATTCCTGCACAACAACACAGAGATTTCACCCACAAGTCTCTGCTGAAACACACCAGCCAGCTTTCTGAGAAGCAAACACATTTTTCAGACAGCTTTGAGCCAGATGAGACTGATGGTCAAACCGCTAAACTGCAGTGCACGGAGCCATATCTGTGTCATATAGAGCCACACGGTTTAGTCTGAATTTATATTTCTGCTCCTCCTGACACTCAACTCTAAAGACTCACTGTTCAGAATTATTGTAGGTTGCCAGAGTCAGTTCATCATGTAGCTTAATTACCGTTTCCTCTTGTTTTAGATTTATGACTTCCCTATGACAGTGCCTTGTGCAGTTTAATGAAGTTTAGCTATATGTGCACCAAGAGTCTTGTTTAGACAAATCATCCGAGACCTCATGTAAGTGTAGCTTCAAGGTGTAATTGATGTGCCGAGTGACCTTTCTGAAATCTGGAGCATTAAACACAGATAGTCCATGTTGCTGCAGAAAATGAAATGACAGAGAGCTGCACAGAAAACACATTGAAATTTGGGGTTTTACTGCTCGTTATGAGTGTTGGATGTACACTCAGGAGCCTAATGCTGGCCTTTCCCTGTACCTCTTATCTCGGCCAGCTAAGCCTGGAGGGCATGGTATGTTTGGTCGTGTGAGTGTGGGTGTATCTGTCTGTCCACAGCTAATCTTGCATACTATTGGACCCATCAGCCAAATATTTTTTGTCCACATTCATGACTTTATGCTCAAGGACCAAAACCTATTTTATTGCCTGTTTTATACCGTCACTAACTGCTGACTCCTCTTAAGCGGCAAGTGACGGCAACAAGTAATCAAATCACATAGCAAAGGGCATTTCCGGCAAACAGCTCGGCTAAAAACAAGCTTTACCTAGTTTGTTGCAGGTCACATTTTGGCCTTTGTCAGTCTCATTTTTAACTGCGGAATCTGCAGATTAATTTTATACCCAATATGTTATGATCCACTAAAGTTAGGCATGCCAACAGTGCTAACAGTGCTAACAGTGTTAACCGAGGGGGACGAGAGGATGGGCAGTAACCGACATACGAATGCAGTTAGGAGCGGTGGCGATTAGCTAGCCAGGGTGACACACACAGGGACTTAAGTGTACAGAGAACCCAAATAGTTTGCTGCATAATATTCTGAATGGTCTATATAGAATTCTAAGTTCATACAGTCAGGTGAACACTGGATGCTTAGTTTCAATACCAATACACTATTCTATGCATCTTTCCACTATTCAGTCCCTCCAGGGTTTTGCAGGTCATTTTTGAGACTGGTGGTGGTGACAAGTAAAAACTGCAAAAGAAGTTGTGATGCTGTCTCAGATTCTTAGCTTATATTATGAGGATTCAGTGTTTCCCACAGAATTAAAATCTATTTGTGATGGTGGGGGGGCTGCTGTTTGAAGCAGTGCTGGAAGACTGTCTCCTCCTGCTCCTTCTGCCCGAGGAGCTAATACAAGCTAATACAGCACAACATGATCTCATCCCTACTCGGCATATTTTGCCTCTTAGGCCAAAGCCCCACAGCAGCAGTAAACATAGGAAACCAAGCCATTAATCTCACACCAACACCGAAACAGCCACACTGTCGTTAATAGCCGTGTTAGTAACTATTAGTTAACATTAGCTGTGTGAAGCTAACAATTAGTCCTGTGTATGTACATGTGACCGTGTCCTGGGCACAGAGCTCAGGTCCTGCAGTGGTAGGCTAGTCTCATGATAAACCAAGAAAGATGCTGAGTGAATCAATTTGCTGCATGCAGCTCTTCAGTAGATTGAGATTTTAACACTTTAAATAGTCAAATTTGTAGTTAAATTGCAATGATTGGACAAAATTGCAAGGTCGTGCAGAATTCCAAGGGATTGGCTAAATTTGCATTATTGCTGCTGCACTCTACTGAGTGCACTTCTCAGTGCACTTCTTAAGGCTCATACAGTCCTTAGTGATGACTGCCATGCAGCCAGCAGGCCACATAGTCACGTGTATCTATCAGCAATGTAAAACAATCAATAACAGCAACTTCTGAAAAATGTGTTGTGTTCATGTGTACAGAGATGAATCTCCCCTAAAATTTCAACTGTTAGTCGGCCAATGTATCTGACCTGATACCTTAAAACAGCATCAAACATAACTATTACAAATCTGTCAATTTTAAGACAATAACAATAGCTGACTTCCAAAACTTACTTTGAAAGTTTTTGTATTCTTACACACATATAGTTACTGGGACTGCTCAGCGGGGGACGGAATAATCACATCAACACACATCCGGCCAAAAATTAAGTAGCAGCAGAATAATTGTTGCTAAGTTGCTAAGTCATCACCTGGTCAAATACAACAACAAAAAAATCAGACTAATGACTGGTCACTAATATGTACACTGATGGCCAAGTTTAACAACAACTCAAAAATTCAAAATTTAACCATGTAAATGCACAGTGGAATATACACTATACTGTAGTTTATTATATATAGACATGTTTAAAGTCAAAATGTTATCTTAGTCCTCTGTAGCTGAAAGTGGGATGACAGACAGAGTTAGGAAAACTAGATTTACCGGCCCCCGGTAGTACGCCTCCATGCACCAGCCAAGTTGCACTTACAGATTGCATCTATGTCTGTGAAACATGGATGCTTCAGCGAGACATCTTCCCCCTGGGCAACACAGACGATCTATACAATCAGCACAGTTTCAAGGTGATGAGAGTCACCAGTGTCTGACCAAATGTTTCCCCTTCTGTTCCTGAGATATGACACTGAATAATGGCCAGAAAACATTATGATGTCACAGTTAAGTTGACCTTTGACCTTTAGGATATAAAACGTCACCACTTCATCATTATCTCTACTAGACATTTCGTGAAATTTTGTCATTATTAGCGAATGAATTCTTGAGTTATGGCCAAAACGTGTTTTTAGAGGTCACAGTGACCTTGACCTTTGATCTTCAACCACCAAATTCTAATCACTTCGTTGCTGAGTTCAAGTGGATGGTTGTGCCAAATTTGGAAAATTCCCTCTAGGTGTTCTTGAGACATTGCGTTCACAGGTAGGGGTCAGAGGGATGGGCAACCCGAAAACATAATGCCTCTGGCCGTGGCTATCGCCAGCACGGAGGGATAAAATTCCAGGAACTTGCCAAGTCTTTGGAAAAATGGGAATGAGAGAAATATTGCATTGCCCAGTATCAGCTGCGCTCATTTCTGACTGGCCATATTCATCTTGTCTCTGCTGAGAGATAATGTTTTCTTATACAGAGCACCAATTACTTCAAATAATTTCATCTACAATGATTTAAGAGCAGATTCAAGATGGAAAATATGAACAGAAACAGATTATAATGTGCTAATCCACTGCCCCACACTAATTACTGTGCACACCATAAAAAAAATTAAAGGCAGCCCTGTGGTCTCTGTTTTCTCCTTCACACCACACACTATGTTCTCTGTGATGGGCTATCTGTGCTTTGTTTTTTCTTGTTGTTTTTCAGATCATTTTATGGGCATTCCTGCTTTATTTTTGATAGCAAGAGAGAAAGAGGAAAGGCAGAGGAGAGAGTGGGGATGACATACAGGAAAGGGTCCCAGCAGCTACGGTAAAGACTCAGTCTTAATGGTACACGCCCTACCTGGTGAGCTACCAGAGCACCCAGGCTCTCGGATGGTTTGACAGAGAATTGCTGCAAATTAGTGTCTCATTAAACGCGATGAGCTTTACCGAGACTTAGCTTATGACCCGTGAGAAAGAGGAGGTGGACAGGGCTGACACCCACTGCACTAACAAAGGAAAGCTCACAGCTGGCACACGCACACAGAAGTTGGGATAATGTATGAACGGTTGTGTGATCTGCTTCAAGGGAAAATATTAGTTTGTGTTCAGTCATGTTGTGGTTGTATTTAGGGAACGTGTACAGGTGTTTTTATGTATGTCTTTGAGTCATTCAGGTCACGTACACCTCAGTACATTCGTAACAAAGTGTATTGAAAATATGACATTAAATATCTGGTCAGATCATATTCTTCAGTCTGATCATTACTGGGTTTAGCACACATTTTGCTTATCTTAGACTGTAATTAATTTAACATTTAAAGGCCTCGGCTTTTAACAGATAAAAAAGTTTTATAGAGTAATGTGTTTATTTTCACATAATAATAAAAGTGCCAAGGCCTTTAAGACTAGTTCTGAATCCCTTTTAATGAATGAGTTAACCAACAATAGACAATCAGTTAAGTAATTTATCAAGCAAAATGCCAAATATTTACTGCTACCACCTTCTAAAGAGAGAGAAATTCTGCTCGTCTGTTTTATAACACCATAAATTGAGCACTTTGGCATTTTTAGATTGTTTGCAGGTACTGCTGCCAAAAGTAGCTGTTAAAATAAAATAAAAAAAGAGAAGAAAAACACACACGAGAAGCTGTGATGGTGTGAACATGCTGATACAGGTACAAGTCAGAGGATCAAATACAATCCATGAATTCCAATTTCGGTGATGTATCTATGATTTTCACAGCTAATCAGACGCCAAAACATCACACAGTCGCCAGGATTTTAGAAATACTGAAATATATATTCAAATTTTATTTTGCAACATGAAAAACAAATGCAGTTTCAAAGCCCTCTCCATACTATCAGGAATACTGAATATTGAAACTTTCACAATCATCTACTTATTCTTGTTGCCTGAAAGTTTTTAAATTTGAATAATCATGTCTAGAAATACTGGAATGTGCATTTGGAAAACCTAGTATGTGTACAAAGTTTAAAATTGCAGGATGTAAGGGTGTGTGTCCACATAACATTTTCTCTGGCAGAAAAGCGCTGGCATGGTGCGCCATTATAAAAGGAATTCAAAGTGTTCTTTAATGACATACTACACGTAGGTTTTGTCTCTAAAACAACAATATTTTGACATTAAGGTTAGCCAGGTAGCTAAGGTAACGCCATGTTCACACGTACAGTAACAACTATTGTCCAGCTGATCCGGGCTTTTTTTTCGTCTTTGTTGTGATAGAGTCATACAGCTCAGGATAGACAGTAGCTACAGTAACAGCAGTGACGACATCAGCACCTTTCTGAAAAGTTCAGTTAAAAGGTTTTCACCTTGAAGCACTTGCCACGCAAGAAAGCCAGAGCACTCTGACTAAAGATGCTGGGCACAGCACTTTTTGTGTAGTCAGTTGTATAAGGTCACATATTCTATCACTTCATTGGGAACAATTGAAAAAAGATGCTGGAGGATGCAGCAGGTCCTAAAATTTCTTCCCCATTCTGATGCTCGGTTTGAACTTCAGCATGTCGTCCTGATGCCTAAATGCATTGAGTTGCTGCCACATGATTGGCTGATCAGCTATTTGTATTGACAAGCAGTTGAACAGGTGTACCTAATTAAGTTTATTAGGTACTTTATTAGATTAATTCATTAGTCAATCAGCAGAAAATTAATCAGCAACTATTTCTGTAAAAAAATTCATTGTTCTAGTCACCTTTTCAACTAAAATTGCCAAATATTCAGCCAAATATATATGTGATAGGATCTTTGGGTTTTAGACTCGAGACAAGATGTCACCTTGAACTCTGGTCAATTATAAAGGTTAATTTTTAGTATTTTCTATCCTATCCAGCATTCCTTATGATACACACTTCACAGCATACACAGTTGCCAACTGAATTTCCACACACTCACATACTGCGCCTCGTTCTCTCTCCGTTTGTCACACAAACAACCTCACAAAATTTCACAGTCTCTCCATCTTCTCCGCTCATCCTGCCCTTATCAAGAAGTCAGCCAGGCGTGAGACGGCACCACTTTGGGTGTCAGCGGCCTTCTTCAAGCCCGCAGTAACATAAACGCACACGTTCAAACTGAGCACCCTGCTCTATTCCTCCACCCCTGCCCGCCCGCCTGCTCGCCCGCCTGCCAGCCGTCTTCACGCTGAGTAAATGTCCGTGTAGATACCAGATCAAACACTGCCTCTGCTGCTCGCCTGCTGTCAGTACATATTCATAACAAGTCAAACACTACAACCGCCGACCTCTTCGCATCACGGCTGATGCTGACAATGAGCTGGCACATTTGCTTCACAGGGATGCACTCATCTCGTCAGAAACACCAGCCGGTATCACCGCCAGCGGTACGGGAAGTGTTGTTGTAGCATGACATGATAGAGACAGTTACTAATGGTACTAGTCGCCCTACGGTGCCGCATGTTGTATCTCAGGATGGAGTTTGGATCCAGATCCGTGGACATCCAAGCAACCACTCGTTGAATAATAAATGGGGAGGGAAAGCGAGGCGGCAACTGCCAAAGCAGAACTGAGTGTGAATGCTGAGGAGGGAAAGTAAAGAAGGCAGGACTGACACAAACTTAGCAAGATATTATTAGACTGAGAAAGACTGATAGAGGTAAAAAGAAACAAAGCACGAGGTGAGCGCAGTATAAAGGGAGGTAAACAAGTCAACACATTTGTTTACACTGCCGTTCTGCCGCTCATGTATGTGCATTTTGCAGAAGAAGGACTATTTTGGCACGTTTCGACTGCTACTGAGGTACTGACAAATGTTTTCTTTGAAATAAAAGTTTCACCATTGAAAAAGATTAAAATCTTGAAGTTATGATGCAGAGTTGTAAGAAAGGATTAGGCTTGGTGAAATATTCATCCAAATGAGCTCTCAAAGGATTCTCAAAGTGCTGGTGAATCCACAAAAGCGCACACTGGCCCATTAAACGGAAGGTCACAAGTTCAGATTTATGCGAGACGGCATATCAAACACCGTCTGAGATCAGATCCTTTTGTGTTTTTCGCCAGGTTGCTCAGTAAACACGGGAGCATATTGTCGGGCAGTTGCTTCAAATTCTGTGTCATCTTTTCCCTCTAAGTGAGGAAATGGGGACATGCTGCGTTCTGCCTGTGATATCAACTTGTGGTTTCATATGTCTGTGTTGTTTATCTCCGGTGTCCCCATGGAAACAAGGTTTATGTAGCTGGTCTGTGCTTTTTTCTTTTGTTTTTTTTGTTTTTGTTTTTACAGATTGTTCACCTGGAGGTAAGGTCTGGGAAAACAGTAGTAGAGAAGTGGACTGAAGAGACTGAGGATATAATAATACAGGGTCTACTCATTCAGCGGTTTCTAATTATACAGGCAAACATTAAGCACACTGTTGTTCATGCAGGCTTTGTTTTATTTCCTCCACATTGCAGCTGCTAAACCAGAGAGGAGAGCAGTGAAGGAGGCTGGAAGTGAGACATTACGCGGTCTCAGCAGAGCAAAATTTAAATTTTTAAAACAGCCATAAACATCAAGTTTTGGGGTCAGAGCAAGAGGCGAAGAAAAAAGACGTGTTTTTTTGCTCGGGACAAATTTCTGACAGACGGACCAGATTTCAACACAGCCACGAGACACGTTACATGCTGGTTACATTCACACGCCCACATGCACACTTTTGATTGATAGCAGTAATTTTACTTTGCCTCTCTGTGGCTTGTCAGAAAGCTTAATCGGATATGTAGTGTAACTGACTGAAGGAGAAGTAGACAAGGCAGATTTAGGAAAAGTGCTTCAGAAAATAAATCACAAGGCCTAACTCTAAATCACTAAGTAGCTAAGAGAGGGTGTTGAATTTGGATCTGTCTTTTAAATTAAAAATTAATTTTTTATCACTCCGAGGCAGCGGAACACGTTAATAGCACGACACTGACATATGATTACTTTGAGTTGATATAGTATGGTATGAAACAGCTGTCTAACAAAACCATCACACACACAGCAGCACTAGCAATCACATCGCCACGTGACGATTACTGTTTACTCTATTTTTAGCTTTGTTTTGGGTCTCCACTGACTCCTGAGAGAAATATCTGGTCCTTAACTCCCAAATGCTCCACTATGTTCACCAGCTAGTCGCTAACTGTGTCTTTCTGCTGTTTGGCACAAGGCAGTGTGTGTACAGTGGTTTCTTCAAGCTGAGAACAGCTGCCTGCTGCCACTGCTGAAAATGAGGTTAATAAGAGAAATGAGAGGGAACCAAACCACAGCAAATCTGTGGGCCAGAAAACCAAAACAATGAGCTGAAAGATGCGTAAGTGCTCTGTAGATCTGAGGGAAGCCTGTGTAGCCTGGGGACCAAACAAATCTGCAAGCTCTTGTTTTATTTTCTCTGGCAGATGTGTGTGATCAACCCTCCCGTTTAGACAGATTTCAAGCCGACCTGGCCGGTTTGGGCCAGTCATAACTGTTTATGGGGCGGTTTTGAGACGATGACTGACAGCTTGGACTTTCTATATCCAGTTATGACGTGAAAGGTACGTTGTAGGTGGGTGCGTTGAATGTTGAAAGCCATGTCAAGGTATGCCTGGTACATGCATTGTCTTCTTTCAAAATACATTTCAGTTTTCACAAGAAATTTACAGTTTACATACAGTCTCTTTCAAAATAAAGGCACTACGTCAGTAAAACACTGCGGATTGATATTTTTTCTCCTTCAACAACTAACACACATGGCTGCATTTAGGCAAGAAAAATAACTTTATAATCTCACAAGAAGTAAACTCCACTTTCCCGGGTGAAAGTCGGTGTTTGCTGGACCCATCCACCACCCCTCCAGCCTTAAAGGCACTGTATGTAAGAATGTGGCCAAAACGGTTACTGCACTCAAATTCAAAATACTGCTGTGAGTCGTGTCCGCCCCCCCTCCCCTACAGATTCGAAGTTGCTGGACAGCGGCACGCTGGAGACTTATTTGTTTGCCCACGGGCGGCTGCCGTGGTAGGGCCGCGTCACCGCGTCCTTGATCTTCGGTTTTCCAGCGGACTGTTCGAGCAAGTCCAGCTTCTCTGCTGCTAACGCTGCTGCCGGGATACAGCTGAGGAGAAGCCGGCTGCTAATGCTATGTATCGGGACACCGCTAACGCTGCTGCCGGGATACAGCTGAGGAGAAGCCGGCTGCTAATGCTATGTATCGGGACACTGCTAATGCTGCTGCCGGCATACAGCTGAGGAGGAGCCGGCTGCTAATGCTATGTACCGGGACACTGCTAATGCTGCTAGCCGTGCTGCTGTAGCATGACTGGTAGACGGCGGTGGGTGGCGCAAAAGGCCAAAACACAAATTCAAAACATAAACATGATTTGCGGACTGTAAAAATGTTTTTTAAATGCGAATATTCTGGCTGTACTATTGTTGTCGGTGAGATCAGTATGTTATATGAACATTATTCCTTATTCTCTGTGACATATTAGGAGGATTTTATGACTATTTGCTTTAGATTTCTTACATATAGCTCCTTTAACTTTTATTCGTGTCCCGCTGCATTTCCCCCTGATGCCTAGGCTGACCAAACGTCCTCTTTTGCCCGGACATGTCCACTTTTCACGTCCCGTCCGGGGCGTCCGGGNTGTTCAGGACAGACAATAGGATTTTATTTATTTTTACACTACATTTTCACTGAAAGCCGACTGAATCCGACCCGAGCCCGAATACAATTTATAGCTACATTTTTGACCAAACCCTGCCGAATACAATTTATAGCTACATTTTTGACCAAACCCTGCCCGACCTGTCGGGTACCGTCGGGCTCGGTTCGCCACACTCTAGTGTGTGTATGTGTCCCCTATAGGGGCCTATCTGAATTTCTGTCTTTGAGAGATATTATTTTGTAATATAACTGAATTTTCTATCCATACATATAAATTTTAAATATATTAACATTATAAGGCATCTCTGAGTAAACTGCGAGTATCATTTAAGTAGGCTATGTCGTGGCCGGCCTAGTGTCCTCTTTTTTGGAAATCAAAATATGGTCACCCTACTGATGCCGCCCAGCGCCATTAAACTATAACGGCTACTGGCTGCGTATCATGTCGACATTAAACCTTTTTTGTCAGTGTCTGACACCACGACTCATTGCCCAAGCGACCGGATTTCGATGACTTCGGAGTGAGACCAGGTTGCTATGGAGCCCTAGCACTGTACGCAAAATACTTAATTAAGTAATTTTTGGCTAGCGCACCCTTACACACAGGATACTATGGTGAGCATAGAGCTAGCTTAGTAAAGAAGAGCACCGCTTTCTGAAGTAAAACTTTCTGCTGAAGTACTATTTTCAAATTCTGATGGCAAAAATGGCAACACTTAACAGACATATTCATGGTACATTAATATTCATGGTACATCATCACAGCTCATCTCTGCATGATATTACATGTTTAAATTTGTCCTTATCTCTTTTCTACGTCAAGTTTCTTTGCTCTGATTGGTTGTAGTTCTAGCCAATTGCATTCAGAGCCATTTTAGTCCACAGCCATTGATAACACATCTTGGAAATCGAAAATGAACTGAGAGGTTCCAGACTTACTCACATTTGTGATTTGGCTGACGTCAGCCTAGAGTTCATCACTATCAGCATTACACATTTTTTCATATGAATATATTTAATAGTGCAGCCTCAAATCATAAACTATTCAAGACTATACAGACGAATCTTTCTGTTTCTACCTCTGTGAAATTGTTACACAGTATATAGTTATGAATTAATGATCAGGAAGCAGCAATGTTCATTTTACAATAAAGCAGTGTAGGCTATGTGTGCAAGATGCTGCAATCTATATGTTCTCATGCATCTGTTGCTAACGTTAACAAGCAAGTCAAATGGCCTAATGGTACATGATGAAGTCAGCTGACTGCACAGCTCAAGTAGCATTTAAATATACTTATGTTATTCTACAATGACTGGCAGAGGCCAAAATACAATAAAAAGAAAGACCCGGGTCAAACAGAAATAACCGAGACAGAGAATCAACCCGATATTGGCCTCGTGGGGCCAATGTCTGTGACTTTAAGTCATGCTGTCCTGCACACAAGCGTCATTTTGACAAAAAGAACGCACATTGTCCTGACACCAACGTGAGATCTTTCCAGCAGGACGGCGGCCGTACCTGGAGACAGGGAGGGCGCCGGCCCTGGCAGGTGGAGCTGCTGAAGGGATATCTTGACATTTAAAGTTTTCGTCTGGTATTTCAACAGACTGAGAAGTCACACTGCGAGGTGAAATAAAATGTGCCTGTTTTGCAAATTACAGCACCTCTTCAGATATTTGCTGCATTCTTCCAACAAGAAGGCATCATAGACAAGCAACCTCTAAACTCTTAACAATGTGAAGCACCCTCACATTTTGGGGAATGTGAAGTTTGTTTATGAATAAAACACAGAAAAATGTGAACTTGTACATTCAACTGCAGAAGTCCTTAGTCCCAAAATGTGACAAGTGCTGAGTGAAGATAACAAAAGACACTCCAACTCAACATATCAAGGTATCCATTTAAGCAGTGGTCACTTTTCATTAAAGCCGCCTAAATCTCTTTACCTCAGCAAACAGCCCCACGAGGCCCAGAGCGCGCAGCTCTCAGGTGAGTCTGAACGCTGAGATCAAAAGAGCTCCTGGGCAGCTTGCAGAGATTAAAGAGAGAAAGACAGGTGGACAAAAAGGGAGTCTAAAAGAGTCTGTCAGTCTGTTTAAGGAGGTTGTGTGATTTTGTTTCCCCCCCCAACATCAGCCAGTCACTTTTGAGCATCTAGCACTCAGTTAGATGTTGAGTAAACTCTTATGTTCGGGTAGCTTATCCAGAAACCTGACAGAGCCGAAAACCTCTAACACTCTGCAGCTGCAAGAAGCATACAAATGTAATGCCAACACACAGGCACCCACCCACACCAACATTTTCTGCTGACATCCAAAAACCATTTTGTGAATTTCTCACCAAAACATTAATTTGCTATGATTTGCTCCGGCCTATCATTCAGACTTTTTATCACATGTAATTCAGCAGAATCAATTTTGGAATAAGTCCTCAGTTAAAGCTATTACAGTTTCAACAGAGGAAAAAATAATAGTTACAGTTTGGGGGTGGAAGTGCAACCTAGTAGTTTCATTTCTGAATGCACTCATACTTCAAATCGTCTAGCTGAACAGCCTCAGAGCCGGTCGCTTTGTTCTCATTATGCCCAAAGATGCTGACCTCACTGTCTGCAGGGGTAGGTAAACAAAAAGGGGGTTTCCTAAGCAGATCAATAAAGCACAGAATAATCATTATCATGCAAGACACAATGTTTCTTGGAAGCTAACTACTGATGCTGACAGGCAACAGCTCCCAATTTTCACTTTGCAGCATCCAGACAGACCAAGAAAATTCAAGTTAACTAGCCAGTTGACCTTTGATTTTATAACCATTAGTCAATATCTGTTGAAAGCAACCGACAGCTTATGTATTGAGCAGCCGCAACACACACACACGCAGAACAAATGAAGACTGACTGCATGTGACAGCACATTACAACACAAACCCACACACATAAAAATATAAACATACCCTCAAGCACATTAAAAACACACACCCGTGAACGAGCGCACACATAGACAGACACACACTTGAGTCTCCTCCTCCTCCTCCTCCTCCTCTCGTGGCTGTGATGAAGTAGGTCTCCAGACAGGCTGCTGAGGTAATGGGCCGTACTCTGCTCCTCTCTTCCAGCTTCCTCTTCTCTCTTTGCAGGCGTGAATGCAAGCCAACATCAAGCCATGACTTCCTGTCCGGACTTCTCTGATCCTCCGTCACTGACACAGCTCTCTATCTCTGCCATAAACCTCTCGTTTTCTGTCTTGCTTAAGAGACCGCTGGATAATTAACTAGGCCATGAAGTGGAACATATATATCAGGGATACTACACGTTCGAGACAGCGGCTGATTTGGCCTTTTTTTTTTTTTTATGGATTTGTATTGACTATACGAAGCCCAATTTATTTCCAAACCACCGTTCAATCACGCTGCACTGCGCTGACTGCACAGTGACGTGAATGCACAAAGTAATTTAAAGCATTCCAGCAAAAGGGTGGTTTTATGTCTATTTCTGCGGCACTCTGAAGGTGACCCACACCTCGTGAGAGTTGCAAACTGCATTTGAACTTGACATTTTGTTAATATTGGGTGTAAAGAAAGTGTGTGTAAGTGTCGTCCACAGTTTCTACTGCTATAGCAGATCCATAGAAACAAGCTGTGTCTACAAATATTTAACGTTACAGTGCATGCTAAGAGTGGCTACTGTTCACATTTGACCTGATAGCAGTATCAGTTACAGTGCCTGGAAATCAGTGCCGATGCCCGAACAAGCTGCAAGAGTGACGTAGTAAACTAAAACACAGTTTTGCTACTCTGCTCTTTTGTAAGCACACATAGAGCTGATCTTTCATCTCTGTCGTCTGTCTGCTTGTGTGTATAAGGGGTGGGAATCACCAGAAGCCCCACGATACGATATTATCACGATACTTCACAATACAATATTATTGCGATTTTAAAAGTGTTGTGACATGCCCAGTATTGCAATATATTACAATTATTACCTTTTTTCAGCTGCAACTTATGTCACCAAAGAAAACTTTTGTCTCTCTTACTTCGATCATTTAATTGCAGCAAATTGTATCTCGTGGACTGAAAATGCAATTGATTTTATTATTCTAATAGGCTACCAAAAGAGTCATTTGTATTTGTAATATCAAAAATTTAAGTAATGAAAAAAAAAACAATACTTAATATTGCCAAACAAAAATATCGCCATACTATACAGTATTGACTCCCCACCTAGTGTGTTTGTATGTCTGTGTGTGTGTGTGTGTGTGTGTGTGTGTGTGTGTTTGTGTGTACCTGCTTGTCTACCAGTGACACTAGGCTATTACTAAAATAATGTAGAAAAGAAAAACGACCAGACACCAGAACTATCGCAGCAGATCGGCGTTGCAGCAATAGTTTTGGCCAACAGAACAGCCGTGGAGCTCTGTGGCCGACCTCCAGGTTTCGAGGCACTTTGTGGCACTTCTGCTTCCTGTGTTAACTCAGCGTTCTCACCCAGATATGCTCTCAGGTACCAACATTTGGCACCGATTGATTTAACGTGAACTGGTACTCAGGAGTAAGACATAATTTGGTACCGAACCCTGGTGCATACTGTGGCTATTTAGCTGTGAAACATGTATGAGTTCCTGGATATTCATTGTGCATACCTCAGAATCTCAGTACTTTTTTGGGACTGACTGATATGCGAGTATCGAAACCTTCCAAAAGCACCAAAAGTTGGTGTCCAGTCTCAGGTCAGATTTGTGTTCTTCACTCTAAATGATGATCTCATCTGTCCAGGTCAATTTAAAGCTTATTTCTCATGTAGATAACCATCTAACTGCATCTTCACGATTTTCTATTTGCTATTTAGCATGTCAGCCTCACCATCCCGCACCAAGGGCCCACTTAGAGAGGCATTATGGTACTGGGTATTATCAATCCACATGACGAGGGCTTTCCCTGTGCATATTCGTTTTCTGTCTCCATCATTAGCAGCCATAAACGTTGAGGAGAAAACGTTTTTCATTGAGAGAAAATTAATTTCTTTTTGCTGTCATGATTTCAATGTGCACACAGCAGCAGCCTCAGGTAGCCGACAGGATACCATGAGACAAAAGATCATGACGGGATTAAAGGGGGAAAAAAGAAATAGAATTAACGTATTTTTATTTTTTTTTATTTTTCCTTAATGTCATGTCTGAAAATACCCAAAATGAACACTGTGAGCAGACTAACTGATTACTATAAGCTAATTATTTCAACAGTATATCCTGTCCAAGCTTTTTGATCCATGTAAATGGTTAATTTTTGTTTTTTCTTACCCTTTGAGTTACAGAATGGCTGCTTGTGTGTTGTTACATAAGAAAGCATTTTTATATTTCTCAGAGTGATACATTAAAATTTTTTTAAAAGAAATTTAAATATTGTAGTGGCACAGATATCGAAACTTTCAAATTATGCCCAGCCCCCCATCAGTCTAAAGCGAATTCAATCAAAACACAGAGAAAGAGGAGCCCTGCATTCATTGTTAAACTGTTTTGTTCCTATACTTCCTGGGAAGCTCAGGTCAGGGCGAAAGAAAACCTTTTCTGCATTGTGTACTATGTTAGCTCCCAACTACGTCGAGTCTGCAACATCATTTGACATTTCCCTTTCAATATTAAAGCTCTGAAAATGAATGAAGAACTTCAGAGTTTTGCTGTTGGACCGGAAAACAAGCTGCATTACTCTGTTTCAACACGTCAACCAAATTAATCACTTCATTAATCACTGCGCCAATAATCTTCAGCACAGCCCCAAAATCACTATCAGTTGTTTGAGGGTGAGGAAAACCCTTCAGGGGAAAATTACTGCTCCTTTAAGCCTCACCACAACACACACTTTATCATCAGCCTACCATAATCCACCACTGCAGACAGCTGCAGTGTCTACCACATAAGCGCCGTCCACACTGAGCTGTCTGTCTGTGGCTGCACTCCAGCTTTTCTTCCGAGCTGGTTAAATAGCACAGGTTGCCGCTGCCTCTCCAGGGCGTTTTAGAGAGGCGGGCTTGTGGGTGGCAGTGGTGCTTTCCATGCCCTTTAAGAGACTCAGACATCATGCCTGCCGGGACTGTAAAATGCCATGGTAATGCCACATTAGTGATTAATACAGTGCATCCACTAAAACCTAATGTGATGCATTGGGTTTTTCAAATGTTGAGAAATTAATCTGAAAGTGATAAAATGCAGTTGTAGCGGCCAGAGGAGGAGGAGGAGGAGGGGAGGAGGACAGATTAGAAAGCACAATCCTCCCCGATGGGTGACTGACAGTAGTCTTGTGGTGCTCTGCTGGCGAAAGCGAAGAGAATCAAGCCATGCAATAATCAGCCAGTGGAGTGCTCAGGCCACAGGTTGTGTGTAATGGCTAATTACTGTTGCTGTAAACAGCCAGCACCATTACATTTGCTGCGCTGTCCCAACAAGGCTCTGGTCAGAGGAATAAACGAGTGGCTAATTAGTGTCTGTGTGATACAGAGCGCAGGGTCTGGCTGATATCAGGTTTCACATTAAGGCTGAGAGTGTGTGATAGGGTCCTCCCTGGCCTGCAGTGCTCTAGGGGTATTTATACATATAAGCGAAGCACACAGAGAGCGCAGGCCGGGCACACTGAGCTGATTCACTCTGGCAGACACTGATGTGGCTTGTCAGTGTGATCAATCAGCATCTAATGGTGGTTGTAATCACACACGACAAAACAAACACAGGCAAGAGGAAGTCCACTAATTACCATATACGAGATCCACTCACACTGATATCATTACACCTTCTTAAGGCTGGGCCATATGAATAAAATCAAAATTACAATAAGGTTTACTACAGGAAAATATTCAGCTGAAGTAATAAGGCACCCACATCCTGCCACATCTCATGATTAATTTAGTCATGGCGGCCTAAATGATTGTATCACATGACATCTGGCCTTTGCTCTTTTCCTCAGAAGGATAATGATTTATTAAATCAAAGTGTATTAATTTTCTATTATATTAGCAGGGTTTTTTTTACATGCGAGGTGGCCAACATCTGCTATTAATCACTGGGAAAACCCCGGATTTCTTTTTTTTTTTTATATATATATGTGCGAACCAAAATGTCTCTGAAACACACAGTATTCCAAACTGCCAAGTACCGAAAGTTGGCTCTGTACAGCTGGTCACATCCATAATATTTTTCACATATTCTATAATCAGATAGTTCCTGATTTAAACCACAATTAGGTGAAGTTCTTATGTGTCTGCTTGTGGTAAGACAACATTTACTTTTATGAGAACTGGCTGCTTCTTCCATTAAATGAAAAGAACTGTTAGTAGAAACCCTGTATTTTTTAAATTGAGGTGGTTCATTACAAACTGCAAGGGAACTCAGAGAGTGCAGTCCTCTGCCAAGGCCACATGTCCTATCTCGGAGAAGTAAACAATAATTTGAGTATCTGCACGGTGATTCAGATCTGTTCCAAAATTGTAACGGGGTCATCCTTGGCCCAAGCTACACCCTTCCACCAAGTTTCATGGTCTGTTGTTTTTCTATAATCCTGCAGACAAACAAAAAAGGGACAAACTGAGCCAAAAACATAACCTTCTTGGCGGAGGCAATGACACACATACATCGGAAAAAAGGCTTTGAGACTGTAAAACAATGAGGAGGCCCAGAATACAATACCAACTAATCAATTTTACAGATATCTACAAATAAGAATTTATTTAAAAAGTAAGCAGAGAAAGAGCATACAGGACATTCATCCTGTTGAAACATATTATGAGTAGCTATTATGGAAACCACAGAAACACGATGAGCAAACAGACGAAATTCTACAAGGCAAACAGGAAAAAAAACAACCAATATCATGAAGAACAAATAGGAAAAGTTGGAAACACGAATAACAGATACAGAATAAGAACACATGTTCACTGAAATTCACAATTCCTTATTTTGGAGAGACTTCGCTTGGAAATTAAACATGAGATACTTCTTGACCCCAGAAATTATCTCAAAGTATAAGAGATCAAGCTCTCAATGCTGGAGGAACTATTTAAGTAATTTCTACTAGTGTAAATTATTAAATACATATTGGTTTATGTTGATGGAAGAGATTTTTAAAAACAACTGTATTTAAAAGCAGAGCATATCATTTTGGGAAAACCCCCAAATGAAAAAGCAGAAGCAGGCGAGAAATAGCTATTTAGAATCTTGAGAATCACAGCACTGAAACAGATGGCCAGAGGGTGGGGGTTTCCAAAATGGAAACGTATGTTTCAAGATCTTGGGTTAAAATTAATAGCTTTCTGACAGAAACGGCTTTCTGGCAGCAAGCCTTCAAAGCAAACTTCTCAGTATACGTTCTGCTGCTCCCAGAGTGTGGTGCTCTGAAGAACCAAACAGTAATTGTGTTCTAAAAGTGCTCCTTTGTGTAAGTGTGTAAGTGTGTGAGAGAAGGAGAGTTTGCCTTGCAGGCTTTCTGACAGAAATTTCCTGGTTACGGTTAGGAAAAAAAAAATCCTGGTTTGGGTTAAAATTGATAGATTTCTGACAGAAAGGGCTTTCTGGCAGAACGTCTTCAAGGCAAGTAAAGTTCAAAGTGACTAACAAAATAAGGAATATGGAAGATGTGTTTGAGAAAAGGTGGCTTATAAAAGATGGGAGACTGTAACTATACTTTTGTTGTATTTAATGTATAAAAATTTGTACAGTGTATGAGATATTAGAACTTATTAGTTATTATCTTCTACTATTAGTTAGCCCACACCTCTTTAACTGTTCAGCTTTTTTCCCTATTGTTATTAAACTGTGAATGTATGGCTGTTTATATATTTCATATTTTTCCTTATTTATTTTTCCTTTAACACTGACCAAAAGTTTAATTTGTAATGAATTGAAAACTAAAAAGCAAATAAGCTGTGTATATATGAACATGGGCTTGAAAAATAAAGTATTAAGAAATAATGAATAAATAAGACAAAACAAAAATGTCGAAAATAGCCTGACCAGTGCTGCATTTTAAGGCTGCGTCAAAAGATAATTAAGAGTTTTAAAAACTAAAACTAACTTCTTTTTTTTTTTCATAATAGGCCTATCAGCATTTCTGATAAGTATTCCCTGAATTTAATTATTCCAAACTGTGACCATCAACTGGTCATTCAGCAGTTGGAAAATGTAAATGTTGTCTTTGTGAATGTTTCTAAAACTTCTTTAAACATTTAATTATCATTTACACAGTGCAATTTCTCATTAGGTTTACTAGGTTCAATAATTTAAACATGAGAATTTGGTTAAGACAAACAATAAATAAACAAAGCTGCTTATCACACCTTATGATAGCAAGTAAGAAAGTAACTTACTTTATTTATGAAGTTCCTTTTGGGAGCAAAACATCACAAAGTGCTTCACAAAAGAATTCAGGCAACCAACATTAATACAGACATAAATATAGGTGAATATAAGTCTGATGGGCTCTTGAGCTACACAATGCTAACTGGGATGGAGCAGTACTCTGACCACTCAGCATCCTTACAGAGACGCTGTATTGAAAGAAACTCAAAACAGGGTGAAAGCAGCTTTTGTATTGTTCAGCAGAAGGATGCAGCATTTAGTAAGAGGTATGCTCTCCCTGTTGGCATCCTTGAAAAAAATAAGTGCCAAAGTGCTTATTTAGGAGCAATCATGTCAGAAGGGTTACAGACGTGCTCACATATGAACTTAAATGAACAATATAAGCAGTCGGTACGTTTGAAAAATGCTAAAAAGCTATCCAAGGCTGCACATAATACATGCATATAGGTGGAATTATGCACACTGATGCTGCTGTTTCTCTTTTGTGCAGCGCTCTGCTCCAGTTCCATCAGTCACATCACACCGACTCCTGTGTCCCACAATCCTCCCTACGGTCATTCATCACAATGTCAGTCAAACGCTGACTCGGGTCCCTGGAGTGTCATGGTAATGTCGTTCCGCCGTGCGTGCGCGAGTGTGTGTACTCATTCATGTATGCGTATATTTTGATGTGTACGCGTTTGTCTGAATGCATGTGTCTGTGTGCGTTCATGCATGTGTTTTTTCTATTTTTGGGGGCCCTTTCTTGTTTTTTTTCTTTCCTCTCAGAAGGCGCCGGAGATATGAAGGTGTGTCGCTGCAGTGACAGAGAGAGAAGAGACAGAGCGAGTCGACAGAGAGTAGTGGGGAGAAGTCAGGAGGAGCTCAGCAGCAGCAACAGGCAGAGGGCAAAGAGGATGACAGTGCCTTCTAGTAGCCTCACTGTCAACATGATTATCTTTGAACCCAGCTTCAGGTCAAAGGCGTGTCACACAACATGCAAGACGGTTACTAAGGGGAGTCCAGCAGAGACTCATTGGGCTGCACCGGCAAGGCTAGCTTTGCATTAACTCCCTGAAGATTCAGCAGAATGAAATTATGAAAATGTTCTCCTGGCAGACTTTGCTGCGGCTCACTGAAATATGGATCAAAACTCCTGGGGATGCATCCGTCTCAAGGCATGACTAGAAAATCACTACAGCCAACATGTGATGCACCATTGTTGTTTTTCCAATTAGCGCCTGTGCATCGAGTATCTCTCAGGATGAAACATGGAGATATCAATCCAACAGACACAGACCTAGATGCTTTAATGTCTTAGATTACACACAGCCGAGGCGCAATAATGCTTTTGATGTGGTCTGTTAATGACAACCCAGTCTTCTCTCTACAAAATGAAGACCTCATCAAAGCAGATCCGATCCCACAGGCAGTTCTATATAGTGCTGTGTGCATTGTGCATGCTTCACTGGTCACTTCTGAGGCCAACAACAGACAAAACATCTCGTTAATACAGATCTGTGTCCGCTGCAATCTGTACAAGCTTTCAACAGAAAGTCAGGCTGCTAGTTAGCCAACTGCCCATTACGTGACTGTGTGCCCTGTTACTTATAGAACGAAGGAACTGAAGCAAAACATAAAAGCTGATTGCGGCTTTGGTTACATTTTTCTACTGTACCAGGAAGTCATTGGTTTTCACTCATTTCTAAACAGTGAAAAACAAACAAAGTGAAACCAACATTCTGGTGCCATTCCACAGGTTAGACCCAGTGCTGGACCACAGGGTGCACAGCTTCAATGGGAATGCAGCCAGTTTTAGCCAAAGTAGGATGGAAGAACTATAGAGACTGGTTGTCAGTGGGTGCGTTCATAAATCCAATCTGACGCTCTACACTAAAATGAGAGTGCTGTTGTTCTAAGAAATAAGGCACTACGTTTCTATAGATGAATTAACATCAGTCACAATTTAGTTTCACCAGGGTTGATGCTACGGTTGTGACAATAACCACATTGCAGCAATACCGGGACTCCATTTCCTCAGACAGAGTGCCCAGTATACGTTCTGCTGCTCCGAGAGTGTGGTGCTCTGAAGAACCAAACAGTAATTGTGTTCTAACAGTGCTCCCAATGCGTCATTTGTGTATGTGTGTATGTGTGTAAGTGTGCAAGAGAGGGAGAGTTTGCCTTGCAAGCTTTCTGACAATTTCTTGGTTAAGATTAAGGGGAAAAAAAATCCTGGTTTGGGTCAAAATTAAAAGATTTCTGACAGAAACGGCTTTCTGGCAGCAAGCCTTCAAGCTGTTTTTTTAACAGCAGGAATATGTTGCTTTTCTGTGAGGCTTCAACAGAACAGTATATGTGTTCTAACAGCGCTCCTAATGCATCCTTTGTGTATGTGTGTAATTGTTTGAGAGAGGGAGAGTTTGCCTTGCAGGCTTTCTGACAGAAATTTCCTGGTTACCGTCAGAAAAAAAATCCTGGTTTGGGTTAAAATGAATTGATTTCTGACAGAAAGGGCTTTCTGGCAGAACGTCCTCAAGGCAAACTTCTCCAATGTGCTACGGCGCAGAGATCCAAAGACAGAAAATCAATATGTGGAGGTGGATGTTTATAAAATATGAGTGTGTGGGAAACCATGGGATTTGCTGCTTCCTCTCTGTCATATATAATAGTAAACTGAATTTCATTTGTTTTTTATTTTTTACATCAGGCAAAACAAGACATTTGAAGATGGAATCTTGCTTTGAAAAAGTAGATTGTAGAATAACAGATAATGAAAAAACTGTTTATTAATTAGTCTTATTGATTTAATCTTTGTCAATCACAATTTGCCTCACAGGGCTTTACAGCATTGACACTGAAAATCTCTTTTACAAGAGAGACCTGGCCAAGGTAGAGGATAATCAAAACACATTAAAACTGCAACAAATACAGCATATAATACAAAAATCCACAAAAACAACAACAACAACTACTCAAACATAGCGGCCTCTCAAGGAAAACAAGCACAACTCTGTCACCACAATCTTTAAGATGCTCCTAAATTCGTCAATTGTTTTTAGTTTTAGATCTTTTTGAAAACTGTTCCGTGTGCAAGGTGCACAGTAGGAGAATGCAGTTTTCCTCAGATCTGTTAAAACTCTGGGTACAGAAAGGTATCAAGTCTTTTATATTTCCTCACAATAAGTGGAACAGAGCACCGTACAAATTATCCATCTGCCAATATGGCCTTGTACTTATCTGATATCAGTGCTCTGATTTCCAAAATCTGTACACAATGAACATAACAGATAGTATACACACTACACCTTGTAGGACTATAACCATAGAAACAGTTGCATCCATAACAGAAATGTCACTCTGTTACACCAGCCTACAGCCATGGTCTAATATGCATCACATCAATTTCAGGAGGAGAAATCTGCCACTTACTGATATCTTTTGCTTATCAGTTTACCAGCTCTAAATCAGGACTTTCTGTATTTAAATTAAAGGAGCTCATGAAATAAGAGGTGTGAAAAGGTAGTACGCAATACCCTGATGTGTCAGTGCTGCTCTAAATTTGAACTAAATAAGGTTCTCACTTCAAATAACAGTGTTTCTGTATTCCCAGCTTCCAAAAGGTGTTGATTACAGATCTAAATCTAGCCTTTGGGTTTAAATTATTTTTAACTTTTGTTACTTGTAAATGTTGATAGTTGCACCAATTTCAATTTAATAAGGGTTTGATGAGACCTGGAATGCCACCAAACCCCACCCCTCGTGATAGTGTCATTATTATTGTGAGGGAATGCAATGCAGTCTTTTTAAAATCAATCTACACTTGAACTGCATTAGCAGGCAATAATAATGCAACACAGACAAACCTAATGCAGACTCGGTGCTCGATGTGATGGATTACACAACTCAAGAGTCTGCAAACAGTCTTAAACAGCAAAATTAAAAAAAACTCCTGAAAAACATTTTAAAATGGTCTGCAGAAATGTTATGTATACATGATTTGTGATAGTGGGGTAAACCTTACAGAAGTACCAGCAGCATAATCCTTCACAACACTTTCCAAAAGGCGTCTCAGGAGCCTTTTAACATCCTGTTTGTTACTGAAGAAATGACCAACAGGCTTTTCATTCATGAGGGAAGTTTTCTCAGCAGAGAAACTGAGTTATGTGCTATTAAAGCTTTACTATTCAGAGCTTTCCATAAGCGCTGGCAGCCGGCCAAACAGCCAACTACTCATTTAAGTCCAGCTGGCTGCTTTATTATATTAATATTTAATTAGAATAAAATTGTTTTGTCTAACAAGTTGCTATCCGTTTGGATTGTAAAAATTCAGATTTATCTGACATTATGAACTGCAAGCTGCCAGATGGGCAAAGTATTACCTTTTTTAGCGACCAAGTGTGTCACCCCTATCGTGAATTTGCCAAAGTCACTTATCTGATCACGGCTGACTGACATTTTTTTTTAATTATTCATTAGTGTGTACAGCACAGGGGTCAAAAAGTGACAAAGCAGTGATCCAAGAAAGTTATTAATAACTTCAAGTGACACTGCATGCAATAGTCCACCTTCACCCTCTATTTCTCTGTCTCTTTATCAATCAAACTCACACACACACACACACACACACACACACACACACACACACACACACAAACACACACACCTGCACTCTGTCCTTGTCTCAGTCCTGACAATTGTGCAACTATAACACAGTTGGCAGTTTGCAGGTCGATTCAGGTGGTTGATTAAGGCATATTTTTGCATCGTCACCCCCTCCCAGACCCAAACAATGACATCATCGTGATAATGATGTTTCTCCGTGGACATCGTTATATGCCAGTTCGGAAGACACTGCCCAACCCTAATACGTGGTTAGAATTATTAATAGCTATTTAAAGACTGTGTGGTATAACATGCACAAGAAGCCTAATTCTCCTTCACAATAATTCAATACATGCAAATGTATTAAAATATGCAATGATTAAGATCAGTGTACATGATTACATAGTGTCATTACAATGTGCCAGGGGCCACCAAATTTGGGCATTTACAGCCAGAATCCTTCTCCATGGGGGGTATACTCCCGGACCCCCCTAGCTGGCTACTTTTCCCACTGGCTTCATATCCTTGTAGAAAGCCCTGACTGTCCTTTTCTCTAGCATTCACATACTGCATGCAGTGTGCACTTCACCTACCCACTGATGGTGTTAGTTAACAATCAGTCTGAAGAAGTCTATGTATGCAACAAGTGGGTGTTCAGAATACTGTTTTGGTGTCAAAACCAACTGGTGCCAGAAATTACTCGCTTTGATCTGCCAAAAAGTAGAATATTTGCTCTAACATGCAGGCCTTAAATCAGTGCAACAAAATGTACTGCATTTCACCAACATAACACCACCTGGTTCCGGTGCATGTAATCAGGTTTTACAAGCACGGTATTGACACAGAACAAATGAAAACAGCAGGCTCAATCGCAGGCCAAATTAGAGAGAGAAATTAACAACAGCAACTATGCAAACAATAATACATACAATTTGACTGCATTTTTTTTAACCAAACAACCCAACAGGTGCACAGTCATCCTTTGAATGCTCTGGTTTCTTGTAAAAAGAAATAAAAGTCCTTAGCAGGAGAAATAAAGAAAGGGATTTGGGGGAATGTACTATTCACTACGGCCCCAGACAAAACAATTACTTTCCTTCAGTGACCAAAACACTGAGGACCTGTTGCAAAGCTGTATATGCCAGTAAGCACAATGCTATTATGTGAAGACTGAGGACAACAACAAGGCAACAGCAGAGAATATATTTGCAGAACAAAGCTTGAGAGCCGACCTGTGCAGCCAAACACGAGAGTCCCAAGGAGAAAGACCCAGCAGGAGAAAACCCAGCGTAGCAGCGTGGGAGGGAAAGAGCAGCTATCAGCATACATCAAGTCATTTTGCTGGCAGGAAAAAAAAAATCATCCATCTCTGGGAGCTTACAAGACTCAAAACACGCAACCTGAACACCTCACAAGCAGAGTCCTCTGAGGGATGCTGCAGACAGGCTTTGACCCCAACAGAGCTGACATTTAAAGAAGACATAAGCGAACTCACGGTTTTGAAGTCGCTGTGGCTGCACTCCTGGCCTTGGTAACGGCAATAGAGCATCATCTCTTTGAGGTCGTGCCCGACCCTCTCGATGAACTCCTTCATGCTGAATGCCTTGGGCTTGTAAGCGGTGAAGTTGGCTTTTTCCTGCAGGAAAGCCAGCACGTCAGGCTCGGCCAGGTGCGGCTGGGGGATTGTCAGGTGCACATCCAGCAGGGCCAGCAGCTCCCCGGCGTGGTACAGATCATTGCGCGTGAGGCGGCTGAAGCGGTAAGCGTTGAGGTTACAAATGGTCACAGCAGGGAAGACCAGGCTGCTCGACACCACGGCATCCAAACTGGTCACATGAGGGTAGGAGAGGAAATAGGCCAAGCGCTCAGCACTCTCCAGGGCTAACAGTCCGAGGCAGGCCAACAGAGCCGCAGCCCAGAGCAAGCGGCGTGCACTGGGCTGACCATAAGGGAAGATGAAGCGCAGGCCGTGCAGCGTGCTGGTGTGAGCGAAGGCCTGCCAGGAGGTGGGGTGCAGGCTGGAGCTCTCTTGGCTCCCCTGACTGCCACAGCTCTCCTTTAGATCCATCATCAGCCCTCCAGCCCCTCAGCCTGGGAGCCCCCCGGTGCACTCACACCTGCACAACACAGAGAGGGAACATCAATAAAAGACCCTACAATCATATTGAGCATATTGATAAAGCAAGAGAGGAGAAAGGAGAGAAGGGGAGGAACACAGAGGCATCAAAGAGCAAAAAGACAAAAAGTATGAGGTAAAAACAGCCCTGCTGCAACACTGACAGAAAGCATGATAAAACACTGCAAAATTAGAGCAAAGCAACAACTGGCAAAGAACAGGAAGTATACACAAGGAGGCAAAGATCTCCACAACCCAAATAAACTACTACGGAGTGTGAGAGACAGAGGAGAAAGATGCTCCCTGAGGGGCATCCCTCTCCTCTCCACCTCCACCTCCACTCTCAATCACTCCCTTGAGCTGAGAGTTACTGTGGCTGCCAGCCTGCCTGTGGCTCCTATTACACCCCCAACACCCACACACACACTCTACCTAAATCCCAAACTGCCTCCCCACCACCACCCCCCGTTCCCCTTCATCCTCTGTCGCCCTCTGTGACTGCTCGATTTCATTGACAAAAATCCCAGAGGTAAGTCCTCTGTGACACCCAGAGCGAGAGGTGAGTCACTTAAGCCGCAAGCCAATCAAAGCTGCCTCTGTGTATTTAACGTCCCGACTCATCTCCATTCAAAAACACACACACACACACGCACTCACGCGGTAACTCTCTCATGCGCGCAAAATGACACACACACATGCGTCCAGGCTTCTCAGGATCTCCCGTGCGCCCAACTAATGACAAACCTAAGCACCTCTGTTGTTCAGCCTAGTGAGAAGACATCCAGCCGGTGTGAGTCTGAGAGCGCACGTGTGTGTTTGTGCGCGTGTGTGTGTGTAAAAGAGAGAGGGAAAGAAAGGGAGAGCCGTTGATGATCAGAGCCACTGGTTAGTCTCGCATGCCGATCCAAACTCCTCCCGTTTTCCTCTGGCCAGATACATCCGCTTTCCCTCCTCTTCCCAGCTCATCTGTGGCGGCGGCGAACAACAGCGGAGCCGGGAGAGACGGGAGGCGCACACACACACCAACACACATGCTCGCACAGTGAGGAGAGAGAGAGGAGAGGAGAGAGGATGGAGAGGAGGGGGGGGGAGGAAGCGAGAAGGGAAGACGGCGCTCTCCTCCTTTGCTCTCTCTCCTCTCCACAGCAAAGTCTCTTACTGAAAATGTTTCCTTCCTCCTCCAACACCGCCACCTTCGCTCCTCTCCCTCATTTGTCTCTCATATTTCCACACATCATCCGTGACCACAAACAGAGTGATGGATGGATGGAAAACGGGAGGTTGTCGGAGAGACAGATAGTACCGTGAGAGGGGGGGGGCACAGTGGTGGGTGCTTGGCTTGGTCGAGGTGGAGGTGGAGGGGGTGCATGTCATGGGAAGTGAAGCAGAAGCGGAGACGGAGGAGCAAAGGAGGTTGAAGGAAGGCATGAGGACAGAAATAAGATAAGAAAACTAAAAAAAAAAGGAGTGAGCGCGCGCCAGTGGAGAAGAAGTGTGGTCACACAGGCTGCGCAGCAATGTCACACAGAGCAAAGTAATTCAGACACATAACGTCACACTCACAGGAGAGCAGAGGGATACAGATGTAAAGGGAATAATAAGTACACAGAGTGTGTTTGTCATGTGTAATGACACACTGAAGCTGTGCACCTATATCAGGCATATCAGTGTGAGCAGCAGTGTGTTTATCAATCATGAGTCAGTGTGGGAGGAGATGAAAGGAGACAGTGCGGTGTGAGAGTGTTAATAGGTGATAAAGGAGAAGTGAAATCTGCTTCAATGTGTATTTGGGTGAAATTAAAACAGGCAGGGTGTCGACAGTATCTCTGACAATAACTCTGTTTATCACTTCATTATTTCAGCTGGAAGTTAAAAGCTTAATAAACTGAATTATGGCAGATATGTAGAAAAAAAACATGTTTGATAATGAGCCCTTAAATTTATCAAGCACAAAGTGAAGATTGAATCAATAAGTAGACTCACAGACTCAGATGGAAGTTCAGGGTTTTTAATCAGGCAAAGGCTGGTATGCTGGGAGTCAGTCACACAGGCAAAAAGGGTCAGGAAGGCTAGGGAGACACTAGAACTCTCATTCAAGGGTAAAGACAATCTGGCAGCAAACAAGCGGAAGACAGGGACTTAAATAAACTAAGACAAGGGAGGAAATGAGACACAGGTGAAACACATTAGGGCGGGGCAAGTAATCACAGAGGAGGGAAACTTGACAGGACGTGGGATCTGAAACAAGATAGACAGTGGTTACCAAAATAAAACAGGAAACACAAGGATGACAAATGAACATGAATCTAGGTAACTTGATGGGTCATGACAAAATTAACTCTCTTTACCAACCCAGAAGTCCGGTCTCACTCTGAAGTCGTCGAAATCTGGCGCTGGGGCAGTGACTTGTGGCGTCAGAAACCAACGAAAAAAAGACGTCCTTTAATGTCGGTTTGATATGTGGCGGGTTGCCGTTATAGTTTAATGGTTCCCAGCATCATGAGTGGGAAACGCGGCAGGACAAGGAGGAAAGTTAAGGCGCCGAAAGTCCAAGGGGTGGTGGATGGGTCCAACAAACAGCAACTTTGAAAATAGTGTTCACGTCCCACAAGATGCTAAAGCCAAACCTTGTTCTTTTTTTCTTAACCCCAACCAGGTGTGTTTGTTGTTGAAGGAAAAAAAATTCAATATGCATTGTTGTACCGACGTAGTGTGTTCATTTTGAAAGAGACTGTAAATTTCTTGTGAAAATGGAAGTGTATTTTGAAAGACAACAATGCACGTAACAGGCAGAACTTGACACGGTGTCCCAGAACGTCACCAACCAACGCACCAATGGTACCTTGCACATCATATGTGGACATGGAGAGTCCATGACCAAATGTCAATATGTGACAAGATCGGAGTGAGTTTGTGTTGAACCCAGAGGGGGCATTCCACCAGTTTCCGGCAGAAAACCATGGCCTCAGATTTGGAGGTGCTGACTCTCATCCCAACCGCTTCACACTCAGCTGCAAACCACCCCAGTGCATGGGGGTCACGGTGTGATGAAACCAACAGAACCTCATCATGTGCAAAAAGCAGGGATGCAATTCTGAGGTCCCAAAACCGGACCTTTCCTCCCCCCAGCTGCGCCTCAAGATCCTGTCCATGAATATCACGAGCAGTGACAGCATGAAATGGATCGGTGGTTTGGTGCCACTTCTGCAGTTATGTAGTCGCTGCAGCGGACTGTCGAGGTGAAGAGGGAGCTGAGCAGGAAGGCAAAGCTTTTGATTTACTGGTCCATCTATGTCCCAACCCTCACCTATGGTCATGAGCTCTGGGTAGTGACCGAAAGAATGAGATCACGGATAGAGGCAGCCGAAATGAGTTTCCTCCGTGGGGTGGCTGGGCTTGGACATCCGGAGGGAGCTCAGAGTAGAGCCGCTGCTCCTTTGTGTTGAAACGGGTCAGTTGAGGTGGTTCGGGCATCTGATCTGGTGCCTCCCGTGAGAGGTGTTCCAGGCATGTCCCACTGGTAGGAGGGCCACCAGTTACCCTGCATGTCTTTGGGAGGGAGGGAGCCGGAGCACCTGGAGAAAACCCACGCTGACATGGGGAGAGTGTGCAAACTGCCCCACCCTGGGTTTAAACCAGAAACCCTCTTGCTGTGAGGTGCCAATGCCAACCACTGCACCACCTCCCTGAAATATCCACTATACCTACAACTTTTAATACACATGCACACATGCATATACTGTACATAACCACCTACTTTATGTATATTTAGTAATCTATTACATTAATCATTCAATATTTCTGCCAGCATCCTTGCACTATTGTATTATTGTTTGTTGTCTGTTTTTGTTCACTGTTGCTTTTTGTATTCATATATGCATCCATTTTCAGCCACGTGTATGTACACAATAGTTCTATGTTTATTTTAACCTATTTTGTTCAGCTGTATGTCTATTTCTATCTTCCTGGAAATTGTTCTCGGAGCATGGAGCACACTGAGTACACAAAAAACCCTTGTACTGTATGTGTACATGTACTTGGCCAATAAAACTGAATGTGATCATTTTTTGTCACCAGTAAAAAAGAATAAATACAAAAGGAAAACCCGATCATTATTTATGTCAACAAATTGAATTCCAGTAAAATTTGATGTATGGGATATTCTATACTGCTATTTTCATGTTACTTAAATGCCAGCAAAGGCTCTGATACACTGTGATGAGGTAAAATCAGCCAATCGATTCTCTCTGGAGAGAAAGCCATTAGAGTCATAATTTGAACATATAATCAGGGATGGTTGAATTACAAAGGAAGCCACCCTGCACATACACACACACACACACACACACACACACACACACATTTTGCCGTATCATGTTGAGATTAAGTATGATTATGTTTAAACAAAGGTCATGTGGATTATTATCATGGACACTGCATGCATTACACCTGCTCCATTTGCAACCACACTCACTCCCGTCTTCTGTAACAGCCTAGGTTACAGGTCATTCCAACATGCCACCATTACATCCATTAATCTGATATCTTCAAACACAGCAACAAGCAGGCCTTTTCACAATAGAAACCTGGAATTAACAAATATAACACATCGCAACTCAAATTAAAAATTCAGATTCACCTCTGGTAAAATGTCAACGTGCTGTCAACTGTGAACATCATTTTTCTCAATATGATTAGGCAATCACTGTTTAATTAAGGGATTAAAAGGTAAGGGGTAGCCACGTGACATAGTCTTCAGATCTCTCAGATAAAACCTTTCATCATCAAACACAAGTCTGGGGAGTGCAAAGTTTAATTAAGTCTTGCTATTGCCATCCATCTCTCCAACAACTCTCTAATAATGATAAAAAAAATTCATGTAAACTAAAGATTGAACAGCAGTTAATAAATCAATTGTTGCTCATTGTCTTCTAAATAAATGTATCTATTAATGGTTAGGTGGAAAAGAGTCTTAAAGCAGTATGACCTAAACAATATACAGACAATCTTTCATGAGCTTGAAGGTCTCCAAACTAAACTGAAACTGGCAGACAATTCAGACGGTGGTGGCTGGAAGTGATTTGTTAGAGAATAAAAGCAAATCAGAAAGAACGGAAGACTAATGTACAGTATGTAAATGAACCTCACAATAAAACTGAATTATGATGATGAATAATGAACAAGGACATTTAACTTCCATCTACCATCTTTGTTTAACTGAACAATAGTCAAAATGTGTGAAAATGTGTATGACTTTTTTTTGTTTATTGTTTAGTTGAATATAAAGGCATATTGTAAAATCTAAAAATGTCTGACTGACCAGACTGTAAAAGTAAAAATTATCCAGCACTTGGGCAGTGACTTATTCAACACTTATCCAGTTCCCACACCAAATTCTGAAGCGTTCAGAGCATTTCAACCAAAATTATACTGATTCAGAACCTGAAAAGTTGGTTTTCAGCTACTCAAAACTGCACCAAGGTTTCAAGAATCCTGAACTGAACCGGTTCAAGACCCAGGCTAATCTGGTGTTAAAGGGGGTAAAAGTGTGACTGACTTTTTTTTTTACCCAGGAATATCACACCTCCCCTAACTTTGTTTTGGAAGTCCAGGCCAAACAATACGGAAATTTTATTTAATGATTGTTTATGATGAATCTGTACTTACCGTAAAACTTCAGTTAATAGCCCAGGCTATTATTTGCTTAAATCACTTAACTCAACAGGCGTCTTTATGGGACAGGCCTTTAATTCCTCTCAAATAATCAAAATTGTTTATTTGAACCAGTATGGAGATAACTTGTATCAAAATTAGGCTTCGAATAATATTTATGTGTTACGTTATGGCACTCGTTTTACAGAACTTGAGGATAACAGTACCCAGCATACTGACACAACACCACTTTATCCTGCTAAAACAATATTCATATAATGGATTCATTTTTATTTAATTATGTTTTTATTGAAGGATAATTGAAAATCAATCAAAATTACAATTGAAACAATATTTTTCCTTCCATCTCCCACCCATCCCGCCCGCCTCTACCTTAAAAGTCCATGGAGGTACAGGTTCAATACACAATGACATTGATTCCACGTAGAAAAACAAAGTATGGTAGAAATAAAAGGAGGAAAGTAAATAAAAAAAAGGAAAGGAGAAAAGAGGAGAAGGTCTTTTGAACAACAGTGCATGAAAGTAAATGGCAATAATGTACAATTACATAGTGTTTCTCTCCTAATCAGGAGGGAGTGTTAAGGCTATTGAAATACCCCATCAGGCATTGACTTTTAGTATAAAAACGGTCTTCAGAACCCCTAAGAGTGAATTTTATCTTCTCAAGTTCTCAAGTCTCAGAAAAAATACCAGGTCTTTCAGCCAGACAGAGAATGATGGGGGGGGGTTAGGGGAATTCCATTTTAACAAAATACGGCAACGAGATAATAGAGACGCATATGCCACTATATCGGCCTGTCCGGCAGTCAGAGTAGTAAGGTCCTCTGGAGCCCCAAACAATGCCATCAGAATGCAGGGTTGTAAATCCCTTTTTAAAATTTCAGACAGACATATAAATGTTGGCCCAGAAGCTGTTTAATTTGGGACAAAGATAGAACATATGGGCAAGGTCTGCAGGGGTGTTACTGCATGGATCGCATCTATTGTCAACACTTGGGTAGATCTCTGCAAGGCTTGCCTTACTAAAGTGGATATGGAGCAGGGCCTTGAATTGTATGAGCCCTAGGCGTGCTCAGGATGATGATGAATATATCCTCTTAATGGCTGAATCCCAGAAATCGTCCATAAGTTTTGATCCCAGTTCAGTCTCCCAAGATAGTTTTGTTCTGAAAGAGTATGTGTATTATCCAGTGACATAAGATGATTATATATTTGTGAAATAATACCCTTTTGGTTGGGCAAAATCCCCAAACATTTGTCCCAAGGTAACTTAAAAGGTGCATGATCTGTCCAATTAGGCATCCAGGGCAGAAGGTTTTTACTCACAGAGTCAGTGATATCCAAACGCAGATGTATTGCGTAGCCAATCCAGGGGCCAATATCAATCTGAGATTAGCTAAAAGACAAAAAAGCCCTGTGTTTCTCCGACCCTTGTCTTACCATATTTTAGGGTAGCACTGTCTGTGTCTTCTGGGAGGACAGGCAGTGGCAGAGGATGAGTGTGGGGCTCTCACCTCAGCCACAAACCCTGCATGTCCCTCGTCAACCTTTGGATCTTTGCCAGTGTCATAAAGATTTGCTTTCTTCGGCATGTGCACATATCAGTTCATGTATTTTTGTCTGTTTCACTTGCTTCACTTGTCACTCATCAAAGGGCATCTTGAGCAATTCCAAAGACTTACTCAAGAGGGATCCACCCCTTTATTGCGGTTATTTCCAAATCCCAAATTTGAACTGGGAATGTCTGGAATTCGAAACCTCCTGCGGATGCTTCGTAGAGTTTTGTTTGGATGTTCCAGGCCAAGACCACTTTGCACTTTTTCACATATTGGGAAGATGGGAACTGAGTTTGAACAGAACTAATTTGAAAATACCGAAAAAGGTTGTGTCCAGATAGAGCATGTTTGTTTGTTTGTTTGTTTGAAAGCGAGAGAAAGCACCAGATTCATAGAGTTATGAAAAAGTCTTTTGTTTTGGTGGACCCTTAAGGCCCCAACATACTCGGGTGGAACGTACGCGGAACGGACTCCGCGAGGAATGTCCGCAGTCATTTGGGCTTTCATAGTCAAGCGCACTTCCGTGTTGTAGTTTCCTGTAAAAATGTCCATGAAAAATCCCCGCGATGTGAAAAATACATGCTGAGCAGTCACTGGCAGTGTTGCCAACTTAGCGACTTTGTCGCTATATTTAGCGACTTTTCAGACCCCTCTAGCGACTCTTTTTCAAAAAAGCGACTAGCGACAAATCCAGCGACTTTTTCTGATGTTATTGAAGACTTCTGGAGACTCTGTTGTGAGAGCACGTATCAGTCTTGTTCTTCTCAACGAGCAGCGGGTGCTGCCGTGGGCTGCTCTCTCGCCCCAAAGCACTGACATACGGCCCAGTCCTCCCTCTCAGCTGCAGTCAGAGCAGGAGACGTTAACCCCTCCACGTCCAGACTGCAAGTGAATCGCGCATGCGCGGAACCGCCGCTGGCTGAGGGCGGGATGTAAATGTAAAATTGTCTTTGTCTAATATAGATGCCGCTGGCTGAGGGCGGGATGTAAATGTAAAATTGTCTTTGTCTAATATAGATCACTGAAAGAAGGTTCATTTGTAGTTCTAAACATATTCAGGGTGTTTTTTTTACACAGTTTTTGTCTCTCCCATGACGTTTTTCCTCTCTCCTACAGCGTCCATTACAATTACTTGCATATGGACAATTATGCAAATTAGGCGATGACGTCATTTAGCGACTTTTAGCGACTTTTAGGACAGCCAATAGCTACTTTTCTTACTGAGGAGTTGGCAACACTGGTCACTGGTTCGCGGAGCGGAGTCCACGCGGTCGTAAAATCTGAGCTTTGCGCGAACAGGGCTTGCGGATGTCCGGTTTGAGTCCGCGCGGACCTCAGCGGAGTCCGTTCCGCGTACGTTCCGCGCGAGTATGTTTGGGCCTTTATGCACTAACGAAATTTACTGGGTAATCCAGGAACGGACACATATTCTGACTTTCTGACAGCTTCAGAGGAAGGGAGTCTCCATTTGTTTTTTCGTCATGCTGATAAATCTGAATGAATTATGGTCCTCTCTGGTACTCGTGGTTTCAGTATAATGAACTGAACTGAGCTAATGATGTTTAGTATCCCCATATTGACAAAAGATTCAGCATTTATAACTAACGTTAGCTCAAGTGGGCAGTCAACAATCCGGTTTTATACATCCAAAGAACTTCTATAGAAACAAACTGCTTGGCAGACCAGGCCTCTAATTGAGACAGGCCTTTATTTGTCTAAGTAGGCCCGTTTCCACTGAAGAAGTTCCTGGTACTATTTGGGGGGCAGGAACTACTACAGGAACGTCCTCCCGCTCGTCCCTCTCAACTGCCGTGTCTCCACTGAGAGAGCGGAGTAGGAGGAAGGTTCCTGTAAAGTTTCCACTGAGAGAGCGGAGTAGGAGGAAGGTTCCTGTAAAGTTACCAGGCTCTGTATGTGACGTAATTGTTGCGCGACCATTTTGACCGGGGCGACGTAGGGGCGTAGGGACGCTGTTAGCCATTAGCGGTGTCTGTAATAACTCCGGTCACGGTCCGTGAAAAAAATATTTTTTCCTGCGGATGTCTTAGTTACAACATGATTGAGCTAACTGGAGTAGTTTCATGTCGTATCCGACAACGGGAGGCTTTTAACAGATGATGTCCTGNCACCAAGTAATCCCCAAGCCCCAGCCAGGAGTTTCTCGGGGCTATTCTGAGTACCTACTCCGAGGCAGGGACTTGTTTAGCCCCTGTAAAAGTTCCGGAACTCTGTCCTTCGGGGGTGGTTCCTGCGGTGGAGACACGCACCAACGGCCCGGCCCCGTAAAATTACCCCGAAGTTCCTGCGGTGGAAATGGGCCTAGTGTGTAACCACACCAGGCCAGTAAAAGAGACTGGGCGTTTAAATGGGACTAAGCTTTTGACTGAAGTTTTACAGTATATTAGGTACTGTCCGTGTTCTTATACACAGTATAAGAGGCTATGTCTAATATGCATCGTGGGGTATCTGCTCACCACTTTGCACTTTCAGACTCAGTTCGACAATTTGCAACAACACAGAAACCCTAACGGGAAGTAAAGACTGAAGAGTATTTTATTTTCATTCTTCTGTCAAGCATACACACTCATTTACACACACACAAGCCTGCACACACGCACACACTTACAGTCGATCACACAGTCTTTCTCCCAAATGAAATTTGCTGTGGTCTCAGACAGCTGCAGGGTTTGCTGGTTTCTTAACAACTTAATTAAGCAAATCTCCCCTTTTTCCACCGAGGTAATGAGCGTAGTTTTACAGGGATTAAACAGTCTCCAGGGTTGAAAATAAGGCTTTATGCTTTAGCAATCTTATCTGCCTTTATCCATCCAGCCAATTTTCCATCCACAGGATTATTATAGGCGGAAGCCTTGTTAGCCTTACCATATTCTTCTCTTTTTAATTTGCAAGGTATTAATGCTAAAACGCTTAGTGCAACACTCTGAAATATGAGTCTGAGTTTATTCTTACGGTGGCGGAGTAAAGGCATACATTTGCCTTCTTGACTTAGATTAACACTGACAGCAGATAATCAGTCATACAGTTAAGAGGTGTCAAAGCAAATGTATGCATGCAGATGACAAATTAAAGGAAAACCCATCAAAGGGTCTTAGTAAGCCCACCATGTGCTACATAATCTTGGCAAAGTCTGTTAAATTACAGGATGCATGAACATCAGTCTTGCATAAAACATTCCTTCATGAGGCGTTTGGTAGATGATGTCCAACATGTGGTGTGGAAATTTCCCATAGGTGTTAGGTTGGTTCACGATCTGGAGACTGTGAGGGCCAAAGCAATTTACATTATTTTCATACTCATGGAACAGTTCAGTGACCCCTGCTGCGCTGTGTGGAAACATCTGCATTAACGTTGTTTCTCAATTCATTTATTCAAGGTTTTTCCTTTAATGCGTCACCCATCTGCATGTAAATATGCACTGTATGTAAATATGCACTGTAAATTATATGTACAGTATAGAATGCTTTCACAAAACTGCAGTGCAATGCTAATTTGAAAACCTTCGATTGAACATCATGTTTCCTGTTATTAGGGATACGTCCATTCTTGACCTTGGAAACAGCAGTAAACAAAACAATCTTGCTTTAAGATCCATTCAGCAGCTGTTCTGGAGCCTTCCCATATCTCATGTTCTTAACAACAGATGGGAGTTTGCCCAGTTGTCATGGAACTGTAGTTAAGATTCCCAATTCTTCTGAGCATTGTACCTTTGACTTTCCCCATCCACTTTGTCTTAAAATTCCTCCGTCTTAACCTTTGAAAGATGGACCTTTTTTTATAAACATGAATTTGATAAGATCAGCAAGTAAATGGACCGTGAACTTTTGTGAAGTGCTGTTTCTGAAGTCAAGACTGACCTTTACACCTAAACATTCAAACCTAACAAAAAATGTCCTTTAAGAGCATAGAGAGGAAAAAAAAGGAAATTTGAACAAATTCTTTGACAACTGACCAAACTCCATTTGCAGGGAAAGATCATGTCATATCATCGAAAGCTCCAGAACTGCTACTAAACTGACCCTGAGATGAGGTGTTTCTTACATTATTAAACTTTTACTTCTGGATCCATGTCCAGGGCGGCAGTAGCTCAGTCCATAGGGGACTTGGGTTGGGAACCGGAGACTCACTGGTTCAAGTCACCATCCAGACCAAGGGCCAGTCCCAATACCCCCCCTTAGCCCTACCCCTTGGCCCTACCCCTACATTTGCGCATTCCCACGAGGGATAGGGGTGTCCCAATTCCTTTTTGCGTGTAGGGGTAGGGGGCATAACGAGGGGTAGTGGGTGTGAAACTAGCCCTTCGGAGCGAGGGATTTCAGATGCTGACCAGCGAGGGGTAGACGTCACCATGGCTACCACCAAGCAAGAAAAAAGTTCATACATAGCTAACATTACAGTCAACAGGTTGCTTGTTAGCTAGCTAGCTAGCTTGCACTATCTGTCATCTGTCCTGTTCTATTGTTCTATTGGGATTGGGCCCAAATATGGGACTGGTAGCTAGAGAGGTGTCAGTTCACCTCCTGGGCACTGCCGAGGTGCCCTCCCTCTGAAATCTCTCCATTTAATGCATGTATAGGTCCTGTTTGTGCATCTGTGTGTGTATGACAACAGAGTGAAAAAAATGAATTTCCCCTCAGGCATTAATAAAGTGTATACAATTAAATGTCTCAGATTTTTGTTTATCCAACACCTACCATGTTTTGTGCCTGAGCTTAATAAGGTTATATTACACTATACTTGTTACTGGCCCTATTGTTATTAGTGTAAATAACATTCTTTGTTTGTTAGGGTCAGTTTCTATGAATAGGCTGTGCTGCCTCTCTTTCATAGCTTCTATTGTAACAAGCACGTTCGAGTTTTTTTACCATGAGGATAGATTGCATTTTGCTCTCAGCCACAACACTAGAGGCTGAACATGTTAAAAAAAGGCCAGTGTTGGATATATTTTAGAGCTCTTTATCCAAATCTCTGAGAGTTAACAGTACTTTACATCAGAGATGAGAAAGTTCTCTTTCCTCCTGGGACCCTAAACCCGAGTAAACCACAGATAAGAATCTTTATTTTTAAATCTTTAAATTTTTTGGGTCAGTAGGCACTTCTTATACTATGAGCATGACGGGACTGAAAGAGTAATTACACTTTAGGACTATCTTAATGGATTATGAAAAATAATAGGCTCTTACACGAGAGATAATTAGGATGTATAAGTACCCGAGTTGGCAAGACTGGGCGCAGTTGATTGTTACCTCTGGCGGGAGGCGATTGAAGTTGAAGGGCAAATTATTCCAGAGTGTGAGCAGTAGCTGCAGACTTGCTGGAACCGAGCCCCCACCTCCTCCCCTTTTGTGAAGGTCTTAATTGGTTGATGTGCAGATAAAGGAAGGAGCGACCCCGTCTGCACATAAAGATAGACAGTTTCAAAGAGACTTGTTCTGGTCAAATTAAGTTCCCCTCCAATTAAGAGTTTTATCATCAGGTCTCTTAACTGTCTCTCATAAGCTCGTGAACTTGACTAATGATGTCCACCAGGACCTGAACTGCCAACGAGGATGTTAAATGCTACCCCCTGCTGGTATTAGGACTACTGTAAAATGTATGGATGTAAAATGTACTTCAGTGTATTGCAGTGGTTCCCAACTTTCCTGGCTTGTCACCCATTAGAATTCATATCTACCCCTTACTGTTTATTCTACATATTACTCTGTACTGCTTTTTGCACCTCTGGTTAAAAGCTGAACTGCATTTCATTGTCTCAGTACTTGTACTCTGTGCAATAGGAATAAAGTTGAATCTAATCCATCTAATCTAATGGCCTGAGCGAGAGTAGTTTAATTAAAGAGTGTTTTTTTCTATCTCCGATTGTTTAATTTTAAGAGCCCTGAAGAGGAGGACACTATCAGCATTCCTCATGAAAATGATTATATCACAGACAATTTAGAAAATCATAATATTGTGTAGCATAATATTTTTCTCTTATCTTTCTCTTTAATTATCTGGTACAGTGGCTCCCAACATCACTCTGAAGTGTTGTGAAATAAGAATAGGGAAGCAAAAAATATATTTATTTAAAAAAAAAAAAAAGGTATTCTTTCATCCAATTTTAAAAACTTTGTGAATTTCTGGACACCATAGCGTCTGCGCCACTGGTTTCCAGACTATAGTATGTGTACCACTGGTGGTACGTGATCTCCCTCTAGTGGTACAACGAGGAATCTCCAAACTATTTTTAAAAATTCAATATATTATTATTAAAATATATAATACTATCAAAGTACAATACTTCATATGAGATGGCTGAAACGTAGTATAAAATAAGTTTTGCCTTTCCTGTAATATTTTGGTTTAGATATCAGCCTGCTATATAAGCCCTGTTTCCACCGACCAGTCCGGTACGGTTCAGTATCAGTTCAGTACGCGTGATTTCCATTTCCACTGTGAAAAGTTGTGTATGGTACCAATGGAACCGGTTCGTACCCTTAACATTTTTGGTCACCCCTCTGTTACCTAGCACACAGATCTGGTACTAAAAGGTGGAGTTGTGACGCTGCTGTCCGTTGATTGGTCAATAGCAGACAGTCACTCTGCTCAGGGCTGAGTTGTGGCTGGTTATGTAAGATTATACTATACTTGTAACTATAAAAATACAGGATGTTTCGCTGCCTCTCGCAGCAGCTGTAGACTGAGGAAAAAAAAAAACTCGATTCACTGGACAGACTGCCGGCAACTTTTAAGGTGGAACTTTAACTTGTGATGTAACTCAATGCACGAGTTAACCATGAATCCATCTGCACACCTTAAATTTCAATGTGACAACTCTGAGCATTCCATTAGTTTTTATTGTGTCTCTTGGATGACATACTTTTAGTCATTAGTTAATCTTCAAGACTTTAAAAATATATACATTCATTTCAACCAGATTATGTGAACTGCATATATTCTAATCCTCATTTGGAGAAAAAAAAAAGCATCGCAGAGCGTCGGTCCTGTGGGCTGCGCTCCGGAGAATGGCCCAAATGCACAAACCCCCTATTTTTACATATCCCACCGAGAGCACTGCAGCCTGTTTTATTTTGCTCTGAAAATATCGGCATGCAACTTTGTTCTGTGGATGATATACAAGGTGCAGACTTCCATTTATGTCACCGGTCATGAGGAAAAACACTGAGGACGAAGCAGTGAGTGACAGTAACACTGCCCACATTTAGGGGTACCGTTTGCAGTGGAAACACTAAATGGACCTAGGGTCTAGGTACCATGTCTGAAGGGTTTCTTTTGGTTCCAAAGATACCATACTAAAAGTGTTTGGTGGAAACGGGGCTATGGTCATGTTCATGAACTTAGCACATGCATACGTCCATGATTAGTTACGAGCTAAACTGATGGTGAGATAGTGCGCAGAGGTAAAATGAACAGCTTAAAAACACTGCAACTGTGGCTCCAAGCGAAAACTACTACGAAGAGAAGTGTGGATCTTGAGAATATTTCGAGTGACTAGTGACTTCCTAAAGAGCACCTGTGAAGTCTCCACAGCCCCTGTTGAGGGGCTGCCCCTCACAGTGTATGATAAGTGTGTAGAAGAGTTAAATTGACAGTTCTAGTGCTATCTTGTTCTACAGCGTGGGTAAGCTGACAACAGTCAACAATATATAGTCTTCTAATTTGGAATAAACCTGCCTCCTGCATAAACTGTCCATAGCTAAATAGGGTAGGCCTACACTTGTGTATGTTAACGTCAGTCATAGTGGTGGGTGCAGGAGAGCCTGGTATTTCCTGAGGTGGTTGGCAGTGTAAAACTTTGAGAATTCTAAGCCTCTAAAGAGGCAGACGTAGCTTTGATTTAAGGGTTCACAAGCCAAAAAGGTCAGGAACCACTGATCTAGTGGTCTTTGGATTTTATCGCAAAGATCACTTGTGGGGCTCCGACCCCCCCTCCAGTTGGGAACCACTTATCCACTCTGTACACAGTGCAGTCTTTAAGTATTTGGAAAGTGACAGATGTCTTGCTGCTTTGGCTCCTTGTTCGCCAGTACATTGGATTTGAAACGAATCGGTGCATGTGAGGCTCCAGTACTGACTTCAACTTCACATTTGAGGAGGCTGACATCAATACTGGGTTAACAATTTTGGATCTTCTCACCCCATATGGATGCAAGCACTACAAATCAAGGCTGGTCGACCCAAATTAAAGCAGGTTTGTGCTGCTTAAAATTGCAATGTATCTTTCTACAAGCAGTGTCCTGGTTACTCTGTATAGTCCACTGAACAAACTCAACACTTTCCATTTATCTGCAGTATAAAAGTAGTTTCACTGAAAACTGTTCAGTGACAGGTTTGGATTATCCACAGTAACCAGAAAACTGTTTTTGGAAAGTCATCCTGCTGCTGTGCTTTGAGCACCAAATATAAAGTAAAGTAAAACCAAACCTATCTGGAGGGCTAGATACCACAAGGGGTAAGTTTGAAATTTGGGTGTACAATCCTTTTAAGGGGGTTCAAATGCATACTGAGGTAACAGTGATGGACTAGCTGCTCTTTTTGTGAAGTTTCCCCAGTTCTGGAAGCAGTGGGAGAATTACAATGCTACGATTACGACGCTGTTTGCCCCGTATGGATGTAAACACCATTAAATTCAAGCTGAAAGTCAGCACATTAACCACAAAGTCATTGAACACTGTAATGTAAGCTCAAATGTGCTGGAGTACAGAGCCAGAACAACAGAAAATGTGTCACTGTCCAATACTTAGAGACTGTACTGTAAACTGTATTTATTTCAGACAAACTAGGAGCAAAAAGCATTTGGGATAACTGAAAATGCAACCTATTTCATCATCCCCATTCTCTCTCTTCTGAACATAAACCAGGCAATTTAAGCAGCTGCATTATACACCAAACGACAAAGAGGCAGAGGATTAACCTGAATCTTTTACAGTGAGGCAGAGTAGTGGAGGAGTCTGGATCCTATTGGGAAAGCCTCCATAAGAGCCTGTTAGTCACAGTGAGACTCCACCCTGATGCTCCAGCTCTCTCCTCTCTGGGTAAACACTTTTTTTTTTTGGTCAAGCAATCCACATGGGATTCTGAAACTACCTCCCTGCAATCCCTGCCCAAAAAACCTCCGATACACCTCTTAATGCATGGCAAACAAGCCAGGTCACACAGTGTATCTACTCCACTCCCCGACTCGGAGGAACAGACAAGACTGAGAATGAAGGGCAAGAACAAAAACTAACAAAGAAGCCTCACTTTGCTTTCATTTCACATGATTAGCGAATCAATGCTGTGTAGATTAGCTGTTTATTTCAAGGTCACTGAAGTAAAGTGCAACAATGGGTAAGAATGAAAGAGAAGTGAGGGCCTTGAATCCTTAAAACACAAACGCAGACAATCCCAGACTAATTATATTCCTTACGAGAATATAAGACGTGAAGCTGAAATCAAACAGAGCTGATTTTTGAAGCTTTTGTAATTAATTAATGAGCATGTGTTGGCTGTGAGAGACTGCTTCTTGTAACACATCAATCATCAGCGATGCACAGAATGACACAGTGACAACAAATTAATTCAAGACTTCTCTGTGGTTTTTATGAACTGATATCAAACAAAAAAAAAGTCTTTACAACATTTACACATTTTCACAAGTTCATCAGCGTTCAGACTTTTATGATTTTAAAGAGGTGATGTCAGGAAAGCAAAGGATAATGTCTTTACAGTTGGTTAGTCAGGATATAACCCCAGTCCGTGTGGACAGTCTGTACAGAAGGGTTGCTGATGTTACATCAGAGGCTGTATGTGTCCTCAGGTAACTCTCCCAGGAGTTCATCCAGGTCATCATCTGCAGGACAGACACACACAGATACTGTATGTAAGAACATGAAATGATGTGTAATGCACATTAAATCCACTCCAATTCAACTGGTAGAAAAAGAAATTATTACCTGCCTGGATTAGTGTTGAAAAAGTAAAGTTTTCATGTAAATATGTAATCCTAATAGGGCTGTGTATCGGCAAGAAGCTGGCGATACGATCTGTATCATGATACAAGGGTTACAATTCAACATATTGTGATATTAAAAGATATTAAAGTTAAAATCTAACTTTTAAATTGTCAATGCTAACAGTGTGCCCTTTATGACTGTTTAATATGCCTGTGTTCTTTGTGTTTATGCTAGCAATATGTCGTGTCGGAGTGGAAGAGTTTACAACACTGCAATCTGGTGGTCGGAAGTTGAAACACCACAAAATAAATCCTTGCCACCAACCTTTGCTTGTAACCAATTAATTTCAAATCAGTAGTGTTTTTGAGAATTGATACAGTATCACAAAACATAATATTATAGTACTTAAGTGTATCATATTTCCTTATACCTTTGACGTCCTTTGCTGTCCTACAGTTTATTGGAACAGCAGACAGTCCAGACAGAAAATTTAGCATTGTGTTAGTTCACGCAGGACACGATGTCAAGCTCAGCTCACATCCCAGCTACATCAGTTGATCTCAAACAGCCCAATCAACTGATGAAGCAGCTGATTGATGGAAGGGAGTCAGCTGATAGATCACATGACTCCTTTCTATGCAACTGATTGGCAAATCTCATTCAGGGCGCCCTATTTAAACTGCTCTGGCCTGCCTACTGTTGCTGCTTCCTCTGCGAGCTGCTTTGCAACCTGCCTCCACCCCAGCTCCTGCTTTTCATGCTGTGTCTGACTTTTAGTGTCTGACTTTTATATGTCATCTCTGTTCGTCATTGATGCTGCTCTGTTCTGTTCCCGGGGGGGTCTTTCCTGCTGCTCTCTCTACCTTAAGGCTTTCCACGTAAGCGGAAGGAAGGGCGGAGAGGTTTGCTCTCTCAGCCTTATGGCTTTACATGCAGGCACATGGAAGGGCAGAGAGGTGTGCTCTCTCTGCCTTAGGCTTTCCACCTAGACTCATAGAGGAGGCTTTCTGCGTAGGCCAGGGGAAAGGCAGAGAGGCCGCAGAGCAGAGGCATATCGCCACATATAATACTGCAAATGGAAATAAAGTTTTCTTTGACTAAGTGCTCCTGGCTGAAATAAGGGAAGAGAGGTCCCCGGCTGGAAATGAACTATGTGGGTGAGCCTTAATCATTCATCTGTTTGTTGACAGTTCAATGTTGTTTTGTGTATGGAATAAAAAGCACAGGTGTACAGAATATTTATCTGAAAGATACTCATTGACCTATACAAGTGCTCAGCTTTGAAAATCACTATGAACTGCAACAGAGTTCAGTTACAAGAGCTGTGCACAGTCCATGCAGAGAGCAGAAATGAGAAAAGGGAGCAGCTAAGAGTAGTGTAAAAAAAAGATTAGTCACTTGTTCAGAAGACTTATTAGCTCAGTTAACTGTTTGGATCAATTTATCAAATGAACAAAAACTTTTTTTTTTGAAGAAGAAGAAGAAGTCTACACTGATGCTTTCTGCTACCCTGGAAATCCAGAGTTCTCGCGAGAGCACAATTTGAATTTGCTCGGCGAGTCACTCTGGCAATCAGTAATGATGCTCATTACCTATGCCCATGAAACCGAGCTGCACCAATCACATCGGTGTATCTGATATAGGCGGGCCAGAGGCGAGCTAAACAGATGACGACAGCGCTGCGACGACGAAGTCCGGAATCAGTCAGTAAACATTGCAAGATGGCTACGGATGAACACCAGTTGTTTGAAACGGCTTTGGCCGCTACAATGAACGAGTTAGACTTGGCTTTTTCTCTATAAGAGGAACAGAAGACGGCACTCGAACTCGACTGGATACGGCAAGAGTCTAATCTACCAGTTAGCTCCGCTGGTAGCTAAGCTCTGGATACGTCACCTCGTGTATTGTTCTGATTGGTCGTAGTGTTATCCAACTGTGTACAGTGATATTTTCACATGCATGCTTGGTGCCGCCCCTCGAGTTGGGCCATTTTCATTACTCATGGCCAGACCCTAAATCTTTCTAGATTTGGGTCTGGATTTCCAGGCTAGCTTTCTGCCTGAAAACACACCAAATAATGAAATTATTTGATGGAAGAAAAAATAAGTGATACCTTTTTCACTCTCATTGACTTTGCTAACAGAAATGTGAAAAAAGAAATGCACTGCATCAACACTTACCAAAAACATTTCACACACACACACACACTAATGGCACTGGCCTGACCATTGGGAGCAATTTGTGGTTCAGTGTCTTGCCCATGGAAATTTCTACAAGTGGACAAGCCACTCGACATCCTGAGCCACAGCCACTACTGTAGGCTGTTCAGCTCAGCTCCACATATTCAGGCTTTGGCTTAACTTTAATCAGTGTAACTCACTGACTTTGAGCAAGTTAGTGTTTCATAATAAAATGGAGATAGACAAGTTTTTTGCTTTAAAGATGTAGTTTGTAACTTTTATGTAAAAAACAACTTTTTGTCATATTTCTCTGAAACTTTTAACATATCCACACAGCACTAAATGAGACAGATAATCGGTGGGGGGTGGGGGGGATCATATTCCTCAGCCTACTCTGTTGCCAGCCAGTCAGAGCACAGGATTCTCTAATGCAGCTGTCAATCATATCAATTACTGCTCGTAAACTGCTGTCAAACTGTCAAACTACACAGCTCTGATCAAGTATAAAAAGAGATTCTGTCACTGCATTGCCATGTCATTTAGTTTTTAATTTATTTACCGGTATATTTTTATATTTATTTAATTTTAGTGCACTGGTTTAGCTGTAAAAGTTGGTCAGACCCATGGACGGTGCTTGGTACTCCATCGACTGTTTGCATTGTCGTGGTCAGGTCACAAACTCTCATGTTACACCTAAACTGTACACTAAAATATTTCTGAAAATATCTGAGGCAAGAAACAGGCAATGCAGTAACAGTATCTTGATTCATATTTGATCAGCGCTGCCTTGTTTGACAGTTTGATTGCAGTTCACGAGCAGTGATTGACAGCTGTGTTAGACACTCCTTAGCTCTGATTGGTTGTTCTTTGTGCGCTGTGGTAGATTCTAGTGAATGCCATTAGAGGCAGAAGGAAGATGAGGAGGGACATGATTGTTTTCATAGACAATTTCAGCAAGTATGACGCAAAGTTATTTTCATAAAAGTTACCAACTGTAGCTCTAACTTACTGTGATAACTAAATGTAATGGCTATAAAATAATGACATGATCAGTGTTTTAATTGGTTCTCTGTAAGCGCTGCTTTCACTGTGTAAGTCTGCCATCTGATACGATCTCCCAGGAAAAACAAGGCTCGATATACGGCATAAAGGAAGAGCGTCAACCATTGTGCAACAAAAACAGGAAAAAGACAGCACTTTTGTTTTTCCTGGAAGCTATCGGTAGCTACCCTCAGTTACTATCAACGTAAGTTCTCTGCAGTTACTTTCCGCAGTAGTAGAAATAGCAGACGGTGGAAAACCCGAAGTAACTGTGGAAGATCTACCCAGCAAAAGAGGAAGAGCCCTGTTGCTAGGCTCCAAAGAAAATGGAAAGCGATCCCATTGTCTTTGCGACAACAGCGTTAACAATAATACCACTTGGAAACAGTACGGGGAGTGGCAGTTGAAAAGTTGTTTCCATGTTAACTTCTTTTTGGATTTTATTTATTCAATAAAAAAAACTACTTTTAATCTGTTTTTTGTTTGCTGCTTTACCAAGTGAATTTCCCTCCATGGGATCTATAAAGTCTTATCTTATTTTTCTGATATGTCTGAGTGGAATTTCTGATTATGATTCATCGTCTGGGGATATTGATTGTCTGCTCAAAATTTAATGGCAGTTCATTTAGCGAAAGTGTTTGGAATATTTGACTCTGGACGAGTATTTGACTGATGGAGTGACATTTAGGTCCCCGGAGCCATTTCACTGTTGTGGTCCAAAAACCTGAGCTTGGCTCGTCTCCATGTTTTATAATTATTAAATGAATAGTTATGAGTTGGCTGCTGATCAGACTAATCGTGTTATTTAATAAAACAGATTCAGACTCTGCTCCTTTGAATTGTGACCCATCATGAGCATCTTTTTTGGTAGTTTACTGACTGAAAAATAAAACAGAAAAAAGCTGATTAATCAAACTGAAAATGGTTAGTCGCAGCTTTCGTGCAGAACTATGCAATCAGACACGTCTTTGTTTTGCTGCTGTTAGATTGGGTTTGGGTCAGCGAGTCAAATGTTAATGTCTCGATACGTTGCCAGACGGTGTTGCTGTTTTATTCAGCAAAACTTAATTTTACTGAAGTCTGACACTTGGCAACCCCAGGATGTGACTGGAATTAATCTCTCTCATCACAAGTGTTATTACATATTAGAGGCCCCACCTGCACCCCAGCCTGAGTCCTGTGGTGCTGCAGCAGGCTCTTGGGGGCCTCTGCTGGAGTCGGCTCTAGTGTCTCTTGTGTCTTGAGGGTCTTCGCCTCTCTCGGAGCATTTCCCCCCCTCTTGTCCCTCGTCATCGTCCTCGTCAAACACCAGCTGCATCTGAGACACGGGCTCCCTGAGGATGGCGGTGGGAGGCCGAGGGGGTGAAAGCAACATTGACTCCTGTATAAAAAAAAAAAAGAAAAACGTTTTGAGGGGACAGCTGACAGGTTGACGGAGCATTTCTGGATGACAGATTTCATATTTGTTGGACTGTGCTATTCTTGTTTTCGGCTGACGGTTGTGGTGCTCACCAGGACGAGCGGGGGAAGCTGAGTGGAGGACAGACTGACTCCATCGGGGGAGTAGATCCTCAGCAGGTTATTAGGTGTCACATTCAGGTAATGGTTTCGATGGGAGGGGGAAAACACACCCACCTGTCCACAGAGCAAGCCATGAACAGATCTGTCACACCTATACATATATAATAACCAAAACACTAAACTGGAGTTACCATCATTAAAATTTAAAGAGAGGTGAGTCTCACTTGTTTGAGCAGGAGTACAGCGCCGACCTTCAGCTCCTCCACTCGGTCCTCTAGGAGACGCCGATGCACTGTTCCCTGAATCTCCCCTTCAGCCAAAAACATTATGAACACAACAACCAGAAAAATTAACAATGTCATTTATAAACAAAGAATGTTTGCAAGTCCAAGATCTTCTTAACTACGCTCCACTGACTGTACTCCTCTCATAATACAGGTTAATGGGGGAGAAACATAAAATCGCATTAAAATAAACATTTGTTAAGACTTGCAAAAATAAATAAAGCATTTTATCTAATATTTAAAGACCCTCTCCAGTGAAAATCAAGTTTTAAACCACGTTAAATGTCCATATGATGTTTTTATATGATACAAGACATATCTGGGGCAATCTAAGCAGTAAACACTACAGCTGAGCATTTTCACCTTGAAACTGCAGTGTACAAAAGCAGCGATGTCACAAGAAATTACATTTCAGTACCAAGTCGATGCTGAAATTCTGAAAACGTGAGGGAGCTTGTTTTTCTCCATTACCATAGGTGCCATAGGTACTGGGGATGCAAGTGTTTTAGCTTGCCGTTAAATGACGGGAGGACGAAGAAGAACACCTATTAGCACAAAAGAACAACAACGCATGGAAGATGGAGACAAGTGCAGCTATGGCGACAGCTCCGCCTGGACTCCTCAAAAAGTGTTTTTTTTTCCTGAGGCCAGCCAATTTTGTCTATTCTCTGCAATGATATCACTGCAAACTGACACCATGCTACAGATGCCAGCAGTGTGACAGGGTGCAGAGCGTCTATTCTACGCTCAGAGCGTTTTGGCATTTTTTCCGTTGTAGCCATCCAATGAGTGAGGAGGAGCGGGGCAAACAGCTTACCACAAGGACCAACCATCACGTCTTAAATGTACAAGTGCTGGAAGAGAAATATGTTGATGTACAGTATATATTAATATATGCACAAAATGTCACAAACGTACACAGGATAGCATTTAGCATTCAAGGCGGATAATCAGGGATTAAAATTAAGTATAAATTAAATGTAAATGTTTTAATAAAAGGAGTGTATGTCTAGATTTATTGTTTTGTTTTTACCTTGGTAGTGAATCTGATGTCGAGAATCATGGAATGTCGCTGGTATTGGTATAAAGAACTAAATTTCTTGTATCGTGACATGCCTGTAGTGACAGTGTCAAAAGCACGGATTCTGACGTCCAGGGTTTGTGACATCACAAACCTAAGGAACCAATCCTGTCAGCTTTCTGGGTGGAGCTTCCATAAAGCTACAGCAAAACAAGGGGTATCAGAGGAGAAGCAGGTGTAGCTACTCTTGGTATCCTCCAAGTTTCAATTTCACTCAAACTTGTCAGAGGTGGCGACTGGGAACACGGTTTATCTAACATTAGAAACACAATATTAGTTGTTTGATAACAGTTTACATATGTTTTATTCATTGCAGTTTACAAACAGAGGTTTGTTTGTTTAATGAGCGTTGTGGAAGGTCATCAGATATATTTGAGCTGCAGGCCATCGGCTTAGGGGTGTGACTAATTTGCATATTCAGAACTCCACGAATATTAAATGCAACAAAAATGTTAGAGTTATATTTAAACCATTTTAAGGCATGAAGGGATTTTTTTCAGAGAGAAAATTTCCAAATATGTAATTTAAATGAGAGCAGATACATATTTGGGTTTAATCCATTTAAAATTTAAAGCACCTTTACCATCTTTAATTCAACATTTTCCTTTTAAAAGTGTACTCCGCTGATTTAGCATTGTACTCCTGTAAACTATCACACTCACAAAGTTAGGAAAAAAGGATCAGAATCAATGCAGCAGAACCAGAAAGGGTGTTGCTGCAACTAACATTTTTTTTCATTATCAATTAAATGCACAATGTTTTTTCTGTTTATCCATTTCTCCATAAAATATCAGTAAATAGCAAAAAATGTCCACAACTTTCCCAAAAGGACAACTTTACACTGCTTATTCTATCTGACAAACACTCTAAAACCCATAAACTATTAAAACTACAATAATATAAAGGGAGAAAAACAGCAAATTCACACTTTTAAAAAGCAGAAATTGTTAGTATTTGTCTTAATAAACAACTCATTTGGTAATTATTTTTCCCGACGATTGATTAATCGGCTGATCATTTCAACGCCAGCATACATGACCACCGCATGGGGACAGCAGCTTGTGAGAAAACTGCCTGCTGGAGACAAAAGCTTTCAGCAGGTTTAGTGGCACATTACTGACAGAACGCTCCCTCGTGGTGTCACAAGCACTTAAAACCCACCCACTGCTGATGCCAATCTACCGCAATTGAATCACTAATAAGCACTTAAGTCCTGTGTTGAGTACAACATCCACTCCTGAGTGTTAATAATCAGCACACCTCGTGTGGCTGCTCTCTGGGGGCCATGGCAACCAGCTAATCTTAAGATGAGGATCAGACAAAAGGCAGCTCAAGATGGAGCAGCAGAAGGAGAACGGGCAAAGGAGAGAGTAGAGAGGCTTCCTGCTGTCAGGGCAGGAAACATGAGTGTATACTGTATATACATGTGTGTAATCGAGCATGTTACTGCGGCTGAACTCTGCTCTCGCACCATGAGGAGCTCAGTCAGGTGTGCTCCCAACCACCTCTCTCTTTTACTCACCACTACTTAATACACTATTCCAGTTGTTTTTCATGCACATTGTTTTACAAATTGATGCATGTTTCTACAACAGGCCAGTGTATTTATTTTCTGTGTGTGTGGGTGGGTGTGTATGTCCGATACCTGTTGGATCCTTAAACACAGCCTTGGCATCAGCATGTGTGTAGATGATGCTCTTCAGGACGACAGCCATGTTGGGCACTTTGTTTCTCATCAGCTGTTTCAGTGCAGCCTGCATTGATGACAGAAAAAAAGCAAGATGTCAGCTGGTGAATCAAATAAATTAACTCTAGACTTATTTTGGAAGAACTCAGGTTAGGGTTGCAGGCATACCAGCTGCATGGCAGACTTGGGCAGTGTCAAGGTATTACAGTACACTAGGGTATTTAGAAATCCCCAAGGTATGATTTTAAACCTGTTTTACACTGATACAGAGATGCTGTGTTGAGGTGAGGTAGTGCACGTCACTCGCCACCAGAGGTCAGTCTCTACTGGTGGTACAGGCAACTGACTTGAGAAGGATGGTGACTGCGAGTGGTGGGGATAACGTTTCAAGACTATAGGGTGGGGGAAGAAATGATACAGCATAGTGTCACGATATTTTTGTGTGCCGATATTGTATCATCACACATTGCCAAGTATTGATTTTTTTTTTATCATATAAAATAATAATATTACAAATACAAATCAGCTTTTGGTAGCCTACTGGAATAATAAAATCAATTGCTATTCAGCCCACTAGATACATTTCACTGTCATAAAAATAGCTAAAGTGAGATGAAAAGACTGACAACTTTATCTTATTAGATAAAACAGATGTTGAAAAAATTTAATAAATCCGATATATTTTATCGCAATACTCAGCATATCGCAACATATTTAAAATCATAATAATATTGTATCGTGACTTAAGTATCGTGATAATATCACATCGTGGATCCTCTGGTGATTCCCACCCCTAAAGGACTAGTGAAAAATAAAAGTCTCCTAGCTTATCAATTAAATAAGATGAAATAACAAATCATGAAAATATTGATACATATAACTTTAACTATAACTATATGACTACAAAAGCCGTTTTTTTGCCACATGACTTTATTCAGATGCCAGTCTGCCACCACCCCCTGCACATGATTTCTGCTCAGCCCACGATGTGTCGGTGTACGCCGAGGCAACAAGTGTCATCAGGTCATTCTGCAGGAATCTACAGAAGGATGCTTATGTTGTATGTATTCATTATTCTGTGTTGTTTTGTTTGTTTTTTGTTTTAATACACAAATATTGTCATATTCCATATACCCTGGTGACATGTCAAGACGGTATGAAGGCATGAAAAAATAGATACCACCCGAGCCTACTTCACTGTACTGTGGTAGGAAAAATTGACAGTCATCATACCAGGAACATATGCTTATCTATGATGATAACAATCATAATAATAGTGTAATGCTGTACACAGTAAAACCATGACATTTTCTGAGAAGGTTATCAAACCGTGAAAATCTCATACCAATTCAACCCTAACTCAGGTAAGCTTGCATCGATTGCCAGTATTACTGTAGCAGTGTAAACATTTTTAGAGCCGTAATGGTTAATTAACTGATTAACTGAGTGTCAGAAAATAAACTGGCAACAATCAAATGATCTTTTCATCGATTTTTCAAGTTCTAAAATCTAAGGTATTAAGACCTTCTTTATCATATATGACAGTAAATTTAGTGATCACAATGATAAAGACACTACTGCAGATAATTTATTCAGGTTTAGGATGTGTTATATTTGTAATTATCACTGCCCTTGATCTAAAAATTAAAAATGCACATATTAAACATCTTATTATTAGAATATTAATCTGCTAACTTCTTTATTTATTAAGATAGAAACTAAGTGATAATAACTGATAACTTTGTCAAAATATGTTGCTGTATTAAACCTCTCATTATCCCAGCCTCCCATCAGGACAACATCTCCAGGTTTGTCAATAAATAAACAGCAGTAAGCATTATTTACTGTTGGGATCATCCTCACTTTCCGCTGCATTAGATGTAATATGTTGCTGTTCAGTCAACAGACGTGGGGAGGGCTGTGTGTTCATTTGTTTATTCATGCAAACAGGGATTTTTGGGGGAAGCCGAGATTCGTGTAATCAGCTTAACCTGAGTGATCTTAGCCAGCGTCCTGCCAGCGCATGTAAATGAAGCCTGTGTCAACAGCCACGACAGAAACCAACATGTTTCAGCGCTCGCAGCGATTGAACACTGGCGGGTTATTCCACAGAGGTCGACACACGAGGAGAGAGGAATAACAGCAGAGTCTCCATTACTGTGATTGATGAGTGATCGTACTGTTTATAATTACAAAACACCTCTGGCGCAGCTCCTCCATTTGTCCTGATTATGCCGATAGACCTCCAGCAGCGACTCTCAGTCTGTTATGATGGAGGATCGATAATAAAACAGCTGCTTGACCTAAATAAAAACGCAACTTATTGCTTGAACTAGTCTGAAATGTGAAATAGTTTCAGGAAGACTTCATGATTGTCGTTTGTTTATAAAGGAATAACAACAGATGCATTATGGGTGTAGGTAATCACCTTTCGGAGCACCATGACCACACTGTAGGAGTGCAGAAAGCATGAAGGGTTCCTCTCATCCAAGCCCATCTCTGCCTTCATCGCTGCCCAGGCGCCGCCGCTGAACTCATCTTCTTCAGTCTGTGAGCCGGAGCCCTGTAAACCGAGTCAAACGGTTTACACACTCACAAACACTTACAGCTACTGTGCACGACCCAGCTGGAAAATATCAGGTTTTTATCCTCCCTGCCTCTTTACAGTGCTCAGATGGTCACCGCTGCAATCAGATTGTGTGAAACTCCATTTCACACTGCAGCCTGGAACACTTAAATGTCTGGTGTGGAAGGTACAACATCCCAATAAAGCTCCTGATGTACTCCAGATAGAAAACACCCTCGAGTGTTTGGGAAATCAAACCCAACTTCAAGTCATGTCAGAAATATCAAAGCGTGTTGTAATTACTATGTAAAACCCAGAGATTTCTCCAAAGAGCTGTTGTCAACAAGCCTAAACAAAAGTCATGTTGGAAACAATGGAAGTCTTGTCAGCTGCAGACAGGAAAATTATTACTTATTGCTCCTCGGTGCCATATATTGTGTCATTTATTGTTTCTCTTGTCGCAATAACTTGCCAAAAATATAAATTCTGTGAACGCACATCCATCCATTTTCTACGCTTGCTTATCCTGTGCAGCGTTACGGAGAGGTGGAGGCATTTCCAGCATGCACTGGGTGAGAGGAAAAGGAGAGGAGACATTTGAAGCTGAATCAACAGCCTCGCCCACCAGTACAAGACAACCAACTAACACAATGGTAATTTGAACAGGACGACGCTGTAGTGAATAAATAAGAGGCCAAATGTAGCAATAATCCACTCTATTCATTTATTTTAATCATTATAAATGAAGACGTGATTCACCCTACAAGTAACGAGATGTAACCCTAACCCTAACCTTAAAGGCATACTTTGATTTTCAACCTGCTCTGTATCATTTGTGGGTAGTTTCTATAAATGAACTGTGGCAAACTTCCCTCCATCTTTCCAGCACCCAGATCGCCCTGTTCATCTCAAAGCTCAAATCCCCAACAGGTTCTCACTGGCTCTCGTACTTTTGCTCAAACAACAGATTGTACTTCCACATTTTCACATGCCCGCCACCACATCACAGGCTGTGTTTTAGTCGTTCAACATGCCCTTACTGACTTGCCCTCAGGGGAATCCCCACCGCTATTATAAGTGCCGTTCCATTTGTCTGAAAACCTTAAGTGAACTTGGTGAGATCGACCCTTGGAGAGCTGAGACAGCGGGTGAACAACGATGGTCACTCCAGAGGTCTATATCACCCACAGTGCATTGCAGTTATGCATTTGATGCAAGAAAATACATCCATGGTTAGGAGGCAGTAATATACATCAAACTCTGGAAAAATAGGGAAATAAAAAAAAAAAACCAATAATCCGCAGAGGATTAAGTTAGTATTGATTCTAATGGTTACAATGAAATGCAGCGCAAGAGCATAGCAGTGAACAGAGAGAAAGACACCCGCCCCCCGCCCCTCTCATACACAGGTATGGTGTGCGAGTCATGTAGCTGGTGGGCAATCATGTAGCTGCTCCAGCTGCAGCTGTACCGACTCACAAGAGAGAGCAGTGATGATAAAAACACAAAAATAAATCTCTCTTTTGGTTCAGAGAGAGAGAAAACCTTTCAAACTTGAATGTAGGAATTTCCCAGGAGGGCCTGAAGGCAACACTGAGTGTAGTTCAATGTGAAGTTGACTGGCAGCAACTATCAGGAAGAGAAGCTGTGGGAGTTTCTACTTACGTTAGAGCTGAAACAATTAGTTGATTACCTGAGCAACAGAAAAATATTCTTATTATAATGGTCAAGTTTCTTCACCCTGGATATCTGCTGGTTTTCTTGGTGCTCTAAGATAAACAACTAAACATTTGGATTTTGGAGTGTCGATTGTACAAAACAAAACGTTTAAAAATGTCAGCTCGAGCTTTGGGAAATTCATGTTACAGAACAAAAACAACTGATCAAGAAAGGGATCACCTTAAGACCATAAAAATCCATTTCATGTTAAAACATGTTATTGTTTATTGTACATGTCTCTGTCTGTGTTTGTGTTTATTACCTGGCTTGGTGACCGGGCCACAACACCATGAGCTGGAATCTGAGGGACAGAAACCACGATGTCATCCAGGCTCTGACCCTGCGGCTGAGAGAGAGAAATTGAATTATTACCGTGACCATGGTGGAAAAACAAACACATAACTGATAACTGTCATTTCATTAGAGCTTAGGTGACAAAACCACAGAGCTGCAGCGTAATTTCTGAACACGAGGGTGTGATTATATGATTTCACAGCTCTGGTGCTTTAATTTTCAAAGGAGGGATATCAACACGCTGCAACCAGGCAGATACGAACAGGAATTTCAGATGCAGAGAATCAGCGCTGGATGAGACTAACCTGCTGCGGCAGGAATCCAGCGGGGCCGGGGAAGCGTCGCATCCTTGGCCGATGAGGCTCGGAGCGAGGCCTCTTTTTAGGAAGCTTATTAGAAGCTGACACCAACTGGACCAGGCGGTTGGTGAGGACTGGTGTGTGTAGGGGATGAGGGCTCAGAGTGGAGGAGCTCACAGACGGGGTGGAAGAAGGCGCTGGGGAGACTGTCTGAAAGAGGGTGCGGTCCTGAGGGGAGGGTTTAGGAGTTGTAAATGGTCTCTGTGGCTGCTGGGGCCTGTTTAGTGTCCTGGGAATGGGGCTAGGGGCAGCAGAGGACGCAGTAAGACCAGGGAAAACAGTAGGACTCTGTGGAGGGGCTGAAATGAAAGCAGGATGGGGATTTGGAGATCGCAGAAGGGGTGTGGAGGAAATCTGAGGCTGTAAGTTATGACTAGATGAAGCCTGGCGTGCAGTGCTGACGTCCCTCAGGGTCCGATTAGGTTGTGTCTGAATCCCTCCACAGGTCGGGGGTCGCAGCGTTTTGGCTGAAGATGCAAGCGCAACCTCGGGCGCAGGTGGGGCTGGAGCAGGAGGCTGCCCCATCTGGCGGTCACACTCATCCAGATCTGCCAGGTCAACATCCCAATCATCAAAATCATCCTGAGCCGTGCAGGGCTTTGGTGGTCCCTCGGTGTTGGCATGACTCTGTTGTGATGCCAAATTAGGCTGAGAATTATTCAGTGTGGGGGGAAGGGGCTGAGCAGAGGAGGAGGAGGAGGAGGAGGAGGAGAGCTGTCTCAAACCCAGAGCAACAGTTTGTCCAGCAGCCGTGTGCGTGCTGCTTCTTGATGCTGTGCCATTACACAAGATGGCTGATCTCGCTCCAGTTTGCTGAGGGCAATTTTTCTCCGGCTCTCTGTGAGCGGCAGAGGAAGCCCGGAGCGTGCAAGATGACACAGCAGCTGCCACATCGGCTGGTCCAGAGGCTGAGCGGACAACCCAGTCTGTCCCGAGCAGGTCCTGGGAAACACACACACACACACACACACACACACACACATACAGAGTGTGTGAGAGAGGGGGAACAGAAGGAGAGTCATTATTATACAGAGAGGGAGCACTGACAGTTGAGTAAGATCAGGTGTGTTTGAATCTGCTGGGGGTCACCTCATCATCAAAGTCCTCGCCAATGCTGAACAGGCCATTTAATTTGCACGTCTGTAACAGAGTTAACACACAGAATAAATGTCCTCACACCATTGTCAGTTTTAAACGTCCAGGTGCTATTTCGCAGATGAAACCCACGAAGCATGTCATGAACTCATGAATTATCTATGGACACTAAACGTCTCGCTAGCATACGTTAGCCTGGTTAGCTCAGATTGTTTTTAGTTGGCTGGATTTGTTCACTCACCATCGCAGTCATGAGATATCGCGAGGAAAGCCGTATTTTATCCGTTTGGACACCAAACTTACTGAGACATAGAGTGCCGTTCAGTTACTTCGTGTCCGTGTAATTTGTTGTTTTGTCCCCATACCCTTTAATTTAACAAGCAAACGCTGCTAACCAGCGAGCTACATGAAAACTTTAGGTGGGCTTTGCTGCCATGTTTGCTGCTACTAACCGCGCCGCCACGTTCAAATGCGACGTAATGACGTAGCAGGTACTTACAAAGAGTGTTAACAGAGAGCGAGATGATAGTAAGTAAGTATCTTCGTATTTGGTTGATTTTTAGCCGAGGTACACCGAGATTTAGTCAGTATGTCTTCGGTTCAATCGCTGTTTCTTAAACCAGTGAACATATAAGCGACTGCAAAGCTACTTTTGTGTGGGGGTTTCGCCTTTTATCCCACCAAATGGTCAAGTAAAGATGGCATCCGCTGAAGCTTGTTCAGTTGTCCATCTTGTCTCATAAAAATTGAACGAGGAAGTCGAGAGCCAGAGAGCTCCCTTTCAAAGTAAGAGTTTTGTGTTTTAAAATAAAGTGGGTTGGCTGCAGCAGTCAAGAAGAGCTGAACTACAAAAACATACAAATACAATCGATATTGTGATCTGAAAAGAGGTGTGGGGTCCTCCCCAAGGTAAACACTGAAATTCCTGCATTCTGCTGAATATTTATGCATCATTTTGTGCCTTTTCTGTATCAATTTATAGTGGAAATCAGGGGCGAAAATATAGACAGTATAGACAGTGCTGTTGCGCTGGGGGCCATGGGATGGAGGGGCCCGATTGCCACCTGGATATACGCCAAAGTGCAAACAAGGACTTATGTTGAATCAAAAATGGTGTGATTTTCTATATATGCCCTCAAAAACGCAAACCCATCTCCATTATGGTTTTCTGTTTCTCTAAAATACTATCAGTCTATAACAAAATGATATGCTCATTCTACAATAACTATGAAAAAATATATAATTTAACAATAAAAAAAACAATTTAGGTAGACTAAGGATGCCTTATTTTCTTTTTATAGATTTTGTCATATACAGATATGTAAATATGATTGCTGGGTATATTTTGATGTTGTCCAAAAAAAAAATATCGATATGATTTACAGTAGCTAGTTTCGGTGCAAAATCTCTCAAGACTGACAAACTGGGCACATCTTCAAGTGGATATAAGATAAAAGCGCCAATAAGACACACTGTTGGTAAAATATATATACGACTAAAACTCAGTGTGTGTGTGTGTGTGTGTGTGTGTGTGTGTTTGCCTCCTAACTAGTAACTAGGGCGCACTAGGGCCCTTCATAATAGTGTACACTAGGGCGCAACTGCCTTATGCCACTGGGGGAAATGCCTTTAATTTCATCAAAATAAAAGTCCTTTGCTAATTGATGGGGGCATGTCCCTTGCATCTCCCCAAACATTTACACCTATAAACAAATAGCCTTAATACTGAGCATATTAGTGAATGTTACACGGTCATATTTCTGCTATTTTGCCCACAACTAATTTTGAATATAATGCCAATGGCCACAAACACTGGAATTATTACAGTACTGCAATTTGTGCATGTATGGTATGTAATGATTCATTAAAATATTCACCATGTATTAATTTGATTAAGAAAGTTAAGTATAATTAAGTATAAGAAAATGGACGCAAACATGTTTTTTGTGATTTTATTGCCATTAATTGGGAAAGACTCCACTAAATACCTGAAGTTCAGAATCCTTTGGATTTCTGTCATCTGAATCCACTAAAGAAATTGACAAACATGCTCCTTGGAAACTGTCAAAAGTTAAGGGCAGACATGTACTCGGGATAAATTCAGAGTTCATATCTCTTTTTAGGGAGGGGAATAAAGCATGGGGAAAAAAATTCTGTCAGACAAGGAAACATGCTGACCAATGTCTGCAGTGTAATTCTTGATCCTGCAGGCAGGTCAGTCCAGTACCTGCACTCTAACTACGAAGCCAAGCTGTTGTAACACCTGCAGAATGTGTCTCATTGTCTTGCTGGAATAAGCAGGGACATTCCTGAAAAGACGTTGTCTGGATGGATGGCAGCATATGTCTCTCCACAACCTGTATGTACCTTTAAGCATTCACAGTGCCTTCACAGATGTACAAATTACCCATGATGCCATGGGCACTAACACAGTCCCAGACCATCACAGATGCTTGCTTTGAACTTTGCGCTGCCAACAGTCTGGATGGTCCTTTCCCTCTGTATCCTGGAGGACATAACGTCCATGATTTCCAAAAACAGTTTGAAATGTGGACTCATCAGACCACAGCACACTTTTCCACTTTGTGTCAGTCCATTTCAGATGAGCTCAGGCCCACAGAAGTCAGCAGCATTTCTGGATGTTGCTGATATATGACTTTCACTCTGCATGGTAGAGTCTTAACTTGCATTTGTAGATGCAGCAACAAACTGTGTTTACAGACTATGGTTTACCAAAGTGTTTCTGAGCCCATGTAGTAATATCCTTTATACAGTCATGTTGGGTTTTAACGCAGTGCTAGCTAAAGGGGTCAAAGGTCACTAAGCTAATATTTTCTGTTACTCTCAAACAGTCTTGTGTGTCTCCTTTTTCACTCATCTTTACAGCTTCACTCTATCACATTGGTCAATATTGACAGACTGTTGCCCAGGTCCTCCTGTTTTCTTACATCTTCCTGGATACTTTGTGGGCGAGGCACAAGCACTGTTTAGAGGCCACCTTGCTGTCAGGTACAGTTCAGTAACATAGAAGTCCAGGAGACACTGTCATCAGAACCTGCAAGAGACTAACCGAGTTTCCATATAAGATAAGCAGAGAAAAATAATTTCTTAAACTTTAATCACCGCTAAGGTTCCATCAGATCTGCATATGTGTGTCCTAAATCGACCAAAACATAAATCTGGCAACCCGAATTCAAAGCCTGCAGGGTGAAGTATCATGTCTTTGAAGCTTTATTTAAAAGGGGGATGAATTGTGTCAAGATTTCCATCAGAGAAGGCTGACATCTCCTGACATCGCTCCTTAAATCAACCCCTGACCACCGTTACATTGCAGTGTTTATCATTGTATTTAGACAGTCTACAAGATTTTAAAGTGCATTGACGAGTTTTTGCAAAAACAAAAACCTCTGTTTTACTTTGTTTTTTTTCTTGTGCAATCAAGGGAATGCAGCCAAACTGATATTGGTTCATTCATTTTAAATGAACTAATTTGCAGTGAGTTAGGAGAAAATATAAAAATGCTGGGTTCAGACTATATAGTGTCTGCCCAGAAAAACAATGAAAAGTTAACAATAAAAAGAAAATGAAAGAAAAAAAAAGGTAGTTGGTGATGGAGGGTAAGGATGTTGTTTTCCATCTTGGTCAAGAGCTGAATCAGTTACACCTGCTGTATGAGATACAAGAAGGTTGCACGATCAGCCACCAGCAGAGTCAAATAGAGACTCCTCCAAAAATCGTGACAGTAGGAAGCCTTTTCCAGCTGCAGTATACCAAATTCCTTTCAGTAAAGACTGACACCGACACACACCCCAGCGAGTCTGTCCGCCATGACACCTCTCCTCCACCACACTGGTCAGACCACTCAGAGCAACATAACATCTATTGGGCATCCTCTGATGTCACCCGTGAAGGAGACAACACTTTCATATCAATACCCTCTTGTCTCGCAATGTCTGTCCTCCCTCTTTGAAGGCCCAGACAGCTTGATAGATCATCCTCCGAAATGCATTGCAACATTATTACTCAGCATGTCACTACTATCATCTGCTCTGCAAATCAACACATTAAGGTGGAAAATGCAAGAATCAACCATTTCTGAAAAGATTACAGAAGGTAAAGATGCGATGTGAGGAAACTTTGCACGTTGTGTCTGTGTGCTCATTCCTTTGCTATGGTTGAGGAAGAGGCCAGCAGAAAGGCTTCATTGCCCTCTTGTGGCGAAAACATACAACACAGATCCAGCTCTATCAGACAACCTCTCAGGAGGCCTTCTATGAGTCTCTGCAGGAGTGCTGTGTGTGAGGATGTCGATCATATGGGGCACATGACAAAGTAAAGAAGAGAAGAAGTGCGTGCAGCTGGAAGGACTAAAGAGAAGAGTCTATTCCTAATACTGTGCTGTACCTGATCAGTTGGAGTTTGATGGCTCGTTTCACAGTTGGAGCAGGCTTAATGGGGTCAAGATTCACCCTTGACAGCTCGACAGGGGGTGGAGACTGAGAGAGAAGCGACAGTAAGACAAGTACACAGTGGGACTGTTAATTTATCTTGAACAAACTGTTTCATAGTGCATGTCAACTTAACAGAACATGTACAGAGATAGTTTTGCTCACCAGGTCAATTTTGGCTTTTACATTCGGTGTCTCGGGCTCAGGAGTGTGCGGTCTCTTGGTGCCTCTTGATATGTCACCTTGAGATGGACTCTGACTGAGTGAGTCACCTGGTGCGACACCTGCAGAGGACTGAGAGCAGGTGCCTTTGGCTGGCTCCTCATCAGCTTTTAACTTCTTAGACGAAGTTTCTGTCTGAGGAGAACACGGTCTCTTTTTGGCCTGTGGAGTCGTGGCTGGTGAGGCAGGTTTGCTGGGCACCCATGGGTGAACAGCTGAGCCGTTAGCCACAGACACCAGTTCCTGTCGAAAATAAGAACTGTGTTTTTTGTTGTTGTGACATTTTTTACATCTCACCACAAGTACTAGTCATATTAAAGGAATGGTTTTGGGAAATACATTTTTCTGCGAAGAATGAGGTGAGGAGATTCAAACTACTCATGTCTGTACAATAAATATAAAGGTACAGAAACACGGAAACAGCTAGCCCAGCTGTCCAAAGGTAATCTGTACAAAATGTTTAAGTGATACAAAAACAGAAGTGTAGAAATGTCTTGTTGGATTTTATGGGGGGGTGTGGGCCAGACTATGCCTTGGTTGGGCACAGTAACTCCCTGGAGTCTTGACATCACAATAATGTTGCCAGGAAATGACTGCGCCTGACCAAGTAGTAAATATAGAAAATTATCTCTTGTTTTAAGTGAGCTTTTGCAAAGTAACCTGACCTCCTGTCTCTGTGGTTAGTCTACACCTTCACTCTATTATCCAAAAACACTATAAACTTAATACACTTTCAGTTCCACAAACAGATTTTGCGATTTGCATTTAAAATCTGTCAGTGACACATCTGTAGAATGCTTTGAGCCTAGAAACTACTTTTTAAAATCAAGAGGATCCTTATGCTTCAATTATTTTTTTAATAATTTATTGTAGTATCTGTGAACTAGTGTTCCACTTGACCAGCTTTGTCCAGCCTGCATTTGATTAAACCAGTTGTCGTGATGAGCCTCTGCAGCTCTGAGATCATCATGAAACTCTCCACAGAAACATCTGTAGATGGAGTTTAAAGTTGTCAGTTTGTCTGCTGCTCACTTTCCCATTCTGTCTCCTCAACAGGACCATTTGTAGTAAAGGTGACACAGACCTCCTATCAGGTGGAGGAGAACCACAACATCACACTGGAATTCATGTTCACAGCCAAAACTGATGGCTCCCTCGACTCCATTTCTATCTTCTGTGAACTGTTAAGTTGTTTCTGGGAGCTTAGAGGTTAAAAGCTTACAAATGATACTTGATAAGCTTTTAAAGCTTTTTAGTGCCACCTGCTACTACTTTTTAACACACTCACACACCGATGGAATCATCATCGGGAGCAATTTGGGGTTCAGTACCTCGCCCTTTGACATGCAGACTGGAGGAGCCGGCGATCGAACCACTGATCTTCTGATTGGTGGACGACCCGCGTTACCTCTGAGCCACAGCCACCCCAAACAACACTTCCTGATGGCAGAGGCCCCCCGGGCAAGACAATGCGCCATGCCACTCCGTAAAAAAAACGGTCAGGAATGGCCCGAGGAACGTGACAAAGAGCTCCAGGTATTGACTTGGCCTGCAAATTCCCCAGTTCTCAGTTCGACTGAGCATCTGTGGGACATACCAATACCCCAGACATTCTGCCCATCCACAGTGAGGCTTCTACGGATTGGACATAGCTCTGACATGTCAAGGTATGGACAAAGGAAGTCTGGGGATGCCCCGTAGTGTCTGGCACCAGAGTCTTCACAGCAGATCCTTCGAGTCCTGTGGGTTGCAAGATGACATACCAGCATGTCCCAAGGATGCTCAATCACATTTGGATCTGGGTAATTTAGAGGTCAGGTCAAGGCCTCAAGCTCTTTGTCATGTCCTTCGGGCTATTCCTGAGCAGTTTCTTTGGTGTGGCATGGTGCATTGTCCTACTGGGGGGCCACTGCCATCGACCAGTGCCTTTGCCATGAGGGGGTTTACTTGGTCTGCAACGGTGGTGGGGTGGGTGGAGCATGTCAAGTAGCATCCACATGAATGCCAGGATCCAAGGTCTCCCAGCAGAACATTGCACTGTAACAAGATAATCAATGTTATTTACGTCACCTGTCAGTGGTTTTAATGTTTTGGTTGATGGGTGTATGTGCTGAACTGCGCCACAAAACAGTGATTCCACGTCACAGCGCTGCTGTTGTTATACAGAGCAAGACGGACTTAACGGACGTGGGTTCAAGTGGGTGCTTTGCCAGTACAACTCATGAGATTGACTAGTACAGTTAGGACTATTGTTAATTTATAATGGTAGAAATAACTACACCTTTCAAAAGCCAATAATATGCGTACAGTACAGATTAAGCACAAAACAAGGACATACAACTATGTGTTTTGCACATTTCTGTTTCTTATGTTTATTGTGTGGGGAAAAAATTCTGACTACAGACCAGAGAACACTTTGGTCTTCATTCTCAGCCCCTCTAAGTTAATGTATGAATGTGTTGATGTTGGTGGTCTCATTACCAGTGGTGTGCACAGGGCGGTCGCCCCCCCTCGTGGCCCAATTGTTGAAAAACGCATGCTAAAGTGCCCTCTTGGGAGCCAAAAAGCGCGCTAAAATGCCCTCCTGGGAGCCAAAACACACGCTAAAGTGCCCTCTTGGGAGCCAAAACGCACGCTAAAGTGCCCTCCTGGGCGCCAAAACGTGTGCTAAAGTGCCCTCTTGGCAGCCAAAATGCCCTCCTGGGAGCCAAAACGTACGCTAAAGTGCCCTCTTGGCAGCCAAAATGCTCTCCTGGGAGCCAAAACGCGCGCTAAAGTGCCCTCCTGGGAGCCAAAAGGCACGCTAAAGTGCCCTCTTGGCAGCCAAAATGCCCTCCTGGGAGCCAAAACGTGTACTAAACTGCCCTCTTGGCAGCCAAAATGCCCTACTGGCAGCCAAAACGCACGCTAAAGTGCCCTCTTGGCAGCCAAAATGCCCTCCTGGGAGCCAAAACGCACACTAAAGTGCCCTCTTTGGAGCCCAAAAACACATTAAATTGCCTTCTTGTCTGGTTAAAACATGATAAACTGCCCTCCTGGGTGGTAAAAACGCATGCTAGTGCCCTCCTGGTTGGCAAAACACACTAAACTGCCTTCTTGGGTGGTTAAAACATGATAAACTGCCCTCTTTGGTGGTAAAAACATTACTGTTGCAATGACTTTTATGTTGGGCCCTTTTTTGATCTATATTGAGCCAGAACTATATCTCACAGAACCAGTTTGGATTATCTGGTGCTAATATGGTGTTAAAATGCACTAGAATACAGGAAATGGCATCTACTTAATTGAAAATTTTCTGGGGGACAGACTGACTAATATTGTACAGACTAATATTAAGTGAGGGGTCTTAATTCAATGTCTTCATTTATGTACGGCAGCTACACAGTGGACATCAAGTTCATGTCCTCAGTGTTGTTTCTGGGAGTTTAGGGGCTAAAAGTTTATAGATTACACTTGATGAGCTTTAAAACTGATTCTGATGTTTTCATACTCAGTTTAACTATTTTAGACAACAAAGTCATCACAGTGCTTTGTATTAAATAGCATAATAATCCTTCAGTTAGTTAAACATAAAGAAAAGTTTGTATTAAACATCGTTAGATTAGTGGAGAGCAGAGAGTTTCCCATCATGCTCTACGGGCAGTGGGGAGAAGCTGCTTCTGAAAACAGCAGCTGCCTTCAGTTCATGTTTTTATTAAGCTAACTCAGAGAAACTCAGAGGAAGACTTGAAGTAGCACTGACAACATGAACTGAAGAGGAAATTCAATACCACACCGTGACTCTACTTGGTAGGACCGCCCTTCGTTATGTGTCGCAAGTTCACCCTAAGGACAATTTAAATATGCTGTTTGTATGACTGCTGCATTCACACAGATGATTCAACCGCGGGGTAAAGAAGTTAACAAAACGACACTGGTTTTGGTTTTGGTCCTCAGCTGAGGGCCTGGATCAATTTATTGTATTTGGTTTTGGTCCTCAGCTGAGGGCCTGGATCAATTTATTGTATGTTAACTGTTTTAGTAAGGTTATTGTGAATGGCACTTACACTGCTCCCTTTAAGGTACAGGGTGGGGTTCAACAAGGTTGCCCTCTATCTGTCATTTAGTTTATTCTTGCAATGGAGCCTCTTACTTGTGCTATCAAACAGGATCCCTCTATCTACGGCCTGCTTGTTCCTGGGAGTGGAGGGAGGGAAGCCAAAGTGTCACTGTACATTTGACTATTTTATGCTGTGATAACAAATCTTTTTTAAATAGTCTCAGATGGTGCGATCTCTTCTCTCGTGCCTCTAGAGCTAAACTAAACAGGGCCAAGAGTGAGATTTTATATCTGAATTGGTGGGAGGGTAAATTGGATCTTGGCCTGGGGGAAAAACAGACAGAATAAAACTACTAGGGATTGAGACAGGGAGGGAGATGGAAATGGTAAATTGGGAACAAAGGCTCCCCAGAATAAAAGGGAAACTGCACAGCTGGGAACAAAGAGATCTCACCATCACAGGGAAGACCCTGGTCCTGAAGGCAGAGGTCCTGGCCTCCCTCACCTTTCTTGCAGCCACCTTACTGGTCCCCAGCTTCTTCCTCACCTCCCTGAGAAGAACAATGTTCCAATTTATATGGGGTTCCCAACAGGAATTGCTAAAAAGAGAAATAATGTACAAGCCTCTGAACAAAGGAGGAAAGGCAGTATCTGACTTCTGTGCCAAACTTGATGCTTTGTTTCTTCTTCCAATTGTCAATGCTGTGTTGAGTGATAATGCCAGTCTATGGTGTCATTTTGCAAGACTTTGGGTGGGTCATGGGATTTTGGCTGGAATGGGTAGAAGGATCCCTCTTGAAACCCCCCATGCAGAGATGAGGCCAGCCTTGTATGAAAAACTTTTGACACTTCAAATCTGCAAAATTGGAACAGTCTCAATCAGGAGGTATCAACAGAAAAAACATTGAGAAATGACTTTCTACCCATTCCTTAAGCCTTGTTCCAGTGGGAAGTTTTGTAGAAACAAAATGTACCCAGATCTGGAAAAATGTAAACTGCATATATCACTTTTTAACAGTCAAAAAGATCTGGCCTGGAAGGCGGTTCATGGCTGCCTCCAGACCAGAGCCCTTCTGTACAGAAGGAGATGCACCAGAAGCCCAGTGTGTCCTAGATCAAACTGTCATGTGGATGAATCTGTAATCTCATCATCATCATCTCTTTTGGGCCTGTCCATTTGTGGGGAATTGTTAACACATGGCTTATAGACTTGCACAGGAGTCCTGATGTTGATGATATATTGTATGGTGATATGGACCCAAAAGAAACCGGTAAAGATGTAAAATGGTAACACAGCTGTGATGAACTTATTATATTGTGGAAAACTCAAAATGTTTTATTAGAGAGTTAGTGTGTGATGTAATTTAACAATCTTGTACACTTGTATTTGTACCTCGATCTTTGTGCCTGCTTTAAAGTTTAACGTTGTATTACTAAAAATGTAAATTGGGGGAAAAAGTAATTTAAATGAAAAAGATATATATGCTTTTAAAATGTCTTTTTAGCTATTATCTACTGTAACTGTAAATATCATGTATTGATTCACCTTTGACATTTATTAATAAAGCACCTAAAAATTGAAAAATTGAAACTGAGATGATTCAACCGCAGGGCAAAGAAGTTAACAAAACGCTGTCTGGTTACCACTGGTAACGTTTTTTTATTCTGTTGAAAAGTAGAAGTAAATAAAGGTGTTCAACATGTCTCTTGTTTTAAATGCACTTTTGAAAAGTAGTTACTTACTGGAGCTCAGTTTCCTCTACTCTGACACACTCCCACTGATCCACAGTCGGTCCTGCCGAGTGCTGCTATGTGCTGGTGTATGCAGACACAGACCAAACCATTGTGAGGCAGATGAGGGGGGAGGATGCAATCTTTCTAAAGTTCTAAATGCATCGTGTTGCGTATTTAATTGTCACAAGTGTTTAGCTGATAGGTACAGTGGTTTGTTTACCAGCATACAGTTGATAGGTACAGTGGTTTGTTTACCAGCGTACAGTTGATAGGTACAGTGGTTTGTTTACCAGCGTACAGCTGATAGGTACAGTGGTTTGCTTATATGACATAACAGAAGGCCTTATTTAAAGTGTTGGTGACAAAATTCTGAAAAAAATCTCACATCATTCTACTGATTTTAGGTATTTTATCAAATATTTTAGTGACGTTTGCTTAAAAATAAGATGAAATAGAAAATGTTATGCAAACAGTACAAATTACAACAAGATATTGAATATCACTGTGGGCTTAGCGTTAAACTGATCTGAGCACCATTTAAAATATTTAGCGGCTAACATTCGATACTGAGCTGTTTAACAGTCCCAACAAACTCACTTGGACACTGAAAAGGCTTGGTTCTGTGGTCAAATCCCCTATTAACCCTGTGCAATGCTTCAGTTAGCCCTGTTTTTGGGTTTGCGTGGGAGGGAGCGGACTCTCACCACCTGTCCCAGGTGCAAAGCCTAAACTCCCGTAGCAGTGGCCTCCTAGCGAGGGTGAAGGGACCGCTGGGGTCTCATGATGAACAGAGACAGAGAGAGCAGGACAAGTCATGAGAATACTGTTGCTATGGGACAGTGACAGGAATAAGGGGTGAAAAAAAGAAAAAGACAGCAGCCTATTGATATAAAACAGCATTGTCTTTCCTTGCCTGCAATTTAAATCAGTGGCCTTTCTCACTCCCTTTAAAATATGATGAGACATAGTAGGTGGAGCTTTTTATGGTCATGGCATGGTGTTAACCATAGCTAGCTAACCATAACCTAAGATTCCCATTGATCACGTTACATGAATCTTGAAACATCATCGCACAAACTTACGGAAGTGTATTGCATTCACCTGACAAATAAAGAAAAATCTGTTTTATTGAGTAATTTTTTCTGTTTTTCTGAGTAATTTTTTTTATTTTTCTGTTTTTCGGTGTAATTTTTTTCTGTTTTTCGCATTAATTTTGTTTCTGTTTTTCATGGTATTTTTTTTGTTTTTTGGGGTAATTTTTTCTGTTTTTCTGAGTATTTTTATTATTAAGTTAAGAGAGCAATAGAACAACAGATGCTTTCATTCCTTTCTTGAGAGCTCGATACAACAGATGCTTTCATTCCTTTCTTGAGAGCTCGATATAATGGAAGCAAACATGACCTGCTTGTTAAGTCATATAGATGGTGTTGTTATTAGTTTGTCGACTTTACGCAGGCACCGGTCACTTGCAGGTGCCAGGTGGGAGCTTCTCGCGAGATTTTGAAGTATCTCGTCTCCTCGTTCAGGAAAAAAAATTACCATGAAAAACAGAAAAAAATTACCACAAAAAAAAAAACAAACAGAAAAAAATACCCTGAAAAACAGAAAAATAAATAAATTACTCAGAAAAACAGAAAAAAATACTCAGAAAAACAGGGTTTTTTTTATTTGTCAAGTGAATGCAAAACGCCTCCGTACAAACTAACCTAAATATAAGCTAATGTTTAGCAATATGTTTCAGAATTAATTCATAATTCGGTAACGCTTTAGATTACAGCCCGCAATTTACACCGTAACTATCGGGTAGTTACGGTGTAATCTGTTGTACTAACATTGTACCAGTGTAGTACGTACCAATACATATATGTAGGTACAGGGGAATAAGATGTTAAGTTATGGAATAAGGGGCTAACAATTCATGAATTTACAGAGAATTTATATTATAGGTTTTTTTAACTACTTAGGTACCTATTCTATCATAACAGGGTATGTGCGACCTGCTGATCAATAATATGGATGTTTGGGGGGAATTTACAGAGAACTTATAGGCTACAGTAGGTCTTTTTAATTACAGGGTACTTATTCTATTATTACAGGGTACAGTATGACAATAAAACTGAAAAATCAGAGAGACGATGGAGTGATGACTTCTGCAGCAAGTAATAAATCAGATATGATTTTATTTCAAAATGACCTAATTACAAACAAACAGGCAATCTACATTATTCCTTTATATCTCTAGCAGGTAGCCTATACAACTACAGGGTACATCTGTGCGTTTACTTCGGAACAAAGGTCAGGTGACATGTTGTCATGGGTACTGTTGGCTTCTGAAGACCGTCTCAGCTGTCGCTCACCTCACCAGCATTACATTACTGGACACTCGTTTATTGCTTCCTGACTCTGCTTGCCGGAAGAATTCACCCACCCTAGATGTGACTCACTTGTGTTTTGGTGTAAACACGTTGACAATTTTGAAGTCATTAAAATGCTGAAGGTCTTCTCCCTGGCAATTCTGTTCGTCCGGCATTACACCTTTTTCCAGCTCTGTGCACGCTCTCCTTTCATTCCAGGAAATAAATACAAATATAGCACGATAAAACACAATGCATATGGTTGATATGCTTTACTGACAGCTTACTCTCTCTCTCTCTCTCTCTATATATATATATAACTTTAATTCTTTATTTCTTAGTTTTTCTTGCATTGCTTCATTTCGTCATTTTGTCCTTTTTCATCTTCCTTTCCACTCCTGATGAAGATGACAGGGTTGAGGTTGAGACGAGGGGAAAGAAGCTGGTGCACCTTGGCCATATGTTGAACCTATAAAGAAAAACTGTTAGTTTCAGTCTCTTGACCATAATTTATAGTCTGAGATATCTGGATTTCTGACACCATGATGTCTCCCAGGGAGTGAGAAGCCATACTGTTGGCCACACAGCCGCAAAGCCATCATTGCTGGCACTGTGATATAAATATAATATTAATGGTCTACGTAAGGCTATACAAGAAATACTGTATAGCTAACTAAAATCAGCACCTAATTTCTAGTTTGTCAACAGACCATTACAAATATGTAGCACAATAATAATGGAAAAGTTGCAGTTAATTTCCAATTACCGTGTGGAACAAGCTTGCAACAACAGTAGTCATCTAGCAATAAGCCATGAAACCAGAAGCATGAGTAACTTTCCCTTTTATTTCATTTTACTGACAAAACCTAAATGCAGCATAGGACATGTTTGATATGCTGCTAATCGGCAGCAAAGCAATAATAAGTGTATTTAAGTTCAAAGGAGGAAAGTTTAGCCAGCACAGCAACACTAAAGTTAGCCTCTGATTTGTAGCTTCCGATTCCCAGTTAAGTGAAAGACATTATTAATGGTTCATTCTCCGTTTTTGCACCACTTACACTTATTAAAGAGTGTTACATATCATAGCAAAAGCCTTAAAACACAGTTTCAGAATCATGAAACCTTTATTTTGCTTATGAAAACAGAAGAAGGGTGATTTTGCCGATATTTCTCCATCAACCACATTAGACCAGGTCCAGATCAAATAACACTATACTTAGACTTATTTTTACCTTTTGAAATACGATCACACAATATCTCTTAAGAATACATTGTCAAATCTGTTTAATGTGGTCTGGGTGGGGACAAAAGCAGTGAAATCGCCTTTTTTTCAGTTTTCCCCAAAAGAATAAAGGTTTCACAAATGTTAAACTGTGTTTTAATGAGTTTCTGGAGTCTCATTGTTATCTAGTTCAAATTTGACAAGTGTAAGTATAGTGGTTTTTAATCTGGACTTGGCCTAATGTGGTTTAGCAGTAGACTGGTCAGTGAAATTGTCCTTTGTTTGGTTTTTACAAATAGAATAAGTTTCACAAATCTGAAACTGTGTTTTAGTGAGTCTTAAGCCCTATTCGCACGGGATTAGTATTACCTGGGGACGTCTGGTTATTTGTAAATTACCCCCCTATGTCTGTGTTTCTTGCGGTGCATTCGCACGGGATAAGCGAAGTCTGTATTTTACTCAAATTTACTGACATTACGGCCCGGATATGATGTCAAAGCTGTTGTTGTCGGGTAACGGGCCGTCAGGGCGTTTGTATTAAGCCTGTTGAAAGACAGAAAAGTGTTCCTTACCGCATGCTGCTACGCATGTCATCCATCTCAATATCTTCCGAAATTTCGCTCTCCTGATGGATCTAAACTTGCTGTTTCTGCGAATGGGTCTCCATACTGTGTACCGAGATGATGAGACTCCTGCATTTGCACCTAAAATGCTGTCAAAACTGTCATTCATAATTTCCACCGCAGCCTCCATAATTCAACCGGGAAAGAAGTAGAAAAAAGGCGCGCAATAAAAACAACAACAACTTAAATACCCCCCAGTCACTGAGATGCAGATTCGCACGGGACTAGTATTATCACGGGACATCTATGTTTGGCGAAATATAGTAGGTATATTCCCGTTCTTGGGAAGTCCGGACTCTCGCGCGGACTTGCCAAGTCCGAACTTGCCAAGTCCACAAGTCCGAACTGCTGAACTTGAGTATTGAGAAATGGCTAGTACTACATCCATGAGTACTCTTGCCTTATTATTATATATTATGCCTTATTGGCATTGCTTTTTATCGTTTTTCCTAACCAAATCTGTGTCACTTAACACTTAATCTTGATATTTCTTTGTGATGTTTCATATCATGGGCCCACAAATATGAATCCATATCTCATAATTATCAGACTTTTGATTACCCGCTGTGAAACAACATGACCCTCATCTATTTGAAATGTCGTTCTTCTGAGGTTATTTTGCAAAAAGTATCGCAAAATTAGTGCGATAAGTAACTTAATACTCTACTCAGAGAGTAATGTGGTAAATTAACTGATTACTTTCAAATGAAGGTAACTAGTAATATATAATATTACACTTTGAGAGTAATTTGCCCAACACTGACAATATACACAACCCCCATTTCCAATAAAGTCGGGACCCCGTGTAAAGCGTGAATAAAAACAGGATGCTACTTTGACCTCCATTCAATTAAACACAGTCCAAAGACAAGATAGGCTATTTAATGTTCAACCTAGTAAACATTATATTTTTATGAATATACACTCTTTATGAAGTTGATGGTTGCAACAAGTTCCAAAAAAGTTGGTACAGGAGCATGTTTACCACTGTGTTACATCACTTTTTTTTTTTTCATCAACACTCCATTAGCATGTGAGAACTGCGAACACTAATTCCTGCAGTTTTGAAAGTGAAATTGTCTCCTATTCTCGCTTGATATACGACTTCAGTTGCCAGACAGTCTGAGGTCTCCATTGCCATATTTTGCACTTTATAATGCACCACACATTTTCAACAGGAATCAGGTCTAGACTGCAGGCAGGTCAGTCTAGTACCTACACTCTTTTACTACAAAGCCAAGCTGTAACACGTGCAGAATGTGTCTCATTGTCTTGCAGGAATAAGCATGGATGTTCCTGAAAAAGATGTCTGGATGGCAGCATATGTTGCTCCAAAACCTGAATGTACCTTTCAGCATTCATGGTGCCTTCACAGATGTGCAAGTTAGCCAAAGCACAAGTACCTCAAAACTGTAGTTGAGTAGGTACTTTCCACCACCGATATGTGCCACAACAAACCATATCACCATCAAAACTGAGCGGACACCCAGCAGACCCATCACACCTGTGACATACCAAAGCCAAGCAATAATTTCATTTCCTTCACATCTTCTGGCTGTTCCACTGGGCCACTGCAGCACTCTAAACTGGGTAGCTGGTCAACACCTCTGCAGACACCACATGGCCCAGGACAGGTACTTGACTTTCCGTTGTAAGATGCAACACTTAGATATCTTTATTTCTACAGATCCTGTTTAACAAAGGTTAAAAATGACATTTTACATCCAGATTATCCTAAAATGATGCAAATGATTTCAACAGTACATCACATTAAGAATGATCTCGCAAAGCTATTTCCTCATTTGACCTGCAATAACAGCTGGATTGGGATGTACATCTTGACATTTGTTGGTTCTTTGGTTTAGAGTCACACTTTCTGGGGTATACATCCAGGATCAATACTGCCATCTGGTGGCTATTTTGGGTAATACAAGTGTCAGCTTGCATTCTGATCTAATAATAACTTGTGCTGAAGTTGTATGTGAGCAACAAGCGTGTGACTCCATAAAGGTGTCCATAAAGGAAGGGCATTTAATTTGAGTTGAAATATTTGACCTAAAAGGGAAACAAGGCTGGTTTAAATCATGAACGTTTTTACTTGACTTCTGCGTGGACCTTTGTGACTCACTACAGCTCCAGTGAAGGGTAAGTAGAAGCTGTGGGTTCACATTTCTTTGACCAGTGCTTTAGAGCTCAAGATCGTGTTCATCTGTCTGGATTGCTTTGGTGTGAGTTGCAGAGTGTTGGAGATGTCAGCCATAGAGATGTCTGCCTTGTCTCCAATTTAATGGTACGAGTTGGCACTTGGCTTGTGGTGCTCAAAGCGGCCAAAAACAAAACAAAACAAACAAACGAACAAAGAAAAAACATGTAAAAAAAAACCTCAACAGCAATGTCTCTTTGCAGAAATCATGACCAGGTTATGCAGGATAATCGATAGACCTTGTTGGAAACAGTTTCACATCAACCTGGTCTCACTCCGAAATCCTCAAAATCCAGCACTTGGGCATTGGCTTGGGGCGTCAGACACTGTCAGAGAAACCCGTCCTTTCACGTTGGCATGATACATGGCTGGTCACCGTTATAGTTTAACCGGCAAAATCTGAGAGGGGCGGGTGGGAGTTGTCGTGGATGGGTCCAGCAAACACCGACCGACTTTAACCCGGGAGAGCGGTGTGTAGATGCTTCCTTTTGTGGGTGATACAGTTGGCAGGTGTAGTTCAGTAGAAAGAAAATAGTTCCTACATGAAACTGCTTCCAACAAAGTCTGTGGATTATCTCGAGTAACTGGGTTGTGATTTCTGGAAAGAGACATTGCTGTTGGGCAAAGGGACACCTGACGACAAGATGTGGGGGTAAAAATAGGAAATGGGATTGGGCAGTACAAATCGAGTGCCATCTACTTCCATTATATGAGAGAAGGTAGACATCTCTATAGCCGATATCTCCAACACTTTGCAACTTGGAAAAATAATGGATATTTGATTTTGGGGTGAACTGTCCCTTTAATGTGTGGACCTACAGGACCATAATAAAACCTATCCTCTAACCCATCTTATTTGTAGAACTTTCTGAACTTCCTGGTGGGCTCTCTTTAAGGTGCCATGTCAAAGGAATCATTTCCGTTCACTGCTACCTCACTGCGCTCTCTGAGACTGGAGCAGGAGCTTCAGGAGTGGGAGGATGCTCGGAGAGCTTTGGCTCACAGGAGAGCCATGACCAGGGCCCCGCTGCCCCGGGCCCCCAGGCCTCCTCCCAGGCAACAGCGGCTCCAAGAGGTCCGGGCCCCTCCAGCTCAGGTCCGGTGCAGAGACACAGCCATCCACAACACCTTCATGTGCGGGGACATGAAAGGAGTGTATGCGGTGCTGAAGGATCCTGGGATGGTCAACGCCCTGATGGAGACGGTGCATGAGGAAATGGTGTGGGCTCCAGAGATGGGTATGAAACCTCTTACTTATAACCTCATGCAACATTTTACACTCTTTCTCACAGCCTTTCTGTTCCTCTGTCAGGCATGTGGACGCTGAGCTCCAAGGTGAAGCAGTCTTCAGCGTTACGTCTGGCTGCCAGCAGAGGACACGCAGGATGTGTGGAGGAACTGCTGTTTCGAGGGGCCGAGGTGAACGCCGACCCTGGAGGAAAAACGGCCCTCCATGATGCTTGTATGGGCGGTCATGCTGTCTGTGTCCAGCTGCTGCTTTCTCATGGAGCAGATCCTGATATGCTGGCTGAAGATGGCAGTGCTCCTCTTCACCTCTGCACCTCCGCCCAGTCATTCCAGTGAGAGATAGAGGAGCTGACAACTACTATATATTAATATCAATAATCTCTATCAGGCCCAGTTTCACCACTGAGGAACTGAAGCTTCAAGTTAATCTTCTCTTATACTGCAAAAATGTTCATCTTTAAATTTCCTCCTTATGTGGTCATAAAAGTCTAATTTGGAAACCTAATTTTCTTATAATAAGACAAAATGAGAATTTTTCCAAATCAAAAGATCTTTAACTTTAATGTTAGAGAGAAAGGACTGGATGTTTTCATGATGTAGATACAGATGTGTGCCTTTTGTTCCAGGTGTGCTGAGCTGCTAATAGAAGGAGGTGCAGAAGTCAGTGTGAGGATGAAGGAGTCGAGAGTCACACCTCTGCACGTGGCCGCCCGGCGAGGCCTTGAGGAGCATGTGGAGCTCCTCCTCAGCCACGGAGCAGATGTGTTAGCCACAAATCAAGAAGGGGAGACCCCTCTGAACGCTGCCTGCTCAGGCGCCGAGAAGCCCTCTGAGGCTGGCCGCTATTTACGTGTGGTTCAAAGGCTGCTGGGTGCAGGAGCTGATCCCAGAACTGCTGGCAGGAAGCAGCACACCCCCCTGCACAATGCCTGTGCAAACTGCAGCCCAAGGATTGTAGACGTCCTCCTTCAGCATGGAGCCAAGTCAGACGTTGCCAACTGTGCAGGATACACACCAATGGACTATCTGATACAGGTAACTCATCAGGGCTGGGTGGAATTCAGGGTTAGAGTTATGTGAAACAGCTAACATGTGACGTTTAGAATCTAATGAATCAAATAGATGTTTTTACTTTTTAAGCTCATGCAGTAGGATAAACAGTTTTCTGCTTGCTCCTGAAGGTGGTTGAAGATTACCCGGACCAGCAACCGGAAGCAATAGCACAGTCACTTCTGAATCATGGAGCTCAGCCTGTTTCCCCAAAGGTTAGATAAAACAACCACACTGAGAGAATGTGATACTGACACATGGAAAATTAGTTTAGTTCTAATGCACAACCGGTCGACAGCTGAGTAAATGGCCAAAGAAATTACTGAATTCATCACATTCTACAATTCACAATGTGACATAAGAATATCTTTATCCTGAGGCCACAGGTTGTGACAACCAATCAAAAGCCAAATTCAACCATTAACTGATAAAAAAATAAATGTCCAAATCTGTAGAATATAAATACAAACAGGAAAAAAAGAAACTGCAAAAATTGCCCCCAAACTGTAATATATTGCTCGAGATCTCTAGTAATGAAGACAAGGGCAACACAACAGTTACCAAAAGTGTGGACTCGAGTCACACAACTTGGACTTGATCCAGACTCTCTGGTCACAAATTTGATGACCTTAGACATGATAAAATCAAAAAAGACTTTTAACCTGACTTGGACTTTAACACTAATGACTAGTGACTTCACTTGGACTTGAGCTTTTTGACTTGACATACTTGACAACTTCCCCCAAAGACCACAGATTAAAAAGTATGCTATTCAAAAAGTGTGCCATAAATCAGCTATTTCCCTTCATTTCCTGAATCAGCTAATGTTAATGCTAATTATTCCCAGCGAGTCGACACTATTCTCCATATCCACTTTGCTTTAACGATCCAACAGCATCCAGAGCCATGAAGAGCTAACGTTAGGTTACTGAGTGTCAGCTGGAAAAAATGATACCAAAATTTGCATACAGAAACTACATGGTGGTCAACAAAATGCGCATAAAAAATTACAGACGGAGACACAACAACATCCAGCTTTGTTCAACATTTGAAGTTGCACAATATTAGCATAGTTAGCAAGCTAATGATTAGCTAATAGCTAGATAAGTAACTTTTTAACAAACTTGTTGTAACAAATAAACACATTTTTTAAGCCATTCATGATTTTTATAAATTTAACATACTTCTCTGTTGTTTAAATGGCATTACATTTTGTAAAGAGCGCATTAGCCTATGAGTTGTTTGGAACTTGAAACGCAAAGTTTAAAACTCCAAACTTGACTTGGAACTTGTCAGTCTTAACTTGAAAACTTACAAAGCAATGACTTGGTCCCACCTCTGCCAATTACTTTTAAGGAAATATGACGTAAATTGTCGAACATTTCACAAAATATCAAATCAATATTTTAATGAAATACTAAGTGTTAAAATAGTGAAAACAATAAATCAATGAGTCCAAAAAATATCAAAATACCAAGCATAAAAATGTTCTGGCACATATAGTGCTGTTGATATAAGGTTAGGCAGACAACCCCTATAATATTTCCTCTATTACAAGTAGTTTGACTCAATAGTGTTTTAAAATTCTCTCAAGAAAATGTGGAGTGTGATGATATGAATCTCTCTGTCCTCTACAGATGCTGAAGCAGTGTGTCCTGTCTCCCGCCACTCTGGAGGTCATGCTGAACTCATACATATCCATCCCTCCCTGTGAGTGGATGGACTCTCTGTCCAATGAGATATATGAGGTGAGCAGACTGTAAATCACATCTTCTCTTCTTTTTTAAACCATCCAGTTCTCTAAAGTGGTTTTTGTTTGTCCTTTTGCTGCCTCAGGAGCACCAGTCGTTCTTCGACTTGGTGCGTCAGCAGAGCGGTCAGCCTCGCTCTCTGCAGCATCTCTGTCGATGTGCTTTACGCCTGTGCCTCGGAGCCCGATGTTTCCCAGTGGTCAGTAAACTGGACATTCCCAGCTCTGTGAGGGACTACCTGCTGCTGTGTACCGACGGGATGCTCCAGTGATGTCATAATGTACAGACATTTTTAACAGTATGGTGTCTCTTTGGAAACTAGATTAATTTTAGAGTACAATAACCTAGTTTTTTTAAACTAACACTTGTTTTATTCATCATGAAATACTTTCAGATTGAGTTTCTGTAAGAAAATACAAATAAATAGAACTTTAACTTCTGTTGGATTATTATTGGTTTACTTTTTATTTGTTCATATTGTACTGTTTGGTTGGTACCATTGATTAAATCAGAATCAGAAATGCTTTATTGATCCCCAAGGGGAAACTGTGATTTGTTAGAGTCACTCAACTGTAAAGAATAAAGACTTATAATAAGTAAGAATAAGACTATGAAATAGTTTAGTCTATTTCCTTTGACTTTTTAATAAGTGTTCAATTTTTAAATGACTGATAACCTGAAAGATTTTAATACAAAAACAAAACAAATATTACAAAAATACTCTGACCCATAAAAATACACAGTATGTCCTCACCTCTATGTTTTGTGTGTGTCCTACAAAATGACAGCACCCTCAAATGTGGCTGCAATAAGCACTGTGACAACCAACCCCTGTCTCCCCTACCTAAAGCTGTCAGATAAATGTAATGAAGTGCACAGTACATTATTTCCCTCTGAAATCCAGTGATGTTGAAAATGGCATGAAAATAAAAGACTCAAGTCAGTGACTGGGTTTCCAAATCACCAGCATAGTAAACACCACACCATTACATACTCTATGTACAGTAATGATTGTGTGAGCAGGAGGAGCAACAGGCGTGACCCGTCTCCAAAACAAGCGCTCCCCGCTGCCCGGCGATGACGTCACGCCGCCTCTCGTCGCTTGTGTGTTTATTATGTGGTTTTTAAGGAGCAGCTGCTAACTAACTAGCATTGAGCCTCGCCTTCAAACATGCTCTGATTTACACAGCTGGCAGGTAAGCTCGTCTAATACCAACACCATAAAGACACACAGACGCTTCATACGACCTCTGTGTTCAGTTTGAAAACTATGGCGACGAAAATAAAACCGAGCAGCGACTCGTAAACAGTCGAAGGTCGTGTTTTTTTTTAGCTAGCAAGGTAGGCTAGCTCGGAAGCTAACTTAGCTCGCCAACTAGCAACACAAACTACAGTTTCACGCGCTAGCGGCGCACAAGATTAGGTTATATAACGACGTGTTTTTAATTAAATGGCGTGTATTATGACTAACATGGGATAAGAAGTCACTGTTGACACGTCTTTGAACAGCTGGGTGTTCAGAGGTAGCTTCACAGCTACAATAAACAGCTGTTGACCAGCCCTGATAGCTGCTGCGGATCTTACATGTTGAGTTACTTTGATCATAAATAGCGCTAATGACTTGTACACATGGTGGTATGTCGGTAAAGCCTTGTCATTAAAACATGTATATGTGGCTACTGAGCTATTAAATAGTGTGTTTACATGTTGAGAACCCCGAGAACTGTGTAAAAGCTAATGGTGTTATTGTGTAAAGTAGCTTTATCCGGATGTGCAAGGGCTTAGTTCACTCAATGTAGAATATTAATGTAATATTGCTGCAAGGTCAGAGCTTTTTAAAGATGATTATAATTTCATTTTGACACAAGTGTATCACTTTTCCAGTCTTAAACAGAAACAGGAACTTAAGTTTTCCTCTGTCACCACACATAGGCCATGGGTGGGGACCTAAGTGGAATCTTCTACCTTCCGGCACATGTAATCTTATATAATGACACACACATACACATATCTTATATAATTTTGTATAATGACATATATATTAAGTAGAGATGAAAAACACCAAACATTCCCGACTAGTTTTCTTCATCACATGTGATGGCAAAATAAATATCTTTGGGTTTTGAGTGCTGGTTAGTCACCATAGGCCTTGTTATTGTACTGTCTGACAATATTATTTGATCAATAAATTAGTAAGAAGTGCAGCCCTTATATAATGTCATGATGAAGTAAAATTCAATTGCAGAAACTGCTTAGAAATAAGAAATAGATAAGAAATGTCTGTTATGAATAAATCCAGGTACTTTGTCACACTTCATAATCCTTTAAATCAAATACTGTCATAGAGCAGTCCTGCTTATTGATTAACACTATTTCCCACAATAGCCAAAGACAGGTAGAGATAATAAAGGGATAATAAACAGTAATGCATATGTCTATCAGTGAGATATTTATATTGAGTCACGGTATGCAAATTTTATCTTCCAACCCTACTGTTTTTTTGTTTTGTTTTGTTTTTGGTGGAATCAAAATTACTTCACAAATATATATTTGTGGGAATGAGACAAAGCCAGATTATGTTCCTATAAAGTAAACTAAAGTTTGTTCAGATGTTCCCATCACATGAAAGTATGTTATGTTGGACTACACTTGGATAGTCCTTAATATTTTGCTTAATGTTACTACATTGTAAACCTCTGTGAGGCAGATTTGTGATTTAGGGCTTTGTCAATAAACTTGCTGTCCCTTGTCTCAGGTTTGGAGGACAGAGATGGCAGTGTGTGCACTGACCATGCTGGATGGGATGGAGGAGGAGGTCACGGCAGCAGGCGGTGTGTTGCTCCTGGTCCTGGCCCTCGTCTTTGCTTGGCTCTCAACTCACGTGGCCGACCGGGGAGACCACATCCTGGGCACCATCCTCACCGTGGGCGCTCACGCCTCTCTGATAGGACTGGGAGGCCACGACAGCTACAGCGGAGGGTCTCCCAGCGCCGACACTCCCGAACAGCAGACACCTCCGCCCTCTCAGGAGAACAAGCCGGATGACGGCGAGCCGGGGACTGAGAGAGGAGAGGGGGAGGGGACTGAGGGAGCTGAGGGGGTTAGGACGGATCTCCTGCTGGACATACAGAGCAAACAACCACAGGCTGGAAGATTGCATACATCAGATGAGGAGGAGGATGAGGAGGAGGAGGATGATGATGATGATGATGATGATGATGAGGAGGAGGAACTGGAGGAGGAAGACAAAAAGATTATAAAGCATATTCCAGTGTTGTCCAGCACCATCTCCCCCACTACCACCATCCCCACCACTACCACTACTACTGCCACTTCCATCTCTGTCCGTCTCAAGTATTTAAATGACACGGAGGAGGTAGCTGTGGTGGAGCCACAGGATACAGTGGGAGTACTGAAAAGGTAAACAACCCCAAACATCCACCTGCAGACTTCAAGCATAGATTGTTGAATGGGTTGTTTCACATTTTAGGAAAAAAATCTTCTTTCCTTGTTACAGAGAGTTAGATAGATACCACATTCACGTCTGTATTGTAAGTATGAAGCTACAGTGAGCAGTCGGTTAGCTTAGCTTAGCATAAAGACTGGTAAAAGGAGGAGACAGCTTTAGAATTGCTGAGCTGAGGTAAAAAAAAATCTACTTATCAATTTTTGTTACCTTTGGACGGAGCCTGGCTCACTGTTGCCTGCTGTTTTCAGTCTTTACTGTAAGCTGCACTATGCCAAGCGATCTTCTCTCTGAACTCTCTGAAAAAAGCAAATAAGCGCATTTCCCTGCACTATTTTTTAACGGCTCTTCCTTCTTGTCTCTCTTCTTCTCCAGTAAATACTTCTCAGGTCGGGAACATCAAATAAAACTCATCTACCAAGGCCAGTTGCTGCAGGACCCCAAGAAGACTCTGTTTTCCCTAAACATCACACACAACAGCGTGATCCACTGCCACATCTCCCAGGCCCTGCACGAGGCTACTCCAGAGGAAGGGGCTCAGCCTGGGGCCGGAGCAGGAGTCGGGCCTGGGGTCTCTGGAGGATTCAGGGCTGCGGGTGTGGCCATCAGCACCAGCAGCCTGGTGGTGCCTGTGTTCGTGGTGATACTGGCTGTGGTGTGGTACTTCCGCATCAACTACAGGCAGTTCTTCACCGCCCCTGCGACCATCTCCCTAGTGGGAGTCACTGTGTTCTTCAGCTTTCTGATATTTGGGATGCACAGCCGCTAAAAAGGCAGAGAGAGGGCACACACTTACAGCTGAATGTTGTGAGGTAAAATAAAAATAACTACAGCAGTGGGTGGCGCCTGGAAAGACGGACTTATCAAAACAGGGCTTTGTGCAGATTCCATAGCTGATTGGATCCCTGCAGAGCGTGTGTGTGTGTGTGTGTGTGTGTGTGTGTGTGTGTGTGTGTGTGTGTGTGTGTGTGGGTGAGCCTGTTTGTGCATGTACCAAGATAAAAACAGATGAGTGATTGTACAGTATATGTGGAGTAAATAATAATCTGCAGTGAGTCAAGTTCAGGTGAAACTGAACCGTACTTTAGCTCCTCTCCAAACATGACTTAGTGGTCCACACCATGTTTAAACACTCTGGCTTTATCTCGTCCACTCTTGTATTGTCGCTAAAGATTCATGATGCTTTTTTTTTTTGTTTGTCTTTGTTTTTTAGGCCGCTGTTTGTGTTTTAAAAACGTAAAAATAACTGATAGATGCAAGAATCTTTTGGAACCACTCACTGTTGTGCTGTGTGTGCCAGTTTATCTACCATTACGTTGTGTTATTTGAATGAGTCGATCTCTATGTAAGCAAATACAGACTGTGCAGTTGCCTCTGTGCTAGGCTGACAATTCCCGACATTTTGTTGCTCAGAAACTGCTTTTTAGAAATAGGCTAATTTAAATAATCACTAGACATGAAAATAGACACTTTTTGAGAAGATATTGTAAATATATTGTGTATTTTCTGTAAATAAAATGATAGAATGAATCAGATGAACCTGCATCTGGCACTTAAAGATTTGGAGGGGGACATTGAACCCTCCTGATTATGCTGGACTGCTCTGGCTTCAGTGATGTCTCAAATTAAAGCATTTCAAACCAAACTTGTTTCAACATCTGTTTGCAGTCTACAGAAGTCAGCCTCTGGATACCCGTTGTGTTTCTTTATTTATATACAAACATCAGTACGCATGGCAGAGAAGAAAAAGAATCACATTATGATCGTACAGGACAGTCATTCACACACGCACCACTTTGTGCTTGTGCATGAAAGAAATATTCACAACACCACATTCTTTGTTATTGCACTCGTACTGCACACAGATACACAAAGAGCCACGAGAGAACATCAGCTGTTCGCTTTATCTAGGAAAAGTGGCTGAAGAATCTAAATCACACAGTTCATTTATCTTTAGTGCACATCACAAGACTTTACTTGAAAATATTTAAAAGGGCACGGTCAAAGTTACTGCAGACTGTGAAGGTGTTAACTGGACAGGAAATGAAATCAGGCTTTTACAGATGTCACGCTCATGACATTTGAGACAAATAACTGAATGCACTTGACTGTAGGGACTGTACAAAAATTATTTGGGTGTGGAGGGGGGTGGGTCCTTCCTGTGGTAGGTCATTACTGATGTTATCTTTGAATCCTGCTCTTGACAGAAAATAAAAGGGAAGACTCTTCCCCCAATACCTGGGGAATAAAACATTAAAAAGACAAATGTTTTCAGCTACTAAATGAGTGAATCGGGCTCAGGCAGCACTAGGGCTGCAACGGTACAGCAGTTTTAAGATATACTGTGTTATGAAAATTGATGGTTATCACATTGTGCCATTTGTTTATCAATGGTTTAGGAAAAAAGAGGCAACCAGCCAGAGAATCTAACCTGCACATTCACATTTCCTTTTCTCTTTGACTTCCTGCCAGACTTTACACATATTGCCATTTAAAAAATAGTTTAACATTTCAATCATATTAAATCACTAATCACACTATAGAAATCTCATACCATTGCAACCCTAGGTGACACAATTATCTATTCTGTTCCCCGAAACCGACTTATTTGTCAGCAGCTAGTTCATTTTGCTACCGAAAATAAAGACTTGATAGAAGAATGAAATAATAAGTCAGAAGAATTCCATACTCTCAACTTTCAGACCACCCACCCTTCAAAAAGAAAGACAGAAACAGACGAACATAAGGGTTGGATTATCCACAGAAAAATACCCCCCTAAACTAGTTCATACATTGTATTGTCAGACTATGTCGGGAGGCAAACGCTTTTATAGTTGCCTTGAAAGGCCAAGTTTGAAGGTGGATTAAAGGCCGTCCGTCACAGTGAGACGCTACAGCTCCTAAACTGGGAGATAACAGTGGATTCATGGTCGCACTGACTTTCACATTAAAAGTGACAGAAATGGTTGAAAGAAGAGTGATAAGAAGAGAGTGATAAGACCAAACTCGGGCTCCTTTCTCAACTTCGCACAACTGACCAATCACGACATGATGTGAGGGTGATTGTCAGATCATCAGTTTCAGAAAGTTGTTGTAATTCTGATGTAGGGAAGGTGTGGAGGGAGGGGGGTTCAGAAGATACTCAACCATTCAATTAGCACTTCTGATGGAGTACACCTGCACCATAATCCTCTCCCTTTTTTCTGAAGTCCTCTACCCCCAAATCATTTTCATACAGTCCCTAAGTTTTACAGCAGCCAAGTCCTGATTTCAACAAACAAAATACATCATCCTCATACTCCACAATGCACCTCTGACTGTACATTAATATCTGAACTGTAAAGTCTTTAAGCTTAAAAAGAAGAGAAACAAAATGCCCCTCTAAGACATCAACTGTGAAAAGTTGCAAGTACAAGATGAGTGAAACAGTTCATCTGACTTGTATGCATTCATCTTATAACTTTTACATTGTTGGTTAAAGGCTTACAGACTTAGAACTCATGATCGTGACTAACAAGCAGAACCGCAGCACTGGTCTACTTAATGTGTGTGATCTATAAGCAGAAACTAACAAGAGTTTTGTACCAAGGAAAGAAAGTTAGGCTGGATACATGATTATTTTTCCATCTCAAACATCATACATACACATCCTGTACATGTGCCCCCAAAGCCTACTGGCTCGTCAAATATCAAAATCTGCATTTACACACAAATAGTATACACTTTATAGGCAGTGACAAATAAAAACTTTAATATATTGTTGATGTAAACAAAAAGAAGTTAAATATTTCAAAATGGCACACATACTTTCACAATCACATTCTATGATGCATAGTTTTATGAAAATAGAAATAGATCACACACATTCCCTCTAACCCCACACACACACACTACGCGAAAAAGTGACGTTCACACTGAAGCAAGTCAGCATACAAAGGCGCACACACACACACACACACACAACTGTGCAATACAATGCTAGAATTAAAAAGCCACCGATGAGTACTCCAGTAAACGCGTGTCAAGTGCTGAACTGAAAGCATGTCTCCTCAAAATAGAGTTAAATGAACACAGAGCCAAAAGAGAGACAGGTCGCAGGACCACCAACAATGACAGAGTACCTGAGGGTTTCAGAGAGACAATTTCAAGAGTTCTCAGCCGACTACAAGCAACAAAAAGCTCATAAATAAGCAGTATGCATTTTCAGAAAAGGATAAACAAATAAAGACTCGTAATGAGCCTTTTTAGAGCAGACATTTTGTCCTGTGATGGCAGGAAAAGCACATGTGCAATTAATTCCTTAATGATAGCTGTGCTGCATTGAAGTGCATCAGTAAACCCTGCCACTGAGCAGGGCCCTGAAATTAGGACAGCTAAATGGAGTGCAGCACCTTTAATAATATTAATTACACCCACAAGTTCCCTGCTATGTCATGTCATAACGGCCGCTGTGAAAATGGACATTTGTGGTGTCTTTTTAAAGATAAACTGCACAGGATTTCCTAAAAGAATGTAGAGACTCATACAAAAGTAATCACTCTCAATCATTGTTTGTGACCCACTTAAAGTGTATGGTGGAATTTATACGTCTGCACTGAATTGACGCTGTATCCACAGCGTAGGCTTTGCAACTTAGAGCTTCGTCGCTAGGCTAATTTATATAATGTTAAATGCCATAGGCTTGTGCTAATAACGTTAGCATCTTATATTTGTTTGGAAAATGTGTTAAGTATAAGACAGTTGTTTTGTGAGCTGTAATGGAGCTGAATTTTGTAACATTACCTTTGTTGAATGTTGCTGTTGTCTCGGCTTCATATGAGTAGAGGAAAAGTCTGCTAGCAGCTAGGCTAATTTATACAATGTAAAATTCCACAGGCTTGTGCTAAAAACATTAGCATGTTGTATTTGGGGGGAAAATGTGTCCAGATAAAGACAAGTGTTTGTCTGTGAGTGCTGCGAGTTATAGTGAAGCTGATTTGCGTACTTGTGTTTGAAATTGTCTCTATTAAGCCATGTTTCATGTGTGTTTCGAATCAACTAAACTTTACAGCACTTCACAGAAACCCAGCTGCAGACTAGTGTTTCGGAGGTGTAACTGCAGAGTGACACAAACACACCACCGCACAAGTATAGATGCCCACAACGGCGTAGCTACAGCGTAGGGTGTGCCGCACAAGTATAAATCCCACTTATGGCGGTGCATTTATCTGCACAGACCCTGCCCGCTGCCTATAGTTTCTTATTTTGTAATATTTGAGACATGCCTAGGCATGGCACTGAGTGAGGACAGTGCTTTGAAAATAGGTAGGGGCCAGGTGCCAGACCATAGACACAATCCAATACCTCTGGGATAAACTGGAACACCGACTGTGGGCCAGACCTGATCACCCAACATCTGTGGCCAACCTCACTAAGGCTAAATGGGAATGACATATTCAACAATCACGTACTGGATGGGTGTAATGTTCGTGTGCACACATGCCTTTGGCCGTATAATGTGACAGTGTAAATTGAAATACCTGCCTGGACACAATGACGGCAACTAAGGTGACTTCATCGGCACATGGATACAATATCTGATTCACTGCTGGAGGCTTCATGAGGACGCAACGCTGTCAAGACACTGCCTCCTATCTTAGGGTGACAGTAGCTTTCTGTGTCAATCAAACTGTCGGACATTACTGGAATAAGCAGAAGGTAAAGTCTGCTTTGAGGTGCAATTTTTCCAATGAGTTCCCCCAGATACTCTGACTGGACTCTGAACCACATCATTTTAAACACTGTGTTCACACTACAGAAGGAGCAATGTTAATATAATTCACTTTCTTGTCAAGGCTGTATGAGTAAGAACTACTAAGTCAAGTTTCGTCCCACCATGTCCAGGCCTGTAAATGCAGGTATGAACGGAGGGACTTAATAGAGGAGGTGAGAGCTGCTCTGACACACAGGGCTGACACACGCTAGTTTAAGTCATCATAGATACTGGAAATAGAAAGTGCTGAGAGTTTAGGCCTCTTTTTTTTGGTCGATAAGCTGATATTACTCTGAGAGCTGCTGCTGCTGCTGCCTCCAGTCAGACTGCCTCCTCCACTTCCTCCTCCTCCACTGTTCAAACCGAGAGACGTCCTCTTCTTCTTCTTAGGCCTCCTGGAATCTGAATGGTTGGTGCCTGTGAAAGGGACAGAAAATGTTGTAATTGTCTTTACGTTTTATCAAAACTTTACAGAGTCACAATCAGCTCTAACAGTCAAGTATGTCCACACATACAAGGAATTTGACTCCCGTGTTTTGTTGCTCTTAGTGTATGAAGACGGACAACAAAGCTGGAAGAAAGGACATAAACATCTAACTTCTATGTACAGATATAAATATAATACAGTAAGAATGTACTCTTACTGGCTTTGGATGAGGCAGAGTCAGTGGGTGAAATATCAGGTGAGTCCTCCCACTGCAGGCGGCTCATCAGCGTCTGTCCATCTGGAATGTCAAAATTGTCGCTCTCAACCACAGCGTCTGCATCGAGCAGCGACGGCCTGTTACATAAAAACCCATACAGAGACACGGCTGGTTAGACTGGTAAGGACAAAACTCAGACTGGCCACACAGTGACAACAGTGTAAAATTAATGGCTCCAGTTCTTGATTATCATTGGCTGAATTGCATTTGAGGCCGTTGTAAAATACTTTATAAACACACAGCTGTGACTGCATTACAATTTCAGTATTGCTGCGCCAATTAGTCACCTACTGTCACATGGGACAGTGGGCTTAAAGGGTAACTAATGTTTTTTTCAACCTGGGCCCTATTTTCCGATCTACTTTTGTCTAAATTAGTAATAGGATGTTCGATATTTGACATTTCTCTAGTACGAAGCTAGGGCTGACCTGCCTGTAGCCCGTGAGCGCGTTATATTAAATAATAGGGCACTCAGACAGTGTCAAACAATGTCAAAATACGTCCACCAAAAGTGCTCTTTTTCCCACACAGATAGGCTCGCTCCAGTTGGTCAAAATCGGGTAAAAGTTCAGCCATGACTACTCCAAACAGAGTAACTCCTGGCATTTGTAAGGTCACTCCAGCGGTAACTTCCTGCAACAACTCAAATCTCGCGAGACGTGAGATTTCAGAGCCAGACTTTCACTCTCTGAGTGAGTGTTTTGACTTGCCACAACAAACATGTCTGAATTTTCACCCGATTTTGACCAGCTGGATCTGGATGAGCCATTTGAATTTCGATGACCGCCTGAATTAATTTGAACACGGAGTACACGGACGCAGAACTCATTGAAATTGAAGAGCAGACGAGGAGAGAGAGGGGAGCAGCAACAGGCAGAGGAAGATGTCCGAATCCAGCTAAAGGTAAACACAGACATTCATTTCTCCTTTCTGTTATGTTGTCGGATAATTATACTAACAATCCGAGCCTATCTGTGTGAAAAAAATGCACTTTTAGTGGACGTGTTTTGACGTTGTTTGACGCTGTCTGAGTGCCCTATTATTTAATGTAGCGCATGCTCACGGGCTGCAGACAGGTCAGCCCTAGCTTCGTACTGGAGAAATGTCAAATATTGAACATCCTATCACTCATTTTGACAAAAGTAGATCGGAAAATAGGGCCCAGGTTGAAAAAAACATTAGTTCCCCTTTAAGAGGGCAACCTCGAACTGACGCCAGAAACGAGAACAGTCAGAAATACATAATGCTGTCATTAAATGAAGGCACAAAAACACCAAGAAGATGCTGCGAAAAAACAAAGAGAGCCGGGGATTTCTGTTTGGGCAGCCAGTTTCCTTTTGCTTCATTAAAGAAATATCTGTTGCTGCTGCCGCCCAATCCATCGGCCTTTTATTTCCATCCAAAACCAGACAAAATACACTAACGCTCTATGGCAAGTTAAGGATGTGACTTTAGGTACCTTGCATGTTTTTATTTGTATCCTATTATGCTCACTTTTTTTTTAGTGTAGCATGGTTACTCAGCAAGATGGTAGAAACATATGTGGTTATAATCAGACTGCAACATGATGAAACCTTGAATTTCTTTCTCCTAACATTTAGCATACCAGAGCCCATGGGGGTGAACTTCTTTGGCTTTGTGTTGCCATGAATTTGTAAAGCAGCCGCAACTTTCTACTGCATCTGAGTGTTGCTTGGCGACCATACTGCTTAATGCAGCTGAAGAACTCTGCTTGGCAGAAGAATGATCATTTGTTATCAAGAAATTATTGCATTTTGTTGCTCTGTGTTTATGAAACACTGTCAGATCTATTTAGTAAAATTATGGCCCCATGCCGTTTATTGCTTCAACAGAATCATATGCTGATTGGCATGGGTGCTCTTCCACTGCAATCTTGGAACCCATCAGCTATCGGTCTGATAAGAATAAGCCTCTGGGAGCACAGGCAAATATTTCAGGGATTCCGGTCCAGCCAGCAGCTATCCAGGACAAGATCTCCTCTTCCGTGTGACAATCATTTCGGCTATTATCTATTGACATATATCTGTATGAATGCAGATGAAATTTTGTTTTAAAAAAGCTAGTAAAAAGCTAAATTGTCAATAGCTGATGAGTAGGAAAATGCCTTCCACCTCTTTTGCTTCCCACATGGACTGTCTACCTGCTGCTCCAACGTGATTGGTAACAGAAACCAGAACACTTTTGATTACCAGAATCTTGCACCATTGCCTAAAGATTCTGTATACATATGCAGATACCTGTTTAAAGAGATAACCTCCACTGAAACCCAAAATGTGTTCGGAAAATGACTAATGGTGATGTATGACCTTGATAATAAAAGGTCATCAGCTGCAGCTTCTGTTCGTAGTCACAACTCTGCCTTTGTAGAAAAGGCACCCCTGTACCAGAGTGTTCATAACACTGACCAGCAGCACTGTGCTGTTCCTGTCTCCATCAGAAAACAGTGAGCTGTATCAGCAAACACCTGCACCATGAGGGTCAAAACACTCATCCAAACATGACTTTTGTTAAGTGCACTTGAGGTTGAGGGGGGGTAAGGACACTCACGCGGACGGCCCCAGTAGGAAGACCCTGACGGCCCTCCTCTGTTCGTCCGTGTGCTGGGGACATCGCTGAGACCTGGTGGGACACAAGGTGGCATTATACATCCCTGACACAGTTACATGCATCACCCTGCCTGCATACACACAGCCACAGGGAGCCAGGGAGGTGGGATGGAACTGCTGCGAACACTATCAGTGACCAATCAGAGGGGGCGTAACAGTAATGAGGTGTTAAAGGTTGTGAAAAGTTAGAGGTTGGTCACTGACAGGGTCCTGCGTGGTCTAATTAAAAACATCTCAATATTTGGTGTTTTAATTTTTGTGGAGAAAAACAAGTCAAATCACTGGTCCAGGAAAAAAAGTTTTAACAATAAAATGCAATGAGCTGCCACTTGTGTTCCCCTGTCCCAACATACACATGGATGAAGACATTTAGTTTTCATGGCAAAGTTTCACAGAAGGGACTAAAAGACACGGACCTCAAAATTTAGATACAGTAACATCTGGACACCAACATGAGGCCAGGTGTTACAGTACCTGAAACTATCCTGCATCATCCCAGATATCAGCACCACAAAAGCAGTTAACTGTTTTCCACTAGTTTCTCTATGTGCCGGTAGATTAACAGCAGTTACCTGGTACACATCTTCTTGGTGTGCTCAGAGATCACCCCACATTGCTGGAGAGACAAACACAATATTAACGATCAACATCTGTTTAATTAAAACGGGAGAGCAGTAAAAACAATTGTTTATCATAAACAATAACAATTAAAAAGATCAATATGGCTACTATGGCTACTCACCGTTGTTAAAAGGGATCTGACTTCATCCGGGCCTAAACTTTCATAACTGATGCCAGTATTATAGTTATACTGAAACAAAAGACAGACCAAGAACCACTGTCAATACTTTGCACTGTACACTACAATACAAAGCTGATTTTGAGGTCTTAAAGGCAACATGAACAAAGGGAGGATTTTTCACCTTGTAAGGCTCTAAACTGATGCTGCTCCCAAGTTCACCTGGAGAGAAAACATAACTATTGATGCTCTTTATTTATACAACACCCACCATTAAAACTATTAAAGCCTCATTCGAATTGGACTTCCAGTCACAACCCATTAAATGATCCATAAAGTCCCTGTAAAGCTTTTTACTTTTCGGTTTTGTAATGTCAAAATATTCCTTTTCATCAACAGCACATGAATTTTCACAACAGAATTCTCAAATAAATTGTTTAATATATAATTGCACACTATTATCAAAGTCTTTGTGTTACAAGTTTCTTCCAACAATCCCAAATGTTGGCTGCAAATTTGCAGAACGCTTGTAGTCTCCACTGCTAACTTATAGTCTTTATGTATTCACCCAACATTGTTTTGTGCTGACATTTTGGCCCTGGATCAGTACATCTAAAAGGTGCACCTTTTGCTTTCATAATCTCTACTTCCTGTGACTGAGGAAACAGAAAGCACAGGACGTACTGATCTGTAAGATGATACTATGACAAACATTGACACCACATTCAGAGGTTGCATGGATCAAAACTTTACCAACACACTAAATATCTGATAAACTTACCATTTTTGTGTTTTAAAGATTTGGATCTTCTTGGAGAATTTTGACTCTGCACAAAGAAAACCACTCAGATTAGATTAACCTTATTATACACAATGAAACACACATAAAATGTACTCTTATGCCGAATGAAAAAGGGGAAAAGAAATACAAAAATACCTTATCTGACTTTCTCTTCTTGGCTGTAAAATGGAAATAAGATGTTTGTTTATTATGCGGAGGCAACCTGGAGTTTCACTTTATTATTCTCCCTACACATTGGAAATAAAAGTTAAACTCACCTTTCTTTTCTGCCCCGTAGGACCAGTCGTTATCATTGAGGTCATCATTGTCTTCCTGATCACTCTCTGATTTGCTCATGTTGTTATTGCTGGCTAGCCTGTTAAAATATATAAAAAAACAACAACAAAACAATCAAACAATCCGATCATACCCATTTTGGATAAGTACACCAATCAGTCCTTTGCTTACTGACCTGCGATTGGCAATGCGACTGCTGTTGCGTCCCATGCCGAGACACTTCTCCAAGTGCGGGGCAAAGCGAGAAGCTGCTATCAGTCTTTTGCAGTTTGGGCACTCACACTCTTTGTTTTTCCACTGATTGTACACTTGGCCAAATATGTCCACTCCTGGCTGGTCTATGATTTCTGAAAGAGTAATTAAAGGCAAATACTGTAAGGAAACACATCAAATGCAAATATGAGAAAAAATGGAACACACAAACTGGAAGCCACGGCACCAACCGAACTCCTTCATGCTCTCTTGGTCTGTTTCATCCAAGAAGAAGTAGCCCTGTTTCACAGCACGATGGACTTCAAAACACAGGCCCAAACAGGCATCTTCCACCAGCTCAGAGTAGATGTCATGGGCCAAGGCCTAAAATAATAATAATAATAATGATAATAATAATTTAAAACCAAATTCAAATTGGATGCCATGTACAACAGATAAAATACACAACATCTATTTGTGGGTGACACTTACAGGAAGAATTACAAATGATATATATTCCCTCACCTCCAGCCTGGTGTTGTCTGGGCCTGACAGGGGCATATCCTCCATTTTCATTTGAAAATCTGTGTGGGAAATCTTGACTGCAAGGTAACGAAATGCTGACCTGAGGATTTAGAACATAAAAAACAAACTCACAATCATGAGACAATCAGCACGGTCAACAGATAAGAGACAGAAATCCGATCTGTCATCGAAGGTCAATAAAACTCACTTAAAATACTTACTTTTAAAACAGACAATGAAACTTGTGGCAGATGTGTCTTCACCCTGTTGAAGAGAAGAAAATGTATACATTAATGGATAGCAAACATGACAGATATAAGTACAGATAAATAGAGAGAGGAAAGTAAAAACAGAAACTAAGAGCAAGTTAAAACAAAATTACAGTAAAGTGACAGCTACACATTACAGGTGATGTGAATAACAGCAGCAGAGTCAAAACGTTTAATGTATGTACACCAAACTTATATATGATATGATTAAGTATGGATGCTTCATGTTTGTCTACATTAATATAGATTTAAACTAAAAATATAAGACAGTAGATAATGTAATGGAACAGTATTACATATTAACATAATATAGTATAATACAGTATGGGATATAAGATATAAAGTACAGTTAAATATAGTATAACATAATATACAGTACAGTACAACAATATAACCAAAGAATATTATTTTGCTGTATAGTAGGCCTATGGTATAGTAAAGTATAGTACAGTATGGTATGCTAGCTATACAGATGTTGGGCAATAACCATAATTTTCTTCAATTAAAATTAAGACAAAGTACAATTACACCGTATTGGATGCCAGATACATCAAGTTATATAGAGTAATACGTATATATTCTTTAATAAAGGTTAATACAGTAAAACAGGACCCAACGCTAACGTTACATCATAGTACGTCACATGTGGTTACCTGAGGAGAGACACCTCTTTATTTACATTATAAACACTTCATGAATATCTACATTTAAACATATAACAGCCATGTGAACAGCCTGACAGCAGGACACAAAGACAGTAGTATACACGCAGGTAATGACAGTTAAGAAACTCAGCTGTTTAACGTTAACTAACATTACTTTTTACTGTTAGCATTTGCTAGCTAGCTCTGCTGTACTTTAAACTTGAGCTAAAGAAGGCTTTATGGCGTGTCGATACTCGGATACAATGTGGCGACGTTATGTTTCTAATAACTGCACCGGAAAAAATGTTTCCTCTTACCCTGACATGCCGAAAACTCCGTGAGAACAGGCAGTTTCTCCGAGGGAGGCAACATTACCGTGTCAGTCCACATTGACATACGTTAATAAGAAGCTTCGTCTGGAATAACATCCGTCATTTTATCACAGGTAAAGGAAAAAATCCTGGGTTAAAATGTTTGTTGTCGCCGGTGTCAGTTAAATTAACGTTACAAACCCGCCTGACACCGAGGAGGCCGATAGGGAAGGACCAATCTCCAAAACAGAACAAACGACTTCCGGTTTACACCTCGAAAATAAAAGCATTGATTCCTGAGCTGTCAAATAATGACAGGCCAATGCACCTAATGCAAACCAGTTTTATTAACTTAAATAAAAGTAGCAGTGAAATGATGTAGAAACAAAAAAATCTGTTACAAGGACAAGTCTCACATTCAAGATTCGACCTCAGTGAAAACTATTAGCAGATACTATTCTCCTGAGACATAAACTTTTGTTTGATATGCATTTCTAAATTCTCCTAGCTATTTGGGATCAGTAGTACCCGATAAGAATAAAAAAACTAATCATCGTGAATGACTGAGAATGACTGAGTCTCATTGTCCTCAAAAGAGACAATAATAAAGTCCCAATGTCTCCAAATGGGTTCTTCCTAATTGACAGTGTCTTAGCATTACTGTTGCTTAAATTGGTCAGATTTGTTGCCAGACTGACTTGTTGGACATTATACCATCTTGGATTAGTGTATTGTGCTCTCGCTACCACTAGATGGCACATAAAAGTGTCCAAGAACAAGGACAACAGGTCTAAGTTAAGTAGAATAAAGTATAAGGTCAAGTAAATCCAAAATTTGATGTCCTCATATGAGGATACAGGGTCTCAGGAGGATATGTACATAAGGAGAAAAGAAGAAAAGGAAAACGTAGCCTACTTGTTTGGCGTAATAGTCCACTTCATTGTTAGTGTAGGTGTGAGACTGTGGTTCAGGTGTAGTAGCCATCACTGAGGTGTGTTACTCAGATATGATATAGTGACATTATGTTTCTAATTGCAGTGGGAAAAAAATGTTTCCTCTTACCCTGTCATGCCAGTGTGCTACAACACAAAAAGACACAGAACTTCCCTTTACCAGTTTAATGGCAAGTTAGTAAATGAGTGTGTGGTCAACAAGGGAGACATAGGCTGGACCTACACAAGAAAAACTGAGAGCAATCAGACTACACACTGAATGTGATTGCCACTGCCATTACTGTAATAATAATAACTATCATATTGTATAAGTTGATCATATGTTTTGTTTGTTAAGGTGAAAAATAAATTGTCAGATAAATTTAGTTGACTGAAAAGTACAGTATTTCTTTCTGAAATGTAGTGGAGTAGATGTGTAAAGTTAGTAAACACCCAATTAAAATAGTCTACAAGTAGGCTTCCTCAAAATTGTAGTTAAGTACAGTACCTGAGTAACTGTATTTTCTACCTCTGGTCATTATCAGTGGTGAAATATAATTTCTTATTTTGTTTGCATTTAGCCAAAATGTTCGTAGACCAGCCAATAAAATGACGCAGCTCAGCCCTGTTGATGATTTTATTTTGAAGGTACAAGCAGCGTGTTTCCGGTGTCACTGACAGACTTGACGCAGGTCGCAGGTTTCACCATCCACTTAAGACATTAATAAAGGAACATTACATGTTCTCATGTTATCTGGGATCATATAGTTGAGCCTGAGTGGTTGAATGAGGTCATCTCTAACAACAATACGCACTATCCGGCCAAAAGTATGTGGACACCCATGAAACTAGTTTAATGCCTTTATGTTGTTATTCCTTCAGTTTGTGTTTCCCAGCCTACACTACATTGTGTCTTAAAAATCCATTTAATGAATAATTTCTGATTTTGTTTGGTGTTTTTGCAGTGATGATTGATTGATACTATAAAATACCATAGCTGTTATGATGTAAAATCTGGCATTAGGGTCCATCTTAATAGCGTGCACTGGGGCCCATCCTAACTACAGTACACCACTGCACTCGTGACAAGGGGTCACATATAGGCAATACTTTGTTCTAAGGGGACACAACCCAAAAAACTTTGAGAATAATGCTTAATTAAACTGTCAATAGTATTCCAGCAAAGACAAACGTAACACAGAGATTTTGAGTTAGGGAGGGTAACGGGGCCCCGCAACCTCTTTTTGGCCAGGTTAATGTGGCCATTTGAACGGTTGACTATAAGTTGGAGTAACACTAGGACAGTGGCTAATGATTATAGACTAATTTATTGATTATATAGTCAATTATATGTGAAATATTTGGTCTATATTAGAAATAGTGGAAAATGGCATCACCATTTCCCCTAGTGCAAGTTGACCAATTCAAATAGTTGTTTACTGAAAGGCCAGGACCAAAAGCCATTCATTTTTAATCATTTAACACAGAGAAGTCAGAATATTTAACATTTTAAAAGCAAGAAGTGGCAAATTTTGTTAATTTTTGCTTGATAAATGACTTAAATAGATAATAAAATGAGTTACTAATTGTTTCAGCTCCAAAGCACATTATTGTCCAAAATATCATTGTATGATGTGGCATTATGATTTCCTTTCAGTGAAAACAAAGAGGTCTAGACAAACCATAAAAAATAGCCCCAGGTGTGTCCACATACTGCAGTGATCCCCGCCCTGCTTGTGTAAGCTTAAAACAGAACACGCAGACTTCTGTTAAAGATCTTTTTTTTTTTTAATTTGCCCAAATACTTGAACTACAAGGACATAAGAACACCCTCAGCTATAGAAAACATCAAATTTCGTCAAATGATCAGCAGTACAAACTTGTAAAGCTTTACTGTCTTAGATATCTCTATAAACCAACAGAAGGGAGAGAAGATACAACTAAAACAGGTGAATGAAACCAAAAACTCTCCCTGCGTGAGTGAAAAACTCACTGGCCTCAGAAATCACAGATGAGGGTTTGCCAAATTAAAGCACTAACAAAAAACGATAAGCACTCAATACAAAAACAGTATTTACAGGGAAAATTACAACCGTTTTTTTTAACCCCAGTTCCCCTGGCAACTCAGTTCCCCAAATCCCTTTTACAAACTCCCGTTGATCAACATCAGCAATTGCTTTTCCTTTTCCCCTCCCCGAATTATTTAAATAGTCCACGCTGGTTTTTGTTTCAGACAGTGATGAGATTCATAATGGTCAAAATCAGTCCATTACTAACAGATTATTAAGTTGCCATGTACTCATCTGTCTGTGGACCCAAAACGACAGTCATTAGTCTGTTTTCAGGTAACCAATGACACGACAGCGCCGAGCAGAAAAATTACTGAAGACCTTTGGAAAAAAAAAAAAAAAATTAAAAGATTTAACAATATCTACATTCATGGTGTTGGTATGACGTCCCCACACAGGCACAAACATGCACGCTGCAGTCACATCATGGTATGCAACAGAAACAGTAAAAACAGCACACATTAAAGCAAAGAAACACACACTCACACCCTCATATATACACAGTTCTGTGCAGGCATGCACACAAACTCACACAGAGGGACAGATTTACATTAAGTGCACACTTTTTTTTGGGATTAAGCATTAGACTGAAACCCGTATGGATTACAGTCAATACCAATAAAAATTCAAAACTTTTTTTTTTTTTTTTTATGAAAACCCTTCAGTTCGACAGCCACAAAATGATTCCAGATGGATCAGAACACAACAATAAAAACAAACATTTTTAACGACTCAAATAAACCGTAAACGTAAAACGACAGTTCAGGAGGAGACACATACACCGACTGTGTGACGCATTCTTTAAAAACACAGTCAGATTGAGCTCTACATGAGGACAACAAGTGATGTCCCTCCAACGACAAACTGCTCCGGTCACACAGTAAACACTGTGTGTTACTGTCGGGCCAGAATTAACCGAGTCAAACAGAATTGTTCCAGACTGATGGATTAATGAGAACAACACGTCAGTTAAGTTTGATACATGACATATTTGAATGACAGACACATGGCGATGGATACAACAGCGCCTATACAAAGTATTCACCACCACTGGATCTTATGTTTTACATCTCTGAGGCAGAGTGGATGCAAGTAGGCTTTTCTGACCCTCATCAACACAACAAACCTTCACAAACTGACCTAAATTAAGTCCCTTTAAAACATAAATTAAGTGATTACAAAAGTTTTGACAGGTTAAATGGAGGTAACTTGTGTTAAATTAACCGTGGCCAGTAAATAAACTGTATCTGGAGGCTACAAAAGCATATTAATGGAACAGAATAGCAGTCGGACAATAAGTAAAAATAAAAATGTAAAGAATAGGGCCAGTTTTGCAAAAAGAAATGGGGTGAAAATGCAGTGTCCACATGTGTAAAGACTGATCCACAGACTCCAGGGTGTAACTGCTGCCAAAGATGAGTCTACTAACCATTTAGAGGTGAATACTTATGTAATCATTTTTTTTTTACTTGCACGTAATTTAGATACATCTGCAGAGATTTTCTTGTAACATTACTGGAAAATCCTCTGTGTGACTTCTCCTTAAATATTGCTGAATAAGGGGTCATTTTACACCACTGAGTAACAAATCATCCACTTTGGTTCGACGTTGTAAAACAAAAAAACATGAAGTCCAAGAGGGGGTGAACACTTTATACAGGCACTGTTACCTTTATCAATGAGAACATGGGTTAGTAACAAGTACTGAAATTTTCCAGCAACAGAGACATTCATAATGGCTTGATTTTTTTCCTGAAAAAATACCACCTCTTTAAGAACCAAAATGATAAAAATCTACATCATAAATTGAGAATAGAGAACAAACGTGACAATGAACTGGGAAGAAAAAAAATTAAAGGAAACATTCTGAAGAGTGCAATTTTTCAGTACCCTGCACACCCCCCTCCCCCCCTCTCGCTCCCTAAAGTGATCCGCCATACTATGTTCTTTGGCTCTATGAAGCCTGTTCACAACTCATGCCACCTTTAACTAATTACCAGAATGACAACAGAAACATTGGAGGGTAATCGATTACCCTCGACATTAAAACTTGTACGTCAAGATTGAAACCACATCAGAAATGTTCATGACATCACCAAACCAGTGGGATGCTGTTTTTGGCATAACGTCAGCGGCCTGTGCTGTGAGATGACCGTCACACCAGGGAGGGAATGGAACTGATTTTGGACATACGGGCAGGGTGCCTCCATGAGTAGACCACCAATGCAGCAACATAAAAGTGGGTGAGTGTCAAGTGGATGAGGTGATGCAGGGGCTCCCTCTGGTGGTGGGAGGAGAGCAGGGTTGGCACAGTGGCAGAGCTCCCTTGACTCTTGGCTCAGCTCAGCGCTGCTCAGTTCATCTCACGGAGACGTCGGCCCATTTCAGTCCGAATCCGAGTCCGATGACCCCTGTGAATTTGAATCGCTGCTGCTGTCCTCCGACTTGTTCTCCTTGTCTTCCGCCTCATCGTCATCGTCGTCGTCTTCATCATCGTCATCATCCTCCTCCTTCTTTAAACAAACAATTAAAAAAAACAATATTTAGCACAATCAGCTTCCACTTCCTGTCATTACCCCTGCGTACTGGCAAAGACAGATGCAACTCACGTCATCGTCGTCATCCTCCTCATCCTCGCTGGACGAGTCTGCCTCAGAGGAAGCCTTCTCCCGTTCGTCATCATCTTCATCCTCGTCCTCATCCTCGTCCTCCTCTTCCTCTGTGTCCTGTGGGAGAGAGATTTTCAGGCATGGCTGACACACATCACTACACGACATCACTACGGCTGATACATCAGACAAGAAGAAGAATGAGAGAGACTGCGCTTACAGATTTCTTGGCCTTCGCCTTGGGGCCTCCTGGTTTTGCTGTAGTTCTTCTTTTCTGATAACATCAAACAGATAAACAGTTTTAAATTACAGTTTTAGAAACACGGTGCAGTTTCTTATCCAGCTTGTGACTGAAATAACTGACTTACTTGTGAGTTATATTCTTTGTAAGTGTTTCTCTCTTGCGAGGACAAGCTCTGTGGAGGAAGGAAAGTGTATGTTAGATAAGTCAGGGGTCCAACAAGTCTTGACAGAATGTCCCCTTTCCCCAATCAACCACTTCTTACAGCGAGCCACTGCTCCAGTTGGACTTTATACTGTCTCTGCTTCTCCTCTGCGATCTTCTTGTAGCGGTCTTTCTCCTTCAGTGGTAACCTCTGCCAACGGCTGCCGATCTCAGTCATCCGCTCCTTCATCGGGAGGTGATTCAGCTCTCCGTTGGACAGCATCTCCTGAGAGAACTTCTGATATCCGTTTCTAGAGAGTCAAAAGCAAGCGAAAAATCCCAACTTAGAGGTTTCAGTACAACACACAACAGGCAGCACAGACAGGTAGGGGAGATGTGACAGACTTACGATGGTGGTTTCTTGGGTTCACCCTCAAACTTCATCTTCTTCCCTGAGGCAATGGCGGCAGCGGGTGAGCGCATCTCGCACAGGTCTCTCTGTAAAGGAGAAGTCGACTGTTAGCTCTCACTGGTAGTGTGAACACACCGTGGAGTTCTGCTGGACGTCACTGAACTGACACTAACCTCATATCGTTTCTGGTCCTCTGCTGCCTTTTTGATCCACATTATTTTCTCTTTCTTCTCCATGGTGCTCCAGGTGGCTTCCATTGCTTTCTGTGCCTTTGGCCGGTCACTCTGCAAAGCAAAGGCTCACGTTAAATGCACTTGCAGCGAGAGTTTCACATGTATTTTCTTGAACTTTACCGATCTGCCAAAAATACACTGAGCACGGATTTCTCTGCCTTTTTAGGACATGTACTCTTTGTATCACCTGTTAAACCAGTGTTTATAGTGTAATGGGCCAAAACAAAGCTACCACTTTGTATTCTTGAGAGCAGAAGTCATGCGTACCTTAAATCTGGCCAGGTAGTCTCCTATGACGCTCTGCTGCCAGATGTCCTGGGCAGTCTTAGGTGGGTCCGGCAGACGACTGCGATCCTCCTTCTCCTTCTTCTCTGACTCTGCCTTCAGGACTGTTTCTAGACGTTTATACTTCTCCTGAATGATCAAGACAATTAGATCATTACATGATATTTTGAAAATTAGATTACAAATTGTACATATCAGTATGATTTGCCACCTGTGATCTGCTCTACTATTACATTACCTTCTTCTTGTCTGGCAGCTCATTCCACATGCGAGCCAGGAGTCTCGTGAGCTCACTGTCAGAAAGGTCCGGCCGCTCCTGTTGCAGTTTCTGACGCTTCTCCTCGGAGAAGATGAACATGGCTGAAATTGGTCTCTTGGGTTTCTCTGGATTGGCCTACAGGTTACGGAGAAAGTGAACATCAGAAAAGGGTGCTCTACTTTCTTACTTGGGTGAAATTATATTGTAGTGATCAAAGTGGTAACCAAAAATGACACCCAGCACTGAAAAAAGCAGTTTGAAGAGTGTATATTTGATCTTACCTTTGCTTTTGAGGCCTTCTTTTTGGCAGCAGGACTGCTGGCTCCACCCTTTTTAAAACCTATCTTCTCCTCAGACAAAACCCGAGTCTGCTCCTCCTCTGACAAACTCTACACATCCATACAGAACAGAATATACATGTGAGAAATTCACACTTATATGAGAACACTGATTGCTGCAACAAAAAAGTGCTGAAGTAGAAACCAAAATATAACTTACACTGAGAAATCTGTTCATTTCAATTTCATACTCCTTCTTCCTCTGAAAAAGAGCAATTATAAGACTTTTAGAAAAAAAAAAACGAAAGTACTCGTGTTTTTAATTATCACACTTGATGATTCTGGACTCACCTGTTCACAGCGTTTCTGGTAGGCATCCTTCTCATTCTGTTTCAGCAGCTTCCACCGCTGGCTACACATCACCATACGCTCTGTGCTGGGTACATCCTTCATGCTCGACATCAGCTCCGCACAGAACATTGAGTAACCATTTCTGAAAGCACAAACACATTATATTTAAATAACTCACTCGCAGGGCCGCGGCCTACAACCAGCATTGTACAGATGTGTCAGCAGTGTTGACTCACGGAGGTGGTTTGTCCGGTCGGCCATCAGATTTGTCTTTGAGGTGCCTCTCGGCCTTGGTCAGGGTGGACTTGACGATATCCTCATTGGTCATGTTCAACTCTGGGTGCTGCTGGATGTACTCCCTCATCGTCCCCTGAAATATTGCAAACACAGTGTCAAACTAAAGCAAGATGGACTGGATGTCATCATTGCTCTTAATACCACAACAGCCCTTGCATTTCAAAAACACACCACGCGGTGCTGTAGTCTTACCTCGTACAGTTTCTGCTGCTCAAGGGACTTGGCGATCCATTTGAGTCTCTTCTTGTCAGACAGCTGCGTCCACTGTTTGCCAAGACTGTCCTTAATGTCTTTGGTGGTCGCCTGGTGTCAAACAGGGAGAGTTAACATCTTTCAAATCGTACAATTGTGCATTTTGCATGTTTGTGTTGTAAATGCCAAAACATACGTCTGGGCGTGTCTTGAGAAAGGCCTTCTTTTCATGGTTATACCACAGCTGCTGGGGCGTCTTGGGCTTCTCTGGTGCATTTGAACCTTTCTTGGTCATGCTCTCCATAAGATCTGGGTGTTGTTCTCTGCATTTACACAACAGTTAAGCACAATTACCATCTTTAATATGCTGCAGGTGTATGACTAATATCCCCACTGTTCATAAATAATAGTAATAGGTAACCTCACCTGAACCTCATCATGCTGTGCACAAATGCTTCTTTGTCTCTTAGGAAGTCGTCAACATACTTTTTCTGTAGCCATGAAAAGATTTCTGTTAGAAATGAGTGAGTTGAGAACAATTATCAAATTTATTTTAGCTGTGGCTCAGGTGCTTTTGACTGACCTTCTTTTTGTCAGGAAGCTCCCTGTATTTCTTGGAGAGGATTTTCGTTAGGTCTAAGTTGCTCATCTCAGGGTGCAACTTTGCGTATTTGGCCCTCTTTTCCATGAAGAAGCGAAAGTATGGAGTCAAAGGCTTCTTGGGGAAATCTGGGTGTTTCTGTATATGATGAAGAAAAATAAATAAAAGTGTGAATTTTATTCATAACTGCTAGTTCTTCATTAGTCGATGAAACTGTGTGTTTTAACCCACCTTTATTTTTTTGCCCTTGTAAGGGTTCTTGATGTAGTCTTGGGCATCAAATATCAGCTCTGTTAGAGTCCGAAATTTACGAATCTGTGGTTCAGGCAGACAAAAAAGGTATTACAAATCTAACTTTCGAACAACCAATACAAATACTACATTACTCTAACACACTATACAATCTTAAAGTGGCTCACCTCTTTTGAAACCTCCTGCCACTTCTGCTTACACATCTCTGCTGTGAAGGAATTGAAAGCCACCTTCTGCCAGTCCAGGTGGGACTCTGATGTTTTATATTTAGTGAGGTCCTTTTGTGGCAGGGCAACTTTCATGGCCTCCAGCAGTTTTAAGAGGTCCTCCTGTGCCCACACTGTGATGACAACCAAAAGGAAGTTAAAGACATGCTAATCTGTCTACTAAATCACAAAACTAACTATAATACAATTTTGTGTGTCTAAAATGATGTCCAATTATCATTCTCATGAGAAAAGACATCCCTATGTTCATACAGTGACTGTTACGTATGCAATACTCATATTCTGGTATGTTTTAGTTTCAAAGGGTGTCACTATTATATTTTCTGCAATGACCTATGAAGAGCATTAATAAAATATATATGACATATAATATAATATACTAAGTTGTACAAAGCAGATGTATTATTGTGAATGTGTTATGGATGATCAATAAATGGTTTCCATACTTGTTAAAATCCCACCTTTGTCTTGGGTAGTTGCCTCCATTTCTCCATTCATTTGAGGGTGTGCTGTTTTGTATCTACAAAAGCAAAAAAAAAAAAAAAAATCACATATCTATAACCATAGCATTAATCATTAAAAAACACTGTAAATCGTAACAACTAGGTTCAGAAAATGCACCTAAAACCAAAAATGTTTTTTTTTACGTCAATGTTAATTTCATATGTATATTATTCGTAAATGTTAAAAATTGTGATATGTTGGTGATATAAGAGTAAATCTGAGATGTTTCCATGTGGTGGAATTTAAATTTGCCTCGACATAATGGTTTATGTCCATTACACCGCCCCTTAAACGTTTACGCTACATGGTGAGACATAGGCTATTGCTTGTGACGGCTTCAAATCTCAAATAACACTGCGGAGGGCTCCAACTAGCACAACTAGCTACGACAACAGGAGTCTCCGTCGAGCAAATTTCGCCAGCCGGAATTTAACGCATTAGTACTGTCCTTTAATCCACAACAAAAGTATCGTGAACACACAGGCGCGACCATTTTCTCGCCCGGTCCGCTCGGTAATGGAGGATTTTGTGTCGGAGCGGAGGTTGGGGAGGATCCACGGAAGGAGGAAGCGAATGGACGTGGACAGACATGCAGCTGTAGGCGACCAGCTGACCACGGACGGGGGATCTGCTTTCGGTCTCCGACATGGGGGAATGGTGGCTTGGAAGCACTGCAGCCAAATGCGCCACTCGGTGGAGGCGCCTCATCACCGATGGATGCGGATCTAGCTCCGCCATAACGACCCTATAGTCTTCTCTTCACACGCACTCGCACTGGAGCACCGAAATCGACATAATGTTTTCTTACAGTTATTAAAAGTGTTTAAAGTGTGACAACAGTCAGTTTTATCCGGTTTCCTGTGTTGAATACTGGGACTTTACAGCAAAACCCAGTGCATTCTTCAGCGAGGCGTAGCCGAGCTGTGCTCCAATGATGGCGGCTGCTCGTTGTTCATCGTGTCCTTGATGGCCCCAGCTCACTGTGGTGTCCACCGTGTGACCTAGCTACACTCAAACCATCGATACCTACATTTATGTAACTAAAGAGCTGCCAAAACGCGAACCCGGAGTCGCTAGAGCATTTAATATTACTCGAATTTAATGTAAAATACAACATGTGTGGATGAGGAAAAAACTGGAAGCTGAGGCATTATGGCCAAGGGCAACTTGGTACACCAAATGAAGCTTAAATTAGACTTTTCTTTACTAATTTGACAGCCATATATTTTTAAAATGCTAGCATTTAATTTAAAACGTTAAGCTTGAATGCATTTAATTAGAATACCCTGTTTCCTGGAGGCAGACCTGGCTTTACGTTTCTGTTTACAACAAATAATTAAAAACCGTTAACTGTTATAATTATAGCCACCATTTTACTTTGTTACATTTATGACAGACTCAACCGCGAAAAAAAACCACACATTGTAACAAATTATAATGTCGGAGATGAATCTGATGGTGGTGGGTTGGAGAGACTTGCGGAGGCGCAGGAAGAAAGAAGAAAATGATTTAAAAAAATTGGTCAAACGTTACATCCTTTAGCTTAGTTTCCGATTTAGTTTAATATTAGGATAGCTGTTACCGGTTTCGGCTACATTATCACGCGGTTTAACAGTACCGACATTTTTATCTTACAGCTCAAAGGAAACATGTTAACATCCGAGGCTGAGTGGCTTCTCTGGCGCGACAAACAGCTCCAGGTCCGCCATGCTTCAGCTCTGCTCTACAAGGAAACCTACCGTGACAAGGTCCAATGGCGCACTGCAAACACAGAAATACGGAGCTTAAACCTAAAGCCAGGGCGTTGCAGACTCCCTTCCCTCGATCCAAAAAGCGCATAAGCGAGGACAAGAAGGCGGGTTCACCGAGCTCGGTAGGTCGTCGGTGGTGCTGGGCTAGTCGGTGAGAGAGAGAGGGGGTGAGAGAGGGCGAGTCTCTGCACGGTGAGATATTAAACCGAGATCCCTGATGGCTAACCGAGAGAGGCGGCTGGCTGTTCCGCCAACAGCCGCATGGAGGTCTCGGCGCGGAAACCACCGTCGATTCCCCCACGCAAATAACCCGGTTACAGCCCAAACAGACGAGTTTCGATGACGGGAATTAGCATACACAAGTCGCTCGGTGTAATTTTGAGTAAACACCACAGTTACCTCCGGGTCTTATATCCAGTTTCTTCCCCGCTGTTGAGGACAAGAAATTCGGCTATGGCCGACCTCGTCTGTACCCTGCCTCAGCCGTTGGTTTACCTCGCTACTACAAAGACTCCACCGACCGAGCCGCTTTGTAGGAAAACAAAACCTTAAATGTTGGGTTTGCGGGTTTTTTAACGCTCATTCCGGCTTGTTTCTCGCGCACTCTCACCGTATTATGAAACCGAGCGGCTGTTTTGTTGGCTTACCTGTCTCTCGGCTCGAGCCTCGGTGTCGTTGTGGAGGAAGAAGGGGAGGGTTGAACGATAGCCAGCACTGCGCCGTCGGTCCTGGGCTCCAGTCCCCGCAGAGATGGTCCTTCCCCCCCGCCTCCATCTCACTCGCCGTCTCCCTCCACTCAACGCGCAGCAGCTCCTCTCTCTCCATCCAACCATTTCGCTACGCGGAGACATCCATTTTTTCCGACCTCGCACCGTTGTTTCTGAACCCAACCAAGGGCGATTATTTTTTACTCCCGTAGGCCGGCCATGTCTGATCTGCAGCCGAAGTTTGCACCCCGAATGTTTGATCAGTTGCATTAAAGTTGCGCTAATGGTTGTCTTATTAACGTGCAACCAGCTCATCTTACAATTAACTTAATATTATTAACATTTATTTTTAAAAGTTTACCCACTAATTTTCTCTCATCAATGTCAGATTTCCACTTCAGACAGAAGTGTCCTAAAGGTCTTCAAAGCAGCCTCCATGCATTTTCACATTGCTCGATTCCTCTTTTAGCAAATACTAAGAGGCTGTTTGACAGCTTCATTTTGGCCCAGCATGTTGTTTCTTTTCAACTCCACCTTGTGTGTTTGTGGGCGGAACCCCCGGCCGTCCAATCCAGTCAGGCCGATTCAGGGGAAAACAAATGACTTTCAGGCACTCGGCCTTGTTAAACTGTGCTGCGTTCCCTTGCTGTCGGAAATATTGCCATCATCGCACAGGATCAGGCACAGACCTGAAAGTTGACTGCATATGTGAGACCCAAAGTTTTCAAATAAATAAAAAGACATAGCCTAATGAACAAATGTATAATATAAAATATGACCATATATTGGTAAATGATCCAAAGCACTCATCTAATTGATCATATTTTGATCTATTTTCACCCAATTTTAATTTTTGTAAATAAGTAAATTCCACTGTTTGCTCATTCGGATCAAAGCATTAACCACCTGTACGTTCTACCCTGTTTGTCTTAAATGACAGTGAAAGACTTTAAGATGAAAGTAGCTTTTTGAATTCAAATAATAAGAAACCACTCAAATGAAATAAAGCTAACTTGTCAAAGTATTTTGAAAGTAAGCAAAATTATATAACTTTAATAATAATGAGCAGCACTTTAAATGGTATTGCATTTCACAATTTCATTCTTAATAAAGTCTAACTTATTCACACTTCAGCTCTGCATATGACACACTTTCATGTGTTTCTGCAAAGCATTTGTATGATTGAAGCTTCCTAGTCTGTTTTGTAATCCTTAATCTTTACTTAATGTCATATCACATTTAATAAAATGTGGTAATAGTAGTAGCAGGTGGGTATATGCAGGTGTACAGGGTATACCCACCTCTTGTTTGGCCATTTACAGTACACCAAAAAAACAGTGGAGCATATGGGAGAGTATACCCACTTCATCCTCTGTAACATACCCATCTACCCAGAAATACACCCACCTTCCTATCACCCTACTTCCAGCCCCTTTGCTTGGACCAAACCCATCTTTGAACTCGGCCTTCATTTTGAAATCAACACCTGTAAAGTTTCATGACTGCATCTTGCACGGTTGTGATGTTATCTTGTTGACAAAGTTTGTCCACAGACAGACAGACATCTAAACACCTGGTAAAATTGTACATGTCATGACACAGCACAGAAAAATGTCATGCTGCTTAATTTCTTTCCTCAGGACTGGAGTATTTACATCTGCGTTATTGGTGTTTTCTAAGTGGGAGTGCCGAGAAGTTGGAGATTACTTGATAACCTTGAAGGCAGCATGCAGCTAAGTGGCAGGCGTCTTGCTTCAAGTGAACACCCCTCTCCTGTCACTTGTAAGATAAAAACGATAGAAGTTAGTTGTGAGTGATGTGAAATACTGTATCTTCCAATGCATTCATGGAAACGTGCACTTTAATGGATGTTTTTATTTTTAATAAAGTGAAAATCCTTCCAATCCAATCAAGCATTTACTGTACAGTGTTTCAAGCACACAAACACATGAACAGGCACAATAAGGCACATTTACAAATAAGTTGTTCCCTGATTATATGCAACAATTTTCTCAAAAAAAAGAAAGAAAAACATTTAATCATCCACTATCTACCTATTATTAATCCTATTTTATAATCATGGAAGCAAGTACACACTTAAAATCAGATATAAGTGCATTACACATATTTTTATACAAATTCTAAACAGGTCAGCTAAACAGAAAGCAAACGTTCAGTTCAGTAAACCATACATCAAAAATTATCAATGAGACAAACTCGAGTAACTCAATTTAAAACAAAGGAAATGCTAATGTATGGGACAAAGGCAGGTGGGACAATCCCATGGAAATTCATTATATGTGCACGTGTAAAGACCTGAATAGATAAAAAGTTGCTTAACTTAAATAATGAACATTAAGTCAGGTAGAATCACATGCACAGATCTACAATGCAGCATCACTGCTAGTCACTTTAAAGCTCGTGTAGTTATGCACTAAAAGAAAAAAAATCTTAAAAATGGATTTCCCTCACGTCTTAAGGGAAAATACTTCTCATTTAAATAAATCAATTTTTTTTTTCCTGGACAAAACATGATGTTGCATATCTTGATGACAATATGGACTGTATTATTGGTTCTCTGTTGTGGTTCAGGGTCTCACACACACAGACTCAGCTGCGGAAATGATGTATGTTTTCTAGAAATGAGAGGTAATTTCCTTTAAAGATAAATAATAATAACAGAACAGAAAAGTTTGCAACTGTGTACGTTTACAAATACATATTGTGAAAGACACCTGATGTGAAATTGTCACATAATTACTGGCAGTTTGTGAATGAAACATCAATGATATGGTGTTGTTTATGGCAGAGGGGACTCATTGTACACATCTACCCCAGGTTCCTCCTCAAACGTCACTTTGGCATCATCTGCGTCCAGCTGCAACACAAACATATCTGGTTACAACTGAGAAACCTACACATCAAATAACATGACAATGTGTGCCTGAGATTGTAGTGAATGTAACAAATACAAAGAGGTACTTACGCATTTCATCTCAAACTTAGAGAAGAGTGTGCCAGTCATGACCATGCGTAGAGGGACGGTGAGAATGAGAACAAAAGGCAGCGCCAGAGAGAAGGGACTAATCTTCACCATCCACAGGACAGCCAGGCACATGAGCTGGATCAGAGTGAAGAGATGCATCCGCAATGTGCTCACCTGCATCAGGGACAACAGATAAAAGTGTTAGCAGGGGAGCACAGTGCCAAACACTAACATGGAAATGTACAAAATACTAGTTTCTGTTTACAGGGAGATTGTCATAGATTAAAAAAAACCCCACTGAAATATAAGGACAAAGTGACAGTCCTGTGCATGAAAGGTTTACCAAATGGGTCTACAGAGCATAGGTTTAGGGGTCAGGGGTCCATGAGATACAAAATGGCCACAGGGTGAAAAAAAAAACCTACCGTCAAAATATGTCAAACAACTACAAAGAGATGGAAAATGACAAAAAAGAGACTCAAAAAGACCAAAAAAGATACGAAATGACCACACAGAGTCACTATATGAAAATCAGAAGATGTGGAAAAAGCACAAAAAAAGCTCGGAACAACCTCAAATCAACTACAAACGACCACAAGAAGAAATGAAAGGACAGCAGTAAGTCTCAAAACTAACCAAAAACAGTTAAATGATCATAAACAGATGCAAAATGAAAAAAAGAAATTCAAGAAACCACAATAGCATACAAACAAACAACAAAAAGATGTGAAACGACTACAAAGTGGTGAAAAATAACCACAAAGACACGCAAAATGACCAAAAAAGACATTAAAGAACAGCAGTGAGACTTAAAACAACCAAAAAAATGATGTGAAAGATCTACAAACAGATTCTATACAACCACAAAGAGGCACCCAATGCCCATAATGTTGAATTTAAACCTCCCTGGCTCACTAGCAACAATATACAATAAGATTATTCTAAAGATATCTCGAGCAATGAAGTCTTTACAGTACTTTACTGTTATTGCAAACATGTGAAACTAACTTTGCATTTTCAAAATGACTCATTTCCAGACATAAAGGTCTCTCAACTGAAAATATCTAAATGTTTACACTTAAAGTGTGTTTGAGGAGGCTGCGTACCCTGGTAGCGTAGGCATCAGGGGGATGGTATTTCTTTGGTGTAATCAACAGAAGCATCCTGTCCCACATCTGGATTCCACTCAGAGAGGTGATACCCATGTAGAGAAAGATGCCGAACAAGGCTGTCATCGGAATCATCTTCAGAATAGGTTCCATGAAAATAGAAACACCTGGAAGTCACAGAAATTGGATGAATAAAGGGAAATGGTAGTTTATTCTGAGACTGCTGTGTCCGCACCAGTACTGTGGATGGCTGTACCTACCAACCATGATGGCCACAAGGATGCCACTGATCCTCTGCTCTATCACCTTCTCAATCTCTGGTTTGGGGCCTTTGCTCATGACAGTGAGTGCGTTGGCGTGGGTGACAGATCGCACAGTGGCAGCACTAAGCCAGGGCACTCCAAAGATAGAGGAGATGCCCCCCATGGTGACCAGGAGGAGAAGATCAAAATGGAAACCGGATCCTTTCACCATCTTCCTTTCAGGTTTGCTTACAATCAGCCTGGTAATACACAGAGAGAAAGAAATTTACCAAAAATCTCATCTTAATTTCAGTATTTCAATCTTATTTTATTGTTTATGGTGTCACCTACGTAGTAATCTGTGACTCCAGGAAGATAAGAATGAAGACAAGCAATGCTGGTATACAGCAGGCAGCCATCATCCAGATGGGGAAAGGCTGTTTATGTCCGATGGGGTTGATGAACCAGCCTCTGGCTTTGGGGTTGCTCACCTGAACGCCCTTTGGCACAACTAGTTTCTGCAAAGGGTGGAAAAAGTTAGCGCATTAGAACATAGTTTGAGTTAAGTCAAATAATAAAAGAGGACTGTAACAAGGAACATAAACTCTATCTTCCTTTTTATGTACATGGAGTGAGTTTTCAGAGATGTTTAAAAGACATGATGATTAGTTCTGTTGAATGAATGTTGGTGATACACAAGCAGTGGACATATAACTGATTTTTTTGCCTATTGGTGTTTACTCGCTTTATGACAATCTCCAACTGAAGGTCATACTCTACATAACTTTCTATTTACCAGTGTGTCCTTGATTATAACCATTAATCAGCGAAGTATGTTATGTTATCCATAGTCAAGATCTGGACCAAAGTGCACATTTGTATTTACACACATGATGTGAAATGCTACAAGAAATGCCATGATCCGTTGTCACTTTAAATATAAAATATTACAATACAATGAAATAAAATATACAATAGAAGACATAAAGAGAATAAAAAAATGTTTTCAGTAAAATAAAAAAATCAAATAATTCTCCGAACATTTGAAATAAAAGACCCACCAGGCTCAGAATCATTGACCTTAAATGTGCTCCAAACCATTAAACAATAACTGGCATAGAAAGCCATCTTAATGTGGATGATTTGTCAGTTACCTATACTGTACAGAAAACAAAACATTTAGATATACTGTATCTGAATGCACATTACGTTCGGTTTAAAGGGACAGTTCACCCCCAAATCGAAAATTCACATTTTTCCTCTTACCTGTAGTGCTGTGTATCAGTTTAGATTGTTTTGGTGTGAGTTGCTGAGTGTTGGAGGCATTGGCTGTAGAAATGTCTGCTTTCTCCTCAATATAATGGAACTAGATGGAACTTGGCTTGTGGTGTGTTTAGTGCCAAGAAAGACATTTGAAAAACTTAAAAGTAACATCGCTCACCAGAAATCACAACCCAGTTACTCAAGATAAGCTACAGATCTTGTTGTGAGCAGTTTCATGTAGAAACTATTCTCTCTTTACCAAACTACAACCCCACCAACAAAATCACTGTGAAGAAGGAAGTGTGCATCTACAGCTAGCTCACCGAGCACCACTGAGCTAGCTATCATTACAGCAGGACGCCAATAATGCTTACATCTCGCGCTGTCTCAAGTAAGAGTCTCTTGTCCATGATACACGTCTCCTTCTGCACGGTGGTTTGGTTGTTGGGTGTAGTTCGATAGAAAGAGAATATAGTTCCTATGTGAAACTTCTTACAAGAAAGGTCTGTGGATTATCTTAAGTAACTGGGTCATGTTCTCTGGAAAGAGATATTCCTGTCGAGTTTTTCAAATGTATTTTTGGCACTTTGAGCACAACCCGAGTGCCATCTAGTTCCATTATGTTGGAGGGATGTCCGACATCTCCAGTCTGATATCTCCAACACTCTGCAACTCACACTGAAACAATCTAGATTGATGACTAGCACTGCAGGTGAGAGAAAAATATATATTTTTGATTATGGGATGAGCTTTCCCTTTAAGATTTTTTTTATTTGTTTTTAGCAAAAATACGAGCACTGTTAAAACTTACTTGAGAGACGATTTAACTCACCACAACACCACACCTACCTGAGTGTAAGCATCCTGAATGCTGATATCCACAGCGATCATTAAGAAAATAGCAATGGGGACACCGAAATCTCCAATCAAACGACGGAGCTAATGAGACAGAGAGGAGAGGATACGCCACAGGTCAATATCACAGAATACTACAGAAACTTTAAAAAACCATCTCTGGACATAGAAAGATGATCTTACTGGGCCGGGGAAGTAATGACCATTCTTGAACATGCGGAGGAAGTACGCAATGAAGAAGCAACCAAACATCAAGCACATAGACAGCAGGGCAGTGTTGGGGTAGGCCGTTTCATTGCTCAGCCTAGAATCGGTCATGTTGCCATCGGAATTCTTGTCCATAAACTGCTCATTGGCTGAGTGGAAAGGGTTGTCCATTGAGTCGTTCAGATGTTTGTAGTTCAGAATCAGAGGGTGAGCTTTGAAGATCTGAGCAAGAGGAGATGAGAGGTAAGAGGAAGTTACATAAGAGACAACACATGAGGTGATTACAGGGAAATGGAGTCTGTGATGTGACATGGATGAAAATGATGAGGTGAGGAAACCTTGATAAGTTTATTGAAGGTCTCATAGATGAAGATGAGAGAGATGAGGATGGAGAAGATTTCCTGAGTGAAGCGGGAGATGAATCTGACCAGGAAACTGCCTTCCACAGCCACAATGATGACCACGATCACTATCAGCCACATCCCCACCCAGACACGGCCTACAATGTACTCAATGTGCTGGGACTTGCAGAACTAGTATGGAATAAAGAAAGGGAAGGTAGATGCTAATGAAGAAAAAATATCTAATTAAAGATTAAGATTGAGTTTTGAAATCCGTTCAACCATACGTACAACATAAAAAGCTTCCTCAAACACAAGCAGTGGTCCGGAGAATCCGATGACAAGGACAGGCTGGGCGGCGATGAAACAGAAGATGACACCCTGGATGCTGGTGGAGATCATAAGCTCTGATACGCCCATCATTCTGTCTGTTTTGTCAGCTAGAGTCAGACAACAGAGAAAATTATTATTCATATAAAAAGTCAGTTAACTCCTGCAAATTAACTGAGACAGAGAAAACAAACACGTCTCTCCATCTGAAACTCTCTTTTACCCAGAAGTCCTCCGAAAGTGATGGCTGGGGACAGGGCAGCGAAGTAGATGAAGATGACGGCAGCGAGGACCTGAGGGTTCAGAGCATCTGTGTAGTCACTGATGTAGTGGCGGTAACGGCGCTTGATGTCCTTCACCATCCCACCGAAGGGATAGCCTGTGCGGGCCAGGGGGTCCTCTCGCGGCTCCTGTGGAGCTTTATCAACTGGACAAACAAATCAGACTGACATTAATATTTATAACGCTAGATGTGCCTTTTTCTATACCTTCACAGTATGGTCCAAGTCAACTTTGACTTGGTCTAAGAATCCCCCCATAACAAGTATCTATACAGCAGCAATCAAAGCAGTGGTAGCAGTATTGAGAGACCAGATCAATGAACTCTTGGACAAAAAGTCTTGCTTCTATAACCTCAGTCACTAAAATGGCAGCTCAGGTACCTTCATAGTCATAAGACCCACCCAGCCCCTCTTTTGATCTCTGTTGATTGGCTGGGATTTGATGGTTTTTAAGTCATAATATATCGTAGGCAACTGCACTTGCTTGAGTTTCTTGAAGACGTTTCACGTCTGATCCAAGAAGCTCCTTGAGTTCTGGAACTGCAGAAGCTTCTTGGATCAGAGGCGAAACGTCTTCAAGAAACTCAAGCAAGTGCAGTTGCCTACAATATAGCACTTATGAGTACCATGACCTGGATGACTGAGAATCTTCACCAACATGTTTTTAAGTAATTTATTTTGAGGGGTTTTGTTGTAACGTTGCAGGTATCAGTGACTCAGTGGGAACCTGGGCAAATGTGGTGGGAACACAGGCAGTTCTTGTGACAGTGTTAGGGGTCCCTGTTGAACTCTGTCACTACTGTCCCATCAAAAAAAAAAAACCACAGACATGGCATGTACAGTTTTCAAGATTCACAAAAGCCATCTTCCTTGACTTGACCCACACTGGTGGATCCAAAATCCATTTCAATGGATACCGGTCAAACTTGATCTAGAATGGCAACAGTGTACGAAAATATGTAGAGCCTGCATGGAAGTATAATGTTTTTTAAATATAATAGTCATATTTTAGGCTAAAAGAATGGTATTTCGGGTGTTTTTACTGCCGTCAAATGTTAAAACAGGTCAAGTTTGACCCGCACAGTATGTACGGGGGTTAGATTGTTTTTGAAGCATTTTTTAATTTCTCCAGCAAGGCTCCAATTGCCTATCTGTTCTGATTTTATTGTTCTCTATGTGTAAGTGAATACATTTTAAAGGTGCTGTATGTTAATGATAACGTTGATGTTCTCCAAATTAAGACCACATTTCCCATAAAACCTTGTTGGTTCCAAAACAGCACAATCCTTCTTTTTAATGCCATGTGCCCTGTCATGTTTAAGGACTGAAGGGTTGAGACTAATTTGAAAAATATTATTGTATTTCAGTTAAAGGGATGAATTTATGTAACAATTGTAGTGAGGTGCTGAAAATATGTGTTGAACACTTTGTAAGTATAAGGAACAGTGCTAACCTTTGACCCTGTCACCAAAGGCAAGACGGCTGTCAAGGGGACGGACTCTGTCAGTCAGCATCCTCCTCTGGAAATTGATGATTGGGTCAAGCATCGCCTTATCTTGGATCTCAGTGGGAGGGATCACGATGCTGCAGTCCATGAAGTCGGCGATGGCGTTGGTCAGATCCTTGTCAGTCTGAGCCAAGAAGGCCTCCAGACAGAACACCTGTGAGACCAGAAAGCTTTTACTCACCTGCACTAAAAGTGGGCTTCTTTTCATCAGTGTGTGATCTCATTGCTAAAGCTACATGCTACTGAGCTATTATTTTCCTCTCTCTTACCCAGTCAGCCATTAAAGCACCCATGGCACGGCCACATTCACTGTAGTCTATCCCGCTCTGGCTGGGCCCCACCAGCGCAAAGACGAAACGAACAGGGACAGGAGACTCCAGCGAGGACTCCATCACAACAGAGTCCCTCAGCCTCACAAAAGCCACCACTGGTTTCTGCAGGGTGTCCAATACACCTATCGAAAACACTCTTTTAGCCATATCTGTTCAGAATCCCACATGAGGACACACAACTGCATCTGAGTCACATAAACATACCTGAGAGGACAATTGAGGCCTCCATGTTGTCAGAGGTGTCTCTCTGCAGAAATATTGGTGCAGTAAATGTCAAATCTGTTATGTTATTACATGGAAATGGACAAAACTGTATTAAAAATGTATACCTTCTTGGTGACAGAAAAGGTCTGCATCTCAATGTCTCCAGTGGGACCAACCTCAGCTCCTGCAGACTGACTGGAAGGACAAATAAAAGGAGCATAAGATGTATGCTGTAAACATTTCTATGACCAACATCTTGTGGAAATAAACAGAAAAATAGTGTGTCTTGTGCGTCCTCTGGGTTACCTGCGTCTTAAGAGCAGAGCTCTCAGCAGGTCATCACGATCAGAGAGGCGAATCTCATTCATGTTCAGAAGCTCATCAACCATCTTCTCAGCCACAGCAGACAGACTGCTGGCATTCAGGTCGAGGATGACAGCACCTGAGTTCATTTGAGTTGCTTTTAATTAATTCATCAAACTAAAACAAAGCTGTATTTTATCGTAATATAGGCACTGAATTCCAATTCATTGACAGTTCCAATGTCACCTGTGACCATGGCCTTGCGGAGCTGGATCAGGCTCTTGAAGGTGAGATGGGACACATGAGCAGGACCCCATTTTCCTGTGGCAGGGTTAAAGTTCTCCTCGTAGCCCACCCAGCGGCCGGTCTCCTGCCAGGTGCTGCCCTGGAGCTCATTCAGCTCCACATAGGCCTGTAGTAATACAGTGTGGTAAGTTAACAAACACACCAGAAGATAATGCTGGTTTACATTAGTGAACTTTTATATCTGATAAGCGTGAAGTATGTCAACTAACCTGAGCATCCCCTCTTGTGGTGGCATTGGTGTTCAGATTCAGATAAGCTGAAATAAAGAGACAGAAAACAGTTTGTGGGGGAAGAATTCAGATCCTGTGCTGAAATGTACTTAAAGTATCAAAAGTAAAAGCGCTCATTGTGCAGTAAAATGTTCCCTGTCAATGTTTTATTATGATCATCGTATGTTTGTCGAATAGCTGTTCTGTGAGAACCATATATCTCTAAAAAGTCAACTTCTCATCGTGTCAGAAAAAAAGCTCTGTTTTCAGCTTTGTGACAATGGTTTTAAAGAGATGTGGTGGAGTGGAGGTAGAGTACAAGTACTCTGAATTTGAACTAAAGTACAGTGCTTGTGTCAATGCACTTAGCTGCATTCCACCACTGGAGTTATATGATTTGTGCACAGATTGCCTGAGAGGGGAAACCTACCCTCTGAAACACTGGGGATGACAAAGGCCTCCATGGCTCGCTCATTCTCCTCCTCCTGCATCCTCCCCTCCAGGTCATAGATCTGGCCTGGTGGAGTCCTGGTGGTATAGAGAAACAGAAATAGCTATAAAGACTAGGGATGAGCATGAGTGCTTCTTAACGACATCTGCTTATTTAAATAGCAAATGGACCTGCAGTTGTATCACACCCTTCTTGTCTTCCAACCACTCAAAGTGCTTTTATACTACATGTCACATTCATGTTACCATACAGGATGCTACCTTCAACTCAGCCCTGATAGGGAGAGGAAATTTGGGATATTATTTTGGAACATGCACTCCCATAAGTCACTTATAAGCCTGTAATTGTGGATAGCAAGTGACTTAAAGTCCATCCAGTTACAGGTCTCAGTTTAGACTGATCAAATTTCCCTGACAATTTTTGCTATTAGTGCTATTCTCTTCTTGGCCACAAGAGGGCACGACTGATTAACATATATTATTTCACCACTAACTGCTTGTGTGACTGGGTTTTGTGCCCTGAGTTTAGACTCCAGGGCATATTTACCACAAACTGTATAAAAGTATCTCTTCCCTTCGAGGATTGGCTCAGCCTTACCTCACCCAGGGCCCTCAATGTTGATTTCACATCACATGGAAGTTATTCAACACTTTCTGAATTGTAAATAATCATTCAAGTCAAGATCAAAGTTATAAATATGTCTGTGAATTTCATTTTTTTTTTCTAAAGGCAAACATACTGAAAAGCAAAATCAGCCAGTCCATGTCTATCATTCAAAGTAGCTTTACCCTGATTTTATTCTAATTTTGATTAATATTTCATAGTTATCAGATAGATTGAATGCTTGCAGGTAATAAGCATGGGAATAGACCTGACTTGAGCATACCCCTGGCTTAGACCTGCATCTGTTAAGTTTTAATTGGCCACTTGGGGGCAGTACAAACAAGCTGTTGACATAACATTATCGCCTTTAACAGTTGTTATGGTGAGCATGTTAGCAAACAGTTAGCTGTTTACACTCAGTGAACACATTAGCGTTATTTGTATAAGTATTCTGGGCCGTCTGATGAATGTAAATCAAATTTTCTCTCTGGTTTTTAGCTCTGTGTTTGGTCTCCACCAACTTTGATTATATCAGAGTCTTTAGCTGCTACATGTACCACTTTGTTCATGAGCCAGCCTGATGAGTGGTGGGATGGGAGTGTAAAGTGGGTTCATCAGAACTTATTCACTTAAAGAAAATAACAAAACATTAAAGTTACGGCCCACCAAACCAAAACAACAAGAGCTAAAATGTCATTGTTACAACTATTGATCAAAGCAGCTTAACTACTATAGCCTACCTACTACAACTTAAAAAATATATATATAATCACGGGATTGGAGGGACTAGTTTGCACACCTTGTGAGCACTGCCTGACATGCACAGTTCAGGGCAAGACAGACCTATTAGCTTTGTTTTATAAGAAACATGATGCAGAATCCCAGAGTACAGTCACAGTACATATTCAGGTAACGTACTGCTTAAACAGAGAGTGCAAAATGCGGACTCACAGTCTCACTGGAGAGGGGAGGGCTGAGTCGTTGTCTTCATAGGACATGTCACTGCCCTAGTCAAGAGGAAAGTTAAAGAAGAAGTCATAGAAGAAAGTTGGATGAAAATTGTTCGATAAAGGGAAAATATATATTGTTGCAGGAATAACCGAATACATCAAACTCCAAACTCTCCATCCTGACCAATTTCATAAGATCTTTTTCCTCTTTGAGATGTTGCACGATATTTTGTACCAATTGTAATGCTGCATGTTGTACTGTTACACTGTTAGATGTTAAAGGAAGCATGACTAACCTCAAAAGTGAAATGGTTATCCATTGATGTTTTTCAGATGTTGAACTCTCAGCTACTTGTATGCATTCCCTAAGACAGAAAAAGTGATAGAACATAAAAAAAACATGTAATGACCATATGAGATACAACACAATTAGAAATAAGTGTCTCATTTGGGACCATTAAAATGAAAGCTCTTCTTTAACTGGTGATTTGTAAGTTGTGAGTTTTGACATAATGCAAAGAGATGCAACTACATCTTCCAAAGCACACAATTTGCAATAAATACATGTCATATTTTTGTAGCAATCGTAGTAAAAGTATCGTTTATTTTGTTGTCAACTAGGCTAAGCCACTACAGAGACCGGTAAGGCCTGCTTTGGGCCTTTTTAAGGCAACTTTGATGAAGATGCCGTCATCTACCGCCACACAACCGCTCTGCGTCTGCCTGCAGAGCCGCAGCTCAGGACATATAGTGAACCAGCTGGTGAGAATGTGAGCTTCGTTATATTTTCAAAAGAAGATGTACACAGCCTTATCTTTGGGTTACACCCTTCTTTAACCGCAGACCTCTGTTCTCTTCAGTAATAGTACAGTAAAAACTTTTAAGTGCAGCTACTGTAACAGCCAGTAATAGAAAACTGTTACAATCAGACTCAAATACTCTAAATTAACAGTATATTTCTCAGAATGTAGCATAGCATGTTGTTTTTACTTGACTGCATTTCAATTTCACAAACAACTGAACAAACCTAACTTTTTTTCCCCCAAACTGCAGTTGAAAATATTTCTCATCAGATAGCCTAAATAGAGGCCAGTCGACTTCACATTTACTTTACACATGCACAACATTGAGTAGGACATTCACAACCATTTCTTGGTACCAATTCTTCACATGTAACACTGAGAATAGACAGATATTTTAGCCCAAAGCTAAAATAAGCAGGTGCAATATTCCTAAAAGTGCAATGAATTCAGAAAATCCAAAGCTGACAATGCCACTTGAGCTTGACCTCAAATAAGTAAAAATGTTTGAATTGTTTTTAAACAAAATGTGCCCAGCAAACATTATAAAGATTAATATTCTTTTCTGAGAAAATAATTTTAGCTCAAGAAAATAATTTCATCTAAACTCCCGTCCTTATTTTACAAGCATGGCAAAGCCATTAAAGGTTAGAGTACGCTCCTCTCCTATCAAGGTGCATTCAGATATCCATTCATTTTGACCTTTACTCTCCAGTCCAGTAGTACCACAAAGTTCATCAGACCCCTGTCCAAAGAAAGCCACACCCCTACCTGCACGCAGGTACTCCCACCTGGTCTCCAGCACTCGAAACAGCAGATCTCTGTTCTGTCAGCCCACACGAGCCTGCTGATAAAGTGAGCCAGGACAAACGAAAAGATGAGTACAGAAAGAGGACGAGAAGAGCGGGAACACCCATATGAAACTACGTCGACCCTAAGAGGTGCCGTACCTCACAACCCCTCTGGTTGCTGAGCAACATGGTGGGGGGTTGCGGGAGATAAGGCCTGCATGACAGACAAACAGCCCTATCGGTCAGGGACACCTTGAGACAGGGATATCCCAACCCTAATTAGCCCGCTCCGCCCTACCAGCATGAAGCGGGTCCGAGCCTGGACAGAGGTCTTAAGAGGAACCTGTTTGGACCAGCGGGCCTGACCTCGTCCTGTGTGAGGGCCACACAGAAGGTAAAGGGGCTAAAAAAAGGGGGCAACATACACTATCAGAAAGACAGCATCTTAGTACGTCATCTTGTTTACGTGCTGGGGATTCCCTGATGATGAGGTGGGGGAGTTCCTCTGATGTGATTATCTTGAGGAAAGTCATGTGATAAACATATCAAACCTTTTTTCAATACTGCCCTCATGCTCACTTGGTTTGTCTTGTGTGCAGTACAAGTGGCAGCAACAGGGTTTGCCATCTTCTGCAGCTGCTCGTGGTCCAACCCAGTGTGATGTCAGATACTGACACAGGGTTGCTGCGCAGACTGGTGGAGGGAAAAAAACATCAGAGACAGATTATTATAATAACAACAACAAACAACCTACAACTAAAAAAACATAAAACTTTAAAAAACTTGGTTGTCATTACAGTTTCTGAAAGGGTGCTGCATGTTTGGAAATATCATTTCCTGGACTGTGACAGTTCAACCTGATCAAATTGCAAAATACTTAGAATCATTTCATTGGATCAGATGAGTTTCATAAGAGGGTGCAACTCATGCAATAATATAAGGAATATGGCACAAAGTTAAAGGCCAAATCTCTCGTGATCTCCCTCGGGGCAGGGAAGGTCTTCAACAGGATTGCATGGCCTTATCTGTTGGGTGTCCTCTCAAAATTTTATTTAGATGACAGTTTTATTAAATAGACATCTCCTCTATATGCTGCCCCTCGTGCCTCAGTTATCACAAATGGCCTGAAGTGCTCTGAGTTTGCAGTGGGCCGTAACTCCAGACAAGGTTGCCCAGCCTTGCCCCTTTTGTTTGCCCTACCCATGAAGCCCTTGGCAGAGGTCATTAGGAGAGACCTGTTAGTAACAGGCATAGATGTGGGTCCTGTGTTGCATGCAAGTTCCCTTTACGCAGACGACATCATGCTTTATCCTACCAACCCTGAGGCTTCTATTGCGAGAGCAGTTGAGATAATTAGATACACCAGCCAATTTTAGGTCACAAGATTACTCTAAGTCGTAGGTAATGCCTCTGACTCCTAATGTATCCTGGTCCCCTACATATTACGCCCTCCTTCTCTGGTAGTTGTACAAAGCTAACCTCATGCCCCTAATTCACTAGATTAAAGAGGACCTGGCCTGCTGGACAGCCTTGGTGACTTCCACAGTTCTTGTACCCCCTTGAAATGATCCCGACTCTCAACAAAAACACTTTGTAAACAGCTCTCTGTCCTCCTTTCTCTGGAGAAATATGCAGGCTAGGTTGAAACTTACTACAACGCAATGCTCTCTCGAAGGGGTCTACTGGTGCTGGATGTTAAATGCTGCCACATACCACATACCTCCGTTTGTTTAGATGACCCCAAGTCTACTTGGCATACTTTGGAGGCAGCACCTGTGGCCCCTGTTTCTCTCTGTAACATTTTATTTGCTTCTTTTTGATTACGTTTAAGACTCTTTGTGGCCTGGATCCAGATTACTTTTAAGACCTGTACCTTCCCTTAGCTTCTACGCTACTTAATTATAACAGTTCATCCACAACTACAGTGATGTTGGCTGGAAAAGCCAATTAATTAATTATAAATCATTTGATTATAAGAGTGGATACTTTTACATAATTGAAAAAAATAAAGTGAAAATATTTTGTGAAACAGCCATAAATGTAGTGATATTTTTTCAGAGGTACACAATAGAGATAACACATATCAAATATAAAATAGGTAAGTGCCGATGTCAGTGTTTATTTCAGCACACTATGTAGACAAAACTAACTAATAAGCAGGAAGTGGAGCTCACTTTTTTGACTGAGGTAATAATACAAACACTTAATTTTCTTTAAAAGAGGTAAATAACTGATAATGTAGAGGAGGATCTCTTAAGGTCTCTTGTGGACAAAAGCCTCCATTCTGTCTGTGACATCAAATACAATATCCCTGATAACTGATTTCAGCCTCCAGTCACCACAAGGCCACATGTGCCTTTTGTAATATGCATGTAGTCATATGTGCTGAGTAAGTCTGCTGTGTGGAGATCTTGTGCAAGTCATGTGAAATCTGAAAGAAAAATACAGTTTTCTATCACAATGGAGAAAATCTTGATTGTGTTTATCTCTGGCAGATGTTGCTTTTTGGTTACTGCAGACTTTTCATTGTGGGCCCCAACTTTATCTCACTTAACATCTATTCCACTTTGTCATCAAACCTTAAGTGTGTGTGATTTGACTCCTTGTGGCCAGAGAATGAGCCTGAGTCATGAGTTTGATGCAAGAAATTCGTGCTAGGAAAGAAGAAGTAACACCTGACTGCATAAGTCCTGAAACTAATAAGGAATGCAGGGAGGAACTAATGAGTTAATGTTGTTTGTTAGAGATGTTTAGGTCATTACAGGAAAAATGCACACACTGTTCTCTCATAAAATAAAGTGTCACCTTTGGCAGACACTGACCTGAAATTACCTGTTCTCTGTCACTGGTTTTCCATGTATTTGGTCACAAACCCAAGTATCAGACAAATAACAATTTGACCTGATAAAGAGGTGCTAAATGAAGGTCAGAGTGTCAAAATGATTCTACTTACCACACTGTGAAAATACATACATATAAGCCACAGTGAGGGACGGTGGGCCCCCGGCTGGAGACACTGTGGCACAGGCCTGTTATCTGCTGTGTCCATGTGTCTCAACATACAGCATACAGACACTCCCAGTCTTCATATAGCCATTTGAATGCATTATTTGGGGAGTTTTGTTTAATGTACAGAATTGCAAATTGAGCAAATTGAGATATAAAGACAATTTGAAATCTTGTTTTACACAGTGCAAGATTTGAAAAAGGTATAAAATAACAGACAATATAACATGTGGGGTTCCTTATAACGATGCAGTTTGAAAGGATATAACATGACACATCTGTAACATAGGCATCAGGCATGTGGATGAAATAGGATTTGGACTTCTTACCTAGTTTTTAAGGAAAAAGGATATGAGGGAAGCGGCTGAAATGCATCATGTCAGTATTTGGAGTTGATTATGACAGCTGCGGAGTCAAATTTAAAATGCTATTGTCAAACAACGACAGAAAACCAAATTAACATAGCTGCAGTGCGTGTAAAAAGCATTCACTCAATATAAGTTTTGTCGTCTTACAATGTTGAATCAAAGCAGATATGGCTTTTTTCACACTGATCAGCAGAAAAAGACATATTTCTTCTTCAGTGATGCAAATTAAATAAATACAAAATACATGTTTGCCTTACTATTTGCTCGCCTTTAATAGGAGGATTTAGAAGTCACATAATTAGTTGCATATAACTGTAGAAATACACCTGTATCTGTAAGGTCCAAATCGAATACTTATACAGGCACTGTGCATTTTCAAAACTCTAATTGGCAGACTAACGACAGCAGCACAGATGGGCTCTATCAGCATTACAACAAGCAGGCTGTTATCACTGAGAGCCAGAGCTAGCACCAAAGACCCACCTAGTCACAGTGTATTACTCAGCTACACAACCTGCCTTCCATTAACAAGCAGTACACACACTGTGGGTCAGTGTGACTTCGCTTCAGCTAACTAAAAGAATTGACCAGCACTTTGACAATTCAAGTCAGAATACTAATCAGTGCTCACTTTTTGTAGACTCATAATTTACCTATATATTGTATCTATCACTCTAATGTTTGTGTTCAATGGTAGCTGACTCGCCACCTTTACAAAAATAAAATATTCTCATTAACTGTATAAAAAGTTATTTGTAGCAGACAATATTGTGAGAACACTCAGCAGGGTGGTCGCAGCTTTCCAGACTGCTCCACACAAATGTCTTCATTTGAATTCCCTCCGTGCATTTGACTTCAGTGTGACACTCGTGTGCTTTGAGCGAGGAAATGCCAGAGGCCACAAACTGAAGGTGGCAGTCTTTGTTGATTTTGGCGCCCCTCAGTGTAAATAAGGCAGAAACACTGCATGACTTCATAATTTGTTTTTTGCTCTGCGTGATAGTCAGGTTTTTCCTCACTGTCTGCATCCCTAATTACAGCAAAGCATTTCCCCAGATGTAAACTACATAGATTGTTTAAAAAATGTTGAGTTAGTTTTACAAATGTTTAGGTTTACTTCTGTGTAGGTGCACAGACGACAAATATCTGCTGTTTATGTTCAGTGTTCTTCGACTCGAGCAACTGTTGCCATGCAGGTTGATAACATAACAAAGCACAACCAGTTTTCAACTCGTGCCTCCCAAAGGAGAAGCATTATATTAAGGCTGCACACCATCACCACACCCAGTTAGGAATTCTTAGATAAGAACATGTTGCTTAAAACTTTACATGCAGTTATAGCTAATTATAGAGCACTTACAAAAAGATTGTGTAATAGCTCTTTTGTGTCTGTGTGTAATCATACAGTATGCTTATAATTAAAAAAAACCCGTGATGTCATGAAAGTGACAAACAATAGTACTTAAAGAACCCATTAGCTTTATTTAAAGTTTGCAGCTTTGACATCAGAGTGAACAATGCGACATGATTAGTGGAAAATGAGCCAGCATGGAACTGAGAGTGAGCTGACAGACCAGTGGGCGGTGGTCTTCAGAAGCACTGACGATCGCTCTAGTACCTAATCAATTTAAATTACAGAGGAGCTAATCATACAAAAAAAAAAATACAAAAAATAAAACTAAAAATACTGACAGCAGAAATTTAAAACTATCCCAATTTGATACGTATACAGAAAGACAACAATTGTACGCTTAGTTTTGCATTCAGCAACCACACCTGACATAACATTGCTTCACTATCCACAACTTTTACAGTAATAAGTGTCTGAAATAGCCAGAGTCTTAGAAAAATGCTTTAGTAGCACATTATTAGCATAGAGCGGTACAGAGGCAGAAACCAAGAGGCAGTCTCCCTTCAAAAAATGACGTGCAACTACTGTGCACGGTCCTTGCATTCAATGAAAACTGGTAATTGCATGTAGGATCAGTAAACAAAAACTTAAAGAAGAAACCCAAAACAATTCGGCAATTAGAGAAGTACAGGCAATGAAGTTATAGGAAACCCTTCAGCAACATCTTCTCCCCGCCTCAGCTCTCATAATAAGGGACTTCCAGGAGTGGATTCATCATACTATAACCTTTAACCTTTTAGGCTACAGTAATCATTAACAGCCTGGAGAACCACAATAAGACCAGAGAGGGGGAGCCAGACGTTTGGCGATCTGCATCAAACAGAGCAGCTAGTGGGCCTAGTGCATCTCTGATGGGTTTGTATACAGCAAGGTTTTATCCCAGCCCGTTTTTAAGCAGGGCTGAGAGTAGACCGCAGGTGGCATTGGCAGTATACAGTCACACTGGCCCGTCTTCATGCTGCAGGACTGAGGGAGGTTTACATGATGACACAGGGTACACGGCTTTTGGTGATCTTATTCGGTGGTTTGCCATCGTAGGCGTCCTGGACTGCATTCAAGATCTGTGGCAGGACAACACATAAATCAGACAGTGTTATTGTTGTGATTTAAATGCGCTGAAACAAGTATCCTGATGCTTTGCATGGCTGAAAGTGAATTTATTACCAACTCCGTGGTGGTTCTAAAGTGAGGCGCAGCTTCAGTAGTGTGGAATAAACAGTGACGTCTTTAGGCCTGGGTGTCCTGAATGTTTTATGAAGAGCCCCGGACTTCTCAGACTGTTTTAGCAAGTTACCTTGAGTTACCGTCCCTGCTGAGGGAGCTCATTCAGCGGCTCTGCAGACACGTCTCTCCCCTCTCGCTGTGCGCACACGGGAGTCAGTAGTTATGTTTCCATCCAAAAGTGATTCGAATCATGGGGAAATGTGCATTAAAAGAAATACGAATCCTGTGTGTTTCCATTAAATGTATGGACTTTGGTGAAAACTACAAACTCGTGCTAGTTTTCCGCAGAACCGGAAACAAAAACAAGTCTTGCATCCTTCTTCTTCTTCTACGTTTTCTGGCAGTTGGCAACCAGCTTGTAAATGCATTACCGCCTTCCTGACCTGGAGTGTGTATATCACCATGGAGAGAGGTGCGCTACGTCAGACTTAATTCAAACATAACTGCTTCCATCCCGCGTTTTGCGAATCAACATTTTTTCGAATCAACCAAAACCCGGCTAAAGCGAACGTATTTTAGTTTGTGCGAATCATACGAATAATAATTAGAATTTTTGGCGTTTCCATCATAATTTTCTGATGCGATACTTCAAGATGCGCATCTAAACAGGCTGATGGAAACATGGCTAATGTCGTAAAGTGATTAAACATTTGGTAATGTAAACCTATGTGACGCTCGCGGCTCAACAAAAACTACATGTGTGTGAATGTGCAATAGTACTGGTAGCATAACAGCCTGTCACACGTTGCAGAGTGATGACTAGAGGAGAAATGGCATAAAAAGTTCCAGATGGGGAAAATAACAACTTAATTATTTAGGATTTTGCTAAAAGCGAAGCAAATCACGTGTTGGTTTACACATGTAGAACCCAGGGGACATTTTTTGGATTTGGAAACTGTTTAAATGTGCAATATGTGGTAGATATTATTTTGTTGAACTATTATTTTTGTATACAGAATCTGAATCTCACTCTGAGTTACTGTTGTTGTTCACAAACTAAAGAAATGAGAGATCATTTTTGTTCAGTTTTTACTGACTATCTGAAGGCAAACGGTTTGGTTAACATGTAAAAATATATCACCTGTTTGTTGCAATACTACGTTCTTACATCAGTAATAAACTATATATATATTTTGATGTATTCGTCGTATAATTATCGCAAAAATACCTTGAAATGTCGTGATATTATTTTAGGGCCTTATCACCCACCCATGCCAGTATATTATTTTATACATACAATATATCATATCATTAGATTATTATTGTATTAATGTAAAAGCAGGGTTTAATTCTTGTAGTAAGTTGGTGTTGAGCTCATTTGTACTGTAACTAATGATTATCATAATTATTTCCTCTACTGATCACGTGATGGTTTGTAAAGGGCCTGTTGAGCCTGTAAATCTACTCACATCATCTTCATATGGGAACCCTCCTGTCTCAAGCTTGGAGAAGATCAGCTGACCGTTGATGACAACCTCAAAGCTGCCTGCAAAGTAATAAAAATAATACTTAAGTTATCATCACCCTTCATGCTGCCTAGATGATCTTTGCCTTTAATGACACATCCCTTCACATTAACGACTAATATCATAAACAACAGGTCACAGTTTAGTTCTTGGCTTAATAACAACGTGATTACCAATAACTTACTCTGTCTTCCCACGAAGCCTGACACATCCGCATCAGGAAACTCCTCCTTGACACCCGATTGGAGATCCCGATAGCGGGGTTCATACCCTCATTTACCACTACAAGGGGAAAATACATCTATTTTAAAAGCAGAATCCGTATGTCGGTCAGTGAGCGTTAGCCGGAGCTAGCTGCGAGCTAATCATGCTAACAGCTAATCCGTAGTAACAGTCGTCTTTAAAGTTGGATTTACGGCACGGACACAGACACAAACACACACGGGTAGCCAAACCTTACACACAGTGACAGTGAGTATAATAAAATATGTAATTACCAGTATTCGACTACAATTTTCACCCCCTTCGTAGGTGTTTTTGTCTTTTCACCGTTGTCAGCCATGGTTGCGTAGAGTTATGTGTGATTTACTGTGTTCGCTGCTTTTGTAACACAGAGCCAGGCGGAGGGGCGGGGTTTACACATCGAGACAGCTGACACTAATCACACCGGAACCAAATGTGAGGAAAATTTCCATTTACAGTATAAAAGGAATAAACTTTGTTTTTTTGTTTACTCAAAATAGGCCTACAGCTCAGAGCTAACACCATGGTTACATTATGAGACATGGGCACCTGAGCATAGTGAGGCAAAGGGCCCCACCACCTCTCATACATGACAGCAAGACAGGCAGACTTTGTGGTAGTGTTGCATGTCTTTGTAATCGTTAGGCATCTTTTTGTGGTTTTGTGCGTCCCCGTGGTCATTTTGTGTCTAATGGAGGTAATTTCATCTCTCTTTCACAGTCATTTTGTTTGTCTTTGTGGTGGTTTTGCCCGTTTTTGCATGTCTTTGTAGTCTCTTTGTGTCTCTGTTGTCATTTTGAGTCTCTTCCTGGATGTTATGTGTTAATTTAAGTGATATCTTGCAAATTTAGTCTTGTGGATGCCCCTGACACTTTGGGCCCGGGGCCTGTGCACCGTAGGCCCACTCATACCCCTTTTCCACCAACATGGAACCAGTTCCGTTCCAGGTCCTGCACCTAATTATGAATCGTTCTGGGCATTTTCACCAAAAATAAAGTGGTTCAGAACTGAAACGTTGCTTCTCAGCTGGAACCAAAAAACAGCAGTATTTCTTGACAGTAGCCTAAGTGTGAACTGTGACGACATCAGTGGGCCTGTCATGGAAAGAGAGGATTGAGAGAGCTACAACAGAGTCAGAACAAAAAGAGCGTGCAGTGACCTTATTAATAGTTGGTCCATGTTTGTTTTTGGGTGCAAACAAATATCTGTAATGACAAAGAAGCTCACAGGTTTTCAGTGTCATCCGTGATTTTGCCACTACTTCCAATGTACATTGTGCAATGCCCTCCTTCAATGACACATCAGTTATTACAATGATTCTACTACAAAATGATGGAAACACGAGCTGGTTCACTAGATGGCACCAAGGCTCCAAGAATCTTGAAGGGAACCAGTTCAAGAACTAGTGATGGGCAAAGCAGTTCTTTAGATGTTACTGAATCACTAGAATCAGTTCATTAAAAAGATTCGTTCAAAAGATTCGTTCACCGAATCGTTCAGTGCTTGGCGGGAGAAGCCCTGACTGTGTACTGCGTAGTCCGACTCAGTCTCTCTCTGTTGCTGCTGCTGCGTCTGCCCTGCACTGGTGAGTCTCATTACTGGCCAGCCTAATGTTTTAAGTTTGTTTATCTGGAAACTAAGTCTGTTAAAACAATGGGGAGGTGTGTGATTGTGTTCATATGGCTTGACTCCTGGCTACATTAGCCGTTAGCATGGAGAAAACGGTCCCTATGAAAGTGTATGGTTGAGAAGAAATTATTTGAATCACTCAGGGATCAGGGTTACGTCGTTCACCGTGTGATTCGTTCACCGAGTGATTAGTTCACCGAGTGATTTGTTCACAGAGTGATTTGCCACGCAGTACGCAGTCCCTCCCTGCACCCTGGCTGCCTCGCGACTCGCAAGTGATTCATCGTTCGCATGGACCAAATCTGCAGTTCCACTCCCGGCCTGCACGCTTCGCTGCTGAGCCCAACTGAACTGAGAAATGAACGAATCAGTTCTAGAAGTGATTCAGTTCAGTATGTACACTAAACAGATTCGTTCTTTTGAACGATTCCTTCGCGAACGACACAACACTATCAAGAACTAGTATGGTGGAAAAGGGGTATCAATGTAGGTCCACTCACAAAGCGGCAATATTAGATGAAATGGGATGAAAACATGTTGTCCATCAATGGCTGAAATGTATTTTACGACAAGGATGTCTGATCATTGTTGGAAAGTAACTACATTTACTCAAGAACTGTACTGAAGTACAATTCTGCAGAAGCTGACTTGTGCTTTACTTAAGTATTTCTTTTCTTGGCTACTTAATACTTCTCGTCTATGTTTCAAAAAGAAATACTGTACACTACACACTACCTCTGAGATTAAGATTTTAGCAGCAAATGTAATTATAAGCTTAGATATAGTATAAACATATAATTAAAAATCAAAACAGTGGCTCTGACTTTTTTGGCTTCTGATCCCTTACAAAAAAATCAACCCTTTTTCCTCCTCCCTCTCCCATTAATTATTTCGTGACCCCTCAGATTTATCTTGTGACTCTTTGAAAGGCCAAACTCTTAAACTGGGAACAACTGGACTAATCTAGCTAACTGTAATAAACAGGTAAAACTAGCTCCACCTGCAGCAGCTACAACAGTAAAATGCTGCCTATATGCATCAGTATTAACAAACTAATAATGTCAGATATATTAATGTATCAGTCACAGGAGACATTTTTTCCCCAGAAGAAGAACGTTTTCTTCTGATAGCCGTCTTTAAGTATATATATAGACGATCATACTTATGTACTTTTACTTAAGTAGGAAATGTAGGACTTTTACTTGTAGGGAAGTATCACACAGATTAGTCTGATAATCAGTTCTCTGGCTGCATTACTGGAAGTGAAAAGCATATTTTGATGATATATTACTGAAAGTACATCTGAGTTCATTTAAATGAAATTTACATTTTTACCACTGTGTTGTTTTCAAGAGTAAAAAGAATTGTTGTCATGAGTGTATTATTTTGAAAGGCATCAGCGGAAGCTTGGTCCTTTATTCTTTTATTCTAACTACATAAGTCAGCATGATCATTTATTGGGCTGGGCCACATAGCAGTGGTGGCAGAAGTTTTCAGATTGTTTACTTATGCAAAAGTATTGATACCACACAATAAAAAAACTCCAACACAAGTAAAAGTCCTGCTTTTTTACTTGAATAACTGCACCATGACACATTTCACCAAATGAATGTATGTTTATGGCTTCCTCTTAGTTTCCTACAGCGTGAACCGTTTCTATTCTCCCCCAGCTCCTCCACCCTAACCAAGCCATTATCGACCAGGAAACATGCACAGTCACTGCAAGTCAATTGATTTTAATAGCAGATTTGTGCTGGAATTTGCACACCTAAAATAACACGCAAGACAAAATGTACTGTGTCAGACTATTATCATTTTAGATGTGCTCACATGGCGTCATCCCTAAATAAAGTTGTGTCTAATCACATTACTACACAAATGACTCACACAAAACTTACTTTGACTCCAGCATCCTTCGGTTTCCAGTGGAAGGAGAAGTGTTCAGATCTTTTACAGTACTAAAATGTAAAAACAACTGTTGCAAGTAAAAGTCCTGCATTCAAAATCATACTTAAGTAAAAGTAAAAAAGTATTAGCATCAATATACTATATATCGGTGGAGCCGATTTTAATTACTGTATACTGATGGGTATCTTAACCTATAATAATATATAATAATGTATTGATTGATTTACATTTTCTATGAATAATCTTAATCCACAAAGTAACTAAAACTGTCAAAATAAATACCTTAAAATTGTACTTAAGTGAAGTACTTGAGTGAAAGAGCTTAGTTATATTCCACCACTGTTTGTATCTAAGTAAATAATGAAGCAGAAGAATTATTAAGCGCTATAAGAAACTGAAATATGAAATTTGCTGTACAAACAACAACTTTACAAAATATGACCCAGAATAACTGTCATGTTTAAGCTCACATAATTCAATAAAAGCAGCAATAACACAATGTAATGATACACCAGTACAAGAAAAAGTCTCACATCAGAAATGTCACCTGAAAGTATGTAAGTATTATTAGGAAAATGTGCCTAAAGTATAAAAAGTAAAAGTAATGGTAATGTAGGAAAATATGTCTCAAAGTGTTATAGTAATATATATATTTTTCAATTCCTCACCCAACCCATTCCAAAGATCTACACCACAGACTGAAACACACATACTCTTCTTGGTTGTATGAACACAATATTTTAAATTAAAAATTTAAATTAAATTTGCCCCTTTACTTATAATCCCCCTCCCTGTTACGAAACATAATTTGGATGTTAACCGGGAGTGAATGATTCCTTGCCTTGAACATGATTATTGCAGTTTAAAATGTAATCAAATCCCACAGTTTCAAAGTATGTGATTTCAAATTTAATTTAAAATAGTGTGTTCCTATGTTCCCTATACCCCACATTATGTACAATCCTCATTGCTGTCTTTTGTAATATGTATAGTGCTTGTAGGTTGGTTTTATAGGTGTTACCCCAGACTTCCACACAGTAGGTTAGATGTGGTAGTACCAGTGAGGTATACAGGATGTTCAGTGTTTTATGGTCCAGGAATGTGTCTTACTTTATTAATATTAAACCACTGTTTTAGTGAATCCATTTCTGTTGTGACCACCTCCAAAAGCTGCTGCAGGTTTTCCCCTGAACAAAGGATGTTAGTATCATCCGCAAATAGGACAAATTTTAACCTTCTTGATGTTCTATTGATGTCATTGATGTACAAGATGAACAGCTTCAGACCCAACACTGACCCCTGTGGGACTCCACAAGTAATGCCTAACAGATCAGATTTATAATCACCCATTTGTACGAATTGCTGCCTGCTGTTAATGTAGGTTTTTAGCCAATTCAACACCACCCCCCTTATACCATACCTTTCTATTTTTTTAAACAATATATCATGATTAATGGTGTTGAATGCTTTCTGCAGATCTATAAATACTCCTATTGCATATTTCTTGTTATCTATATAATTGGTTATTTCTTCTGTTAATTCCATCAATGCTAGAGATGTGGATCTTTCGGTTCTGAACCCGTATTGACGGCCGGTTAATAGATGGTGTGTTTCATTGAAGTTATCCAACCTTTTGGAAAATATTTTGCCCATTTGTGAATGACAATACCATCAATTACCTTATTTACTAGCATCATACTGATTGCATTGAAATCAGTAGATGTTTTGTTTCTGCACTTGTTGACTATATCTTTGATTTCTTTTGCTTCTACTGGCTTGAGATACATTGAATTTGAATTACATGCTATGTCTCTCTCCACTGCATTTCCCTGTTTTAACTATCTATCATTTATTGTTTTGGCTAAATTTGTGTATGAAATCTTAATCTGTAAAGTATCTAGCAACAAAACAGTCATATGTTTCGGAGTGTGGAGAAGTAGAAGATTAAAATAGAAAAGGAAATCCTTAAGGGAAGTACAAATAACTCAAATTGGTTAAAAGTTTTGACCCCACAAAAGCTGCAGTGATCATTACACATCAAAACCACTGGCATTTTTCATATTTACAGTCCTGTATCTTTTCTGATTATGTATGTATTTTTCTTATGTAATGTCGAATGGTTGTAAAGTCACTTGAAAACACTTTAATGCTTGTTGGATTATACATTATCTTTACTATAGGTCTGTGTTTGGTAAATGATAAATGCTGCACACGCTCTTTGTGTTTCTCTCAGAGTGGACTGTCGACCTGCTGCTGAGAGGTGGGGCTCTGACTGTCCACTGCAGGTCTGTCTGATTACTCATTACAGACAACCTTCAGACTCATAAACGCATAAAAACCCAGACTTCTCCTACAAGATCACTCCTTCAACAGGAAGCTCTGTCGACAGTTTTCACAAAGGGACACGGGAGCACAGACGTGATTTGGGAATAATGATGTCTGGTTTAAAGCCTATGTCTTTTTAGATGGTCCAGAATGTGAGATGGCAACCAGCGGGCAGTCAACATGTGAGTTTAATTCTTAATGTCTTATAATATCTGTGTGACATCCATGATGTATTGATTTTAATTTTAAACAACTTCAATATTTAATTTAGTATCATAAAGTAGAAAGAAAATCAGCAAATATTCACACTTTAGCTTGAACCACTGAATATTTTAACACTTTTGGCATTTTTTAAAATGACTTCAGTGATTAATTATCAAAAGTGTTGCTGCTTTTTTTGTCAAAAACATTCAAAGACAAATATATATATATATATATATACATATACATCAATATTTAAATTAGGAGGCTGCAACCAGTGAATTTGTGCTTTTAAAAATTACTCAAACATTAAATTATCACAGTTGTCATGCCTAATTTTCTGTGAAGTGACAAATGGATTCATTGACTGATTATTTCATATTAATACATGTTGCTTGTGTTTGCTCAATGAGAATCTGTCATTCCATTTGACCAATAAAACTGATTTTAGGCAATGTGGCTTTCTTATTAATCTCTTCTGTGTGTTCATATCTTTGTCAGGGGACGGCTGGTGCACATCACAGTTGAAGATTATCCTTCTTGGTGGCAGAAACTCTGGAAAGAGCTCACTGGGGAACTTAATCCTGGGCAGAGAGGAGTTTGTCACCAAAGAGAGGACCTCCTGCTGCCGGAGGCTGCGTGTGGTGGCGGGACGATGGCTCACTGTGGTGGACACTCCCGGCTGGTGGTGCGACTTCAGCGCTCAGGACACATCAGAGCTGGTGAAGAGGGAGATTGTCAGCAGCGTCTCTGTGTGCTCACCAGGCCCACATGTATTTCTTATCACAATCAAGGCCAGCTCAGGCTTCTCAGAGAAGCGTCGCAGGGCTGTGGAGGAGCACGTGACCCTGCTGGGTGAGAACGTGTGGAGTCACTGCATGGTTGTCTTCATCTCTGCCAACAGGGCTGAACACACAGACGCTGAAGAGCTGGTACAGAGGGGGGGAAAGGCCCTCGGCTGGCTCAGTGAGAAGTGCAGTCAGAGGTGTCACAGTGTTATCTTGAGCGATAATACTGAAGTCACCGAGCTGCTGGAAAACATACAGAAACTTGTCACAGGAAATGAAAACAGAGTGTTTGAAATGCAGGAACACATTTTACAGGCGACTGCAGAGGAGAAGAGGAGAGTGGAGGAGAGGGCTCAGCAGAGGTTTGTGAGGATGAAGACACACAGATGTCTCATGAGAGGTGAGTTCATCAGAATCTTTTAAATGTATCGCTTATGTTTTGCTGTTAAAGAGATCATCTCCACTGCTCTTGTTGTTTGTACACTGAACTTCACAGACACATCCTGTCACACACAATGTGGAGTACTATACTGTCTTTAGATTTATCTGCTTGAGGTTGGAGTCGGCCCTAATTTGTATAGCTGCAACAAATCACATGAAAAGAAAGAAAAGAAATAAAACAATGTGCAACTTTCTGACTCCCCTATCCTGCTTGTGGCACTTATCCTTAAGCCCATTGGTTCCTACTAAAGCATACATTTTTAGAAAGAAGAAATCATAAATACATAGTTTCATTTATTAAAAAAAGCAAATGAACTCCCTAAAATGGCTGGACACTGTAGCTTTTAGCAAACGTGAGTCACACAGGAATAAATTGGGTATAGTTTGGAACTACTTTCAGCAGTGGATTAATCCACATTTGGAGCTCTATTGGTGACTAATTGGGGCAGCAGGGTGGTGTATGTGGGACTGAGTCAAAATAAACTACAACCTGTGTTTATAGTAATAAAGGAACATTTCACTGAGTGTAACAGTGTGGCTCATTGATGTGTTTTTAGTATATCAGACTTCGATATACACACAATACTTGTCGGCAGAAGCTTTCGGTGTTGGTTTAGTTTTTGTTTTTCATGGGATTTGTTTTAACACTTTTTCAATTATTCCAATGTGAAAGAGGTCCTAACATTGAAATATCGTAATTTAAATGCTGTTGAAACAAAAAGTTGAATTGTTTATGCAAATTTAGCCTGAGTTATTTTGGAGAATATTCAAGGACGTAATGAAAATGTAAAACCAAAAATTGATGTAGGCTATTTACAGCTTAGTTTTCGTAGAGAGTTTACGCTGTAAGCTACGCAGATCATGACCTACGCTGTTGTGAGCATTTATACTTGTGCGGTGGTGTGTCTGCGTCACTCTGCAGTTACACCTCCAAAACAACAGTCAATGGTTTTGGTTTCTGTGAACTGCTGTAAAGTTTAGTTGATTCAAAACACACCCAAAAACACACATTAAACATGGCTTAATAACGATAATTTCAAACAAAAGTACACAAATCAGCTTCACTACAACTCACAGGATTCACAGACACTTGGTTTATCTGGACACATTTTACCTACAAATACAACATGCTAATGTTTTAGCACAAGCCTTTGGCATTTAACATTGGATAATTGAGCTATGGCAAAGCCACGCCCCCCTCCACTCACTTGGACAAACTATCAACATTCAGTGACCGGGCGCTATGGCAGGTGTCACGGTACACGGCATTTCGCAGGAGGCAATTGATGATTTTTGGGGACATAATGATCAGATGTCATTGAGAAGTAACCAAAAGGGCCTAAACTGTGCACTGGAGGGATATATTCATCATTTTACTGAGCAGGTCGATGAAAAGCTTAAATTACAAGCCAAAATTTACAGGTCATAGTGTACGCTTGTGAACCACATCTCGTTGCCGTAGCCATCAAAGACAACAAGTTCAAGTGCAACTGAAGTTAACCAAGAGTGTCTCTCTGTTAGGTTGGTGCTACAGTATTTACACTGAATCATTCAGCATAACGTTTGCCAACCTTTGTTATCTCTGCGATTACAGATAAGTTAATGAAGCTAAGCTCCAGAAGTTAACGTTAGCTTAACTAGAGCCCTTTGGTCAACAGCTAACAATGATGTACGATCACCAAAGTACAAAACTAGAACAAAATAGGCTAATGAACTCCCAGCAAACAAGCTGACATGATGAACAACGCAGCTAGGAGCTAACGTTAGGCTAACTTTAGCTAACGTTAGCTAAAGATGTTAAAGATAACTTTATATTTCTTTCCAGCAAAGTGACAATATGTTGCCTCAAACACAATGTTGACTTACCTTAAAACAGATGTAGACATCATTGTTAATCTTATTCACGTTGAGTTGATGTTGTGGTCTAATGTTACCACACAACTTTATCCAAAGGAGACACCTTTCTCGGTTGATATGTGGTTTAGGAAAGGGTAAAAAATACACCTCGTCGCCCAGCCTCTCAGGATACCTTGTGTCAGAGTTGCATGTACCCCATGCACACCGTTTGACCATTTTTAAACTTCAAAATTCCGAAAAAGCTCATAAAACCGAACAAAACTGACTTTCTGTAATGCATTTCAATGAACGTCCAGGCAGAGAATGTCCGAGTGTATGGGAATGGCTATACGCACTGTGTGTAAATTATGTTTTATGAACACTGAAATATGTCTGGAAAGACAATCCATATACAGTATGATGCTGAGTGAATATTAAAATGGACAATGTTAACAGTGCAGTGAATGACATGTGACATAAATAAACATAACTGAGGAAGATTCAGCAAAGACAAGCCACGTCTCCGGTGTCATCCTCTGTTTTCTTTTGTTTCAGTTATTCATACAACTGTATACTGGTGCTGCAACCCGGTACCAGTAACACTAGCTGGAAAATGTATTGAATAGAAGTCCAAAGAAAAATAACCTAAACACTTAAACCACCAAGCCAAACCTCTCTCTGGTCCATATTTCCTTTTTAATTCTTTCAGAGAGGCTGTGGCCCATTACTGATATCCAGATTGTGTTGGTGGGAGCAAAGGGTTCTGGGAAAACTTCCACTCTGAACACAATCCTGAGCAGAGAGAGCAGCCAGCCAGTGAGAAGAACAGCTCGGTGCCTGGTTGGGAAAGGAGTGGTGTTTGGGAGACAGGTGACAGTGGTGGACACACCAGGCTGGTGGATGAACTACTTCTGTGATGAGAGCCCCGTGTTCGACCGGAGGGAGCTGGTGCTCAGTTTGTCTCTGTGTCCTCCGGGGCCTCACGTCTTCCTGCTGGTGATCCGTGTGGACAGATCCTTCACTGAAACCTACAGGAGGGCGGTGCAGGAGCACCTCCAGCTGATCAGTGAGCACATCTGGTGCCGTGTCATCGTGCTGTTCAGTTTCGGGGACTGGCTGGCAGGCACCACCACCGAGCAGTGCATCGAGAGTGAGGGAGAGCCTCTGCAGTGGCTCGTTGAAAGATGTGACAACAGGTATCACGTCCTGAACAATAAAACTAAAGGGGATGGATTTCAAGTCAGAGAGCTGATTGGGAAGATTGAGGAAATGTTAGCCAACTGCAACAATGGCCTGCATTATGAAATGAAGAGGGAAGTGATGGAACAGCTGGAGGGGAAGACGAGAAGAGAGGAGGAGAGAGCCAGGGAGAGACTGATGAGGAAGGAGGAACAAAGGCAGATGGCGAGGTCTCAGCTGGGTGAGTTAGATACATTTAAAAGTGATAAACAATGTCAGCATGATCTTGTTGTGCTTATCTAATAAACTATATTTAATTTAGCTGTGGAGATGTTGTTCTCTGTGTGGATTTCTTGGATGTAATTCAAGCAGAAGGAGTTTGTTTGATTTGTAAAACTTCTCTCCAACAGAGAAGCTCAAACCTCCTCCAGATCTGAGACTGGTGCTTGTTGGTGGCAGGAAAACAGGCAAGAGCTCATGTGGAGACACCATCCTGAGCACAGAGTGCCTCCACACTGAAACCACTTCCTGCTCTGAAAAGCGAGCCAAAATCTGCGGCAAGATGGTGGCAGTGCTGGACACACCGGGCTGCTTCTCTGTGACCTCTGACCTCCTTGACGCATCCTGTGCCATCCTCCTGGTTGTCAATGTGAGCTCCTCATTCAGAGATACCCACATGGAGGCCATGGAGAAACATCTGGAGGCAGGAGGAGGCCAGATGTGGAGCAGAGCTGTGGTACTGTTCAGCCATGGCGATTGGCTAGGCGACACAAGCATAGAGCAACGCATTGAGAGTGAAGGAGAGGCGCTGCAGAGGCTGGTTGAGAAGTGCGGGAACAGATATCACGTCCTGGATAACAAGCACCGAGGTGACGGAGCTCAGGTTAAAGAGCTGATTGAACTGATAGACGAGATGCTGGTTGGAGAAAGGTTAGCTGTGTTGCACAGAGGTGATCACATGTGGAGAAGTGTTTCATCACAGGACGCAGTGACGCCGTGTAAAACTGATTTAAAGATGCTGACGAGCTGCAGTCATCAGCTGTCCCATGACTGTAAGTAAACCTAATGCGCTTGTGTTTTTCCCCAGCATGTCACACAGTTTCATTTGCACTGAGGTTTGTAATGATATGATTCTTTTAAAGCAGTGGTTCCCAACCTGGGGGTAGGGAGCCCCCAAAGGGAAGGGTTTTGAGACAATTAACAGGAAAGAAATTAGAATATTATTAATTACAGTTCACTAATCTCATCACAGCTGGTGAATTCCAGCAACAAAGGGAGGAGGACTCTAACACGAACAAGCACACATAACGTAATCAGGTAGGATGGAGGGAAATTTACCTGAGGACAGGAACTGGAACAGAATCAGTTTCACGTGGCTGGAACACAAACTCATAAGACACAATAACTGTCTGGTAGAGTGAGTGGAGATGGGCTACAGGTAGTGATGGCCAAATGAGGCCTCATGAACCACTGTCTTTATTTTCTGAAGCCACCAGATGGCGCTGTCTGTTTAACAAAGGTTTGAAAGCACACTTCATTGCCTTTATCTTTAAACCAAGAGCGCCATCTGGTGGGGTCAGAAAATAAAGAAAGTGGTTCATGAGGCTTCATTTGGCCATCACTAGCTGCAGGTGGGAACGCAGATGTTGTCTGTGTCTGAAATTCCAAAATAACATGCTTTTTAGTGTGCTGAAACAGTATGTGAGATTATTTTTAGTTTATCTGAAACCCTAGTATGACACCAATAGTACATGAATTGGTGAAATGTTATAGGATGCAAACACTGGACACTACAGTGGCATAAATGTCCCACAGTGCAATGTAACGGACGACATTCAAGACAGAATACAGCTCTGTAATGTCAATAACACTTCAATTTAAGTGAAAACATAAGAATTCACTTGCCATGTGTAAAATATTTTGTATATAATAGTCCTTATTACTTTTAAATTGACAGTATTTTTAAATTAATGGTAGAGAGGAGACTGGGGCGGATTCCATCAAGACATGTGTCTCCAATTGGTAAGAAGGCTCTTAGGAATTGATGCAGTATTTATAGCTCAGTGTGTCCGAAAAGATACATATGACTGTTTAATTACATGAAAGTATGTTTAACAATAGCACCCATATTGAGTGTGTAGTGCATTGTATGTATGTATAGTATTTCAGATGTATGTGTGGGACAGGTGGGAAAGTCTGAGAGCATCTAGTGGACAAATGGGTCTGAAGACAGGGACAGACAGACTTTGTGACAGATCTTTGCTTTTTTTGAGTGAATTGCTGCATAATCTTATGTGCTCAAGCCTGTAAAAATTACTTGAACCATCAGTTATACTATTATGTTAACTTGCAAAACACATATGCAACCACTGATGATTAGTAACAAGTCAGTCGACAGTACATATTTTTAGGAAATCAAAAGCCACTGTTTTAAAGCATCTGCTCTCATAGTTTTACATGTTCATAGTTAAAACAGGAGGGCATTTTTTTTAAGATCATTCCCATTACAGCTTTAAACTCCAGATTAAAAAGACAAACATCGTGTACTGACACATCAACCATATTCCCTTTTTACACAAACACTTAACATCAATGCACGAATAATTATTTTAAATAAAATACAACTAAGATTTATGTTAAAAAATAAGAACAGTATGGGTCAAAAACACATAAAAAAAAATGAAGCCTATTAAATATTTACTAATGAACTCCAGTTTGTACATCTGCCAACATTGCACTGATATATTAATGATAAACTGATATAAGCTAATTATATGTATTTATTTTACTTAATTTGACTGGGGCAATGCACATTAATTAACAGTGTTATACATGTGCCACAGAGTAAACATTACATTAAATTAGTTATTGAAATTGGATGTAATTATACACAAGATTATGCACTATACAGAACAGCATTATGGTATATTATTTGGTATTAATGAAAACATACAACACTGTAACATACACAACACAGAGTAAGCAACACATACAGGAAATCTAAAAGTCCTATCAGGTGTAACATGGGGAGGGATCAAATCAAAACCTGGTTTATGGTGTAGACAGTGAGGTAGCAGCATCTGTTACCGAGAGATAAACTGATTTTTATCTCTGACGGTTGGTATTTTTGTGGCTCGCATGAATTCACAGCACCATGTTATCTCTTTTACAGTGACTGAGTCAGCCAAACCCACCACTCTAACATCAGTGAGCTGCTCAGGAGGCCCAGATAATGGTGGACAGATAGTGGCACTACCAGCAGGAAGAGGACAGACTGGACCCTCCATCTGGGACAGACACAGCTTCATGTCTTCTTTGCTCTCTGGCAAGAAATCACTGAGGTGGACTATAAATCTGCCAGTCTGGTCTCCTGATGAATTTCTTCACCTGAGACTGAACGGTGAAAGCAGTCATCCAACAACAATGCTTCTGGTTTTACCTCGCACACAACACAGGATGCTTGGAGATGGAAATGGCATCAGTGTGAAGTCCCTCTGCCACCCTGCACTGAGAGAGCGGACTCTCAGGAGGCTCTCTGAATCCGAAAGTCTGCAGGCGCTGATTGACCGGTGGGACGGCAGCAGCCTGGAGGAGCTAGAGGCCTTCATTGACTCGTACTTTGAGATGATTTGGGAGCAAACCATGGGGTCATGTCAGGAACCTGAATGTCCCGCTGCAGAACAGGATACTGTCGTGGAGGAGAAGGGCGGACAGGAGCAAACGCTCAAATCCATTGATAGGAAACTTTCAAAGCTGGAGCTCCTTGAGGAGATCAGGAGGGATCTGTCTGAGCTGAGGGCGAGTCTGGACAACAGCTGGAAGGTCGTACAGGAACTGAGAGAGAAAAGTAAACAGGATGATGATGATGATGATAGATGTTGATACAAAGAGTAAACTGTTTTCTCATACAGTAAAAATTATTCAACATGTGTTTTTCTGACTATGACTTAAAAAATGAACTATCATTTACTTTTGTTGAAGTTGTAATGTTTTTTCTCCACAAGGGGGAGCTGTTGTATAAGAGTACAATATGTGGCTGCTGAAGCATCACACGAGCAGTGGTGGGGGAAGTTGTCACATTTTACTCAAGTAAAAGTAGCAGTACACAGTCTACGTAAAAGCGCAGAAATATTAGCATCAGAGTTTACTTAAAATACCACAAGTAAAAGTACTCATTATGCAGAATGGCCCATTTCAGAAAAATGTATGTTATGGAATGATAATTACTGATGCATTAATGCATACATTATTATAATTTTGCAGCTGTTAAAGGTGGAGTTAACTACTTGACAAACTACCGGGTTGATGTTTAATTTCCCCCTGGGGATCAATAAAGTCTCATCCTGTAATAATACATAGTCAATTTATCTGCTTATTACATTGTGTATAATTGCTTACTGTATATATTTTTCGTTTTAAGATTATTATACTGGTTATTATTAAAGGAATTGAGAGAGAAAAGGGGATGACATGCAGCAAAGGGGTATAGGTTGGAACTGAACCCACGGCCCCTGTGGAAGAGACATGGTCCTTAGTGCATGGTGTAGTACCAGGTGAGCTACTGGGTGCCCCATATATATCATTTTTTATCAAATAAAATGTGGTGTAGTAAAAGTATAAGGAAGTAGAAGTGGAAATATTCCAGTAAAATACAGGTACCTTAGAACTGTACTTAAGAGCAGTACTTGAGTAAATAGCTTAAGTAAAGTGGCTTTTATGGTCAGTCACCACATGGCATCTTGGAAGAATGGAAACTGACTTTGCGATGAAAGTCACACATTATATTCAGTATACCCAATATACACTACAGTATGTGGTCAAAGGTTTTTGGACACCTGAACATTACAACCCATACCAAAGCCATGGACATTAATGTGCTGCAGTGACAGTTTCCACTGGTTTCAGGCTTTCAGCCAAAACAAAATTGGTGCAAGAAATCACAAAGTTTCCTTAAAGGTCTCCAAAATCTGTACAGCATATGAGACCCTCTATCTTAAACCCTCAACTTTGGCTTTAGGCTCTGACTTTATTAAAAAAATCTTTAAGAGGACAAAAAGGAAGAAATCTGCTATATAGAGAAATAAGTAATAAGAGTAGAGACAAGGCAAGGCTTTAGCACCAAAGGGTCTGAGGACATAAACGAGGATTAAGAATTCTAAAAAGTGTAGACAGAACTTGTGATCTTATGGAAGTTGTGATTGTAACAAGGCAAGGTCACAAAAGTTGGAAGCACACTGGATCTGTCCAAATAGTTTTGGCCATATAGTGTAAAGATCCTAGATCCTTATAAGCAGATGATGCCCCTAGTGTCTAACGCAAGGAAGTGCATTTCTTTACGGATGCATAGAAACGTAACAGAAACTACCTGTAGCCATGGGAGAGAGGCTAATTTTGTGCGTTTTTCGCCATCCAGTAGTTTGGCATATGCACTTAGAACATCACTGCAACAAAAACAGGACCAATATTGCATGGCAACAAATACGTGAAGATGTTGGCCTGCCAGGTACGTAGCATGTTTTGTGAAATATTTCATTAAAAAGACATATGAACGGATGAACAAGTCATAATGACAACCTGGTTGTATATAACATATAAAATTATTTCAGCAAAATAACATTACTCAGATTCACAATGTGATAAAACGAGATAAACACGATCTTTTTAATTATACAAACCCACTTGACGATTAACACAGGCACCTGAAGTGAAGGGAAAAGCCTGTTAGCTAGTTGGCAGCCTCTTAGCTAAGCTAGCACACTGTCATACGGTCTCTCCGAAATCCTCCACAAAAGGTGATTTTTTTTTTTTTAACGTACTTGAGTTCGTCAAGTTGTCCGTACCAAAATTCCAAAGTTCACATCGTACATGAAGCAAACGTTAAGTGCGGCATGATTATATACAAAGTCAATGCAGAGACACGAATAGATGCAATTTGCGCCGAGCGGCACGAATGATGCGATGCAAATAAAACGAATACACCTAATTCACGCTATTCGCATATTCACGCAATTTGATTTTTTTTTTCAACTTGCGCAAGTATCAGTTTTTAGATCTGGTTGAGATTCTTCTGACACTGCAGAGAATCAGGAATGGAGAACAAACTTATCGTCATTGCCTGTGGGTACCCAGAGCGCTACCACTTAACATCAGTAGCCTACTGTGCAGACAGAACAAAAAAGGAGAGGGCTCGGACATTTACAAGCGAAGCAATGAGACATGTCAAATGCTAACTGATTTAAGTTGGTCTCTTATTGTTGAAAGTAAACGACAGAAGGCATGAAGTGGAAGAATGCTGCTGTGACAATATTAGAAATAATAAAGAGTGTAGCCGTCTTGGTTCATGCTGGTACAGAGCACATAACTTGATTCTAGGTATTGGTCGTATTTTACTATGAAGCAAGTTAGCAGTTAGCTGCTTTACCCAGTTAGTTAGCACAACCATTAGCACGGCTTTTAAGGGCAAATAATAACCAGCTGCAAAATGCTCAAAAACATTCCAGCAGGCCATATTTAAACTAACAACATGAGGCAAAAATTTGCTTCACGTTAGGTGTGAACACACCATAACACTGAAGAAGACACATGGTCCAAATAAAAATGTTAGAACTGACAATGGAGGGGAGGGATGAGGCTGTTTGTTTCTCTGATAAATCACACCATATTTCCTATCAAATGATTCCTGTATCAAAGGCTTGAATGGATCAAAGTAACCTTGTCCATCTGTGCACACAGTCTACATTTGTGCTTCTCCCATTTTACAGCCAACCAGTGGTTTAAAACAGGAAGTCAATCCAGCCAACCATTTTCTTTGCTGAGAAAACAGAGAAACTGTTGCGGCTTCTTTTTTTTTTTCCTTCTTCTAAATTTATCAAGAGCTTTCAAGTGACTCACACACAGAGAGTCATACTACTGCAGAACACAGAGGCTAATAGAGCTCTGGCAGAAAAACCCTGTGAATGTCCTCTGCTGTCAACGCAGAATAAAAATGTATGGTAACACCAGGAGGCAGGTGGCCATTTTATGATGAAGCTAAAGTTGTTTGTTCCAGTTTCCTCATCTGGATGTGAGAGCAGTGAAATACCTGAAATCTGAAAGCATCAATTTTTCAGCTGTGTCTTTGCTGAGGTCAAATGTGTTCATTCCTCCCAAACAATGTCATTGTTTCTCCTTTCATTAAAGCTGCATTAGGCAACTCTGCACATCAGTGGCTCCACATGGCAGCGAGAGATAACCGCTTGAAAAACTGAAACCTCAATAACCAGATATCATGTGAGGTGATGTCACCACACAGCCCGTCTGCTTCGTGATGATTTATAGGTTTGACTGGCTGCTGTCTAGGTGTTTGAAAAATGTGATTAAAAAAGTTAGAAGTGAGCAAAACAAAAACACTCACGGTAAGTTACAATTATAGTAAGATATAGTGCAGCAGAGTTGGACATTCTAAGTCAAAGTAAAAATATATTTATTCATAACTACAGTGCAAGATAAGTCAATACCTCAGCTTTTAGAATAACAAGACTAAAGGCCTTTACACACTGTGTCCATTTTCTTCATCCGAAACTGTCTGACATCTAAAAATAAATACGCTCTCATGTTGCGTCAACCACATTGGCACAATGACTCAGAAACTTTCATCCATCATTAAAGTTTTTGGAACAGGTTTCATTTTCTGTATTTTTCACATCCGTCTTTAGCCTTTAGAGAGCTGTTTGACAAGAGGCAGTGAAGAAAATGTGGCAGCTACACACATCCGCAACAAGACAGAGCAACGGGGTGCACAGTATCCATTCATAAATCAGAGAGCCGACTTTCAACAGGTCAGATAATATTAAGAGAGATGATGATGATGATGATGATGATGAGGAAGATGATGTGAACCGCACGTAGACAAACAGAGAGAGAGTGACAGTGTGGAGACAAAGAGGGAAGAGAGCTCAGCCCCTTCACGTGGCCGTGGTGCCAAATTCAACACACATGGGGTGAGTGGTGACAGCCAGGGAGGGTAATATCAGACCAGAGCAGCAAGGGAGGAAATGTGTCTTTTCATTTTGTCTCGTATTGCGAATTTTCACAACTAATAGAACAATAACAAGCATCAGACTCAGTGTGCAAGGTCTCTCTGTGTGATTGTGGATGTGGATTAAAAAAACCCACACATGAAAAAAATGGACTGTGCAACAGCCTTAAAGGATAACTTTGTCATTTTTCAACCTGGACCCTATTTCCCCGTGTAAATAGGTCAAAGAGACTGATGTTAACAACAATTTTTGGAACTGGTCAAGTATCGAGGGAGCAGGCAGCAGCCGGCAGCTGCGGGATGGGCTACAATGAAAGCACAAGGGGCAATTGAACGCCGTCACTGTATGTCCATTGAAAGTGGTTATTTTTGATACAGACAGACAGATTGTAATTATAAGTCGCTGAAGTGTTTCATTACCTTTCACTTGATCTGGTCTGTTTATTATTGCCTAATCCCCTTCTTAGTTTAGCATGTTAACATGCTAACGTTTGTTAATTAGCACAAAAACAAAGCTGAGGTTGATGGAAATGTGTTTAGTTTTGCAGGTATTTGGTTAAAAATGAACAAACAGACATTTTGTCCTGAAGATGGTAAGACAAGATGAAAAGTAAAGATATTGTTAAATCGGCCCAGATGGCAGAAAAAAATGTTGGCAATGTATGTTTCTGAAAACCACAAATATGTGACACTTGCTCGTTTAATACGTATCATATCAATCTATCAAGAGAGTTGGTGAGTGGTCAAAACAGACATGATGAGAGTGGAAGTCTTTCACAATGGATGCCTCAAATGAATATGCCAGATCTTCTGGCCAAACAAAATCTCCAGCCTTCAACTGTACAAGAAAACATGTAGCAGGAGCATCACCAAGGAAATCAGACACAGACATTTGATATGGCTAGGCCTTGTGCTAAGAATGGAACAGGGCCGGATGACGAGAGTCGCCTTAAGATGGACACCTGGAAGACCCAAAACCACCTGGTGCAGAAGTGTGACACTGGAGTTAGACACTGGAGTTAGATGCTGGGAAGGATTTAATGTAATGGAAAGAGCTCATTGAAGCCTTATGTCTCATATGGGATGTAAAGGAGTAAGTAAGTAATTAAAATCAATGTTTCTAAAGCGATGCAACATACAAGCTGACTTTGTCATCAGGATGTTAGATGGCATGTCACCTAGGTGTGATGCCTGCCAAGCTGCAAACCATTGTTCAAGACAATCACTTGGTTTTGGTGACCCTTGGCATTGTTTCCACCGGTGTCTGAGGAATGAATCCTGGGTGGTTTTCACCAACACATCATGGCGTTTCCCAGCAGCCATTTGTGGCACTGAATCTGGATGTTTTAAGCCAAAATATGATCTTTTCCTAACCATAACCAAGTGGTTTTTGTGCTGTAAGCTAACGAAACCTTCACTACGGCGTTGTTGAGAGACAACGTAGAAACATACAATGTAAACAATCTAAGGAGTATTTCACTCACACGTCACAAAATCCTGGTTGTCAACCTTGTTGTGGCACCAGACGAAAAGTCAGAGAATCACAAAATTCAGATTCATCATACGGGGAACATGAATGTCCAAATGTCCTGTTAATAAGTCTTTAATTCATGATTTTAACCTCAAGGATACTAATTTTGGCTTACCAAGTATTTTTATTTTAGTACCTGACTAAGATTTTACTTACCGTAAAACTCCGAATATAAGTTGCACTGGCATATAAGTCAGTCTATTTTTTAAGGTCTCAAACAGGGAAAACAAGGTTTTATATTACTATTTGTTAATAAAAACGTTACACAATAACAATAACCTCTTAAGCAGCTTTGGTTACTTTTCAGATTGCAATTTTCCAAACAACCTATTCAAGAAATAAAATTATAACAACATCTGAGCCATAAAAATGAGTTTTAATTAACGTTAAACTTCTTTTTTCTTTTTTTTTTTTCTTTTTAAAGAAGACAGTTTTACCTTATTAAGGCTCATTTATGCTCCCTTTACGTACGAAAATGTATACGTCCGTTTCAAACAATGTTACCGTCACTGCCCACATACTTCCATGCGCCCTTTACGTTGGCATGGATGTTAACCAATATAGCCACCAGGAGGCAGCCCAGCGTCAAAAGTTTATGACAAAAACAAACATGGCGACTGTGGAGGATATATTGATAATGTACCTCTTGCATAAAAGACAAAAACAGAGGCAGTGTTGTAGGAGGCAGTGGTCGGTGAGGCCGTTAAATACATCGCGACTGGAGGACGGAGAATTCTTTTCTCTAGTACTGCCGATGAGAGAAATTGAATTGTTATTTCTTCTTCGTGTCTCACTAGAGCTACGTATCGGGTAGTGACAGCAACACTGCCCCCACGGTTCCCGGTGGTACTGCTCCGTTTGGCCCGTATCCGTAAGCTTTATGGAAACGTGCAGAAATACGGACGAAATGAACGCAGAAGGCTCCGTCCGTATCCGGATCCGTATTTAATGTTGAGCATAAATGAGCCCTTACAGTGTGCGCTGTAACTATACATAACAATATGGCGGCTTGTTCACTGGCTGGCTATGATGTCTGTCACAAATCTTTAGCTACGTAGCACCATCTTGTGGGTCAAATTACCTATGTCAGCATTTACCTTGGTCTATAGGTCGCACCGGTCTATAACCCGCACCCAACTTTTCAGATGAAAAAAAAGGGAAAAAAAGTGTGACTTATACACCGAATTTTACGGTACTTGGGACTGAATAAGCCTTGTAGTTCAGCTTTAAATATACTTCGCCTTTTGCTGTACAAGTAAAGTTTCCTTTTCTTGTCTCTTATCATCTACAGTGTGTTGACAGATAACCTTTTTAGCCCTAAAGCTCCCAAAGTGTTGTGATAACTGTGATAAAAGACAGGAGGAATCTCTGCTGTGGGGATACAGGAAAGGGACGGAGACATTTTGGAGGATGGACTTACTGGAGGTACAATAGCAAAGGAGTGATTTGTAGGCAATCATAGTCTATTTATCTCTGTCAGTCTTCATCTTGGGGCTTTCTCTCTTTGCATTAAACCTCTTTGAATGTCATTACTCCTTCAATTCCCTCTCCCTGCTGTCTTATCATCTATCTTCCTCCGTTGTCAACATGTCATTCCTCCACTCCATTCTCCTGCTGCTCATTTTCTCTCAACCCATTCTCTCTTTTCTGTCTCCCCACATGTCTATTCTGTCTGCCATCCCATTCCCTCTGCAGTTCTTCATCCCGCGGTCTACCCTCCTTCTCTCAAATCAAGTCGTGAGTGCTCACCCCCCCCTCTCATTAAAGGAGCTCTGCAGCCCGGGAGGAAGCGCAGGAGAAATAGATCTCCTCTCTCACTCTCCGTCATGGAGGCTGTTTGGGAGACAATTCTGAGCACACATCCATCTCCATTAGCGGGACAGAGCAGCGACCAGCACGACCCCCCACCCGCCGCCCTGTATCACGTTTCACTGCCTGCTATTTTTCCAGGTGGAAAAAGGAAACCAGGCAGAGAGATGGGCAGAGGCTGGGAACATGGCTGGAGAAGGGATGATTTAGACCTGGTGTAAAGCAACCATCCATCCTCCACTTCCCTTCATGCTCTGATACGATGACATCCCCTGGGGGGTGATGTCTGGGACACAGTACAGTGTCGACCAGTACACCTCAGCGGGAGGACTGAACTTTTCTACCCTTTCCAGCTCATAAAGAAAGTCTACATCATGACCTCACAGATGTAATGGTTTCACAAGAGTTTTTGGGCTAGAACAGAGAGTACAGTAAGTGGGAAGTTTAGTCCCGATCACAGAGGCTGAAACTTAATTTAGGTCAAAGCTGGGATAAACAACAGAGGGAGGCTTTGGTGATGCCACAGGGAGTGTGGGCATGGAGGGTATTCAAGGGATTATTCTTAAGCATAAAATGTTCCTCCTCTCCAAGAAATCAATTTCACATTCATACCAACTACGTTTTCAAAGTGTTTTGGAGACACTTTCAAAATGTAACAAGTTCAAGGCCAATTTGAAAGAAATCTAAATTGATGCTCTCATGTTTTCGTTTTTCATATGTGTCTCCAGGTCAAATCTCGGCCAAGTGAAGTCCTTGAGGGCAAGTGCAAGACTCACAAGTCTTCATATGCAAATTGCAAGTCATTTAAAGGTCATTGAAATTGAATTGCATTTAAACCTTTTCATTTAAGAGCTGTGGTAAGAGTGTTTTTCTGCAAAGCTTAGATAAAGTGCTTTTATAATGTAGGTCTGATAAATAGAAAGGTGGCCTGTTGCTGTAATTCTTTATTTTTAATGGTTCCAGGATCAAGTCTAAACTTGAAACTTGAATGTTTTTGTTTTCAAGTCTGAAATCTTTAGAGCGAAGTCTCAAGTAAGACAAGTTACAAGGCACAAGTATGCTTCAGACGAAGAGCTTGTCTGAATATCTACTACATCTTTTTCGATGTTTTAACTAATTTTAACTAATTTTAAATCGACAACTACGACCAAGTTATGCAGAGTAAATAGGCAGGGTTTGTACTTTTCTCTCAAATTCTCTTTTGTTCCCCATTTTTCACAAAATTACCTCAGTCACTTTTGACGTATACAACAAGAGTGCAACACCATTAATGCCTTATAGTATAGTGTGTATGATTTAGGGGCATCTACTGGCAGAAATGGTAGATAATATTCATACCTATGTTTAATTAGTTACTAATTAGCTGACAATCAGATTTGTTGTATGGAGCAGGTCCTCGTCCATGGAGTCCATCCTGTTCTTCTACCATAGCTCAGAATGGACAAACCAAACAGGGCCAGTCACGTTTTTATGTCAGGTTAGGGTTAGGTTACGTTCTCCTACAAGCTGAGCACATGGGAGAACTTTAAGTTCTGCAACCTCAGAAGAAAAGAAAACACTGTCCATTCATAGCATCTGTAAAATAAGCATTACTATTCAGAACAGGTATAAATATTTTCATGCTCAGATGACACTTTGTACACTTTTGTATGATGGACTGAATCATACTGAACCCTTTACAAGACTCGTGCAGATCTCAGATCTACACATCTGCCTTTTATTTCCTCGTTAATAACTAGGAACTACTATGCATGCAAATACTAATCTTTGTTTTATCCTGTTCGTTTAATTCAGCCAAAACACAATTGAGACTTGGAAGTTTTTGTTTTAAAGTCTGAAATCAAGTTGAGACCTCTGGGCTACCTTGCATCGGAGAATAGACGGACAAAGGGATGGATGTAAATCAAGTCTCACAGCAGCCAAGTCCACATCAAGTCCATGTTTCAGTGACCTAAGTCTCGGGGCTTCAGCTCTGATTCCAAACCTTTATCAATGAAGGAAACATAAGACATTAATATGGGAGCTCCTGGCCTCCTTGAGGCCTCATTACAACGTCACACTCTGCCTATGGGAACAATTTCAGTGGAACGACTTAGGAACAGTTAGAATAAGTCCAGGCTTTAAGTGTGGAGGTGATGGAGGAGTGTGTGTCAGAAGTAAATGAGGTACATTTGGCTTTGCTGGCACCTGGACTGGACCAGCACTACCACACATACATACACACACGCTCAGGATTGACCCTCTTCCATCTTGCCAAATCCACGTCTGTCATTGAGCCCCATCAGGATATGCCGGGTCAGGGAAAACCTCAAGGGCAAAGTTCAGGAAACAATTAAGGGAAATAACTGCACACCAGTGGACCGAATTCCAGTTCCATTTCGAATATGTTTCTGTTTCTCAGAAGGTCTCACTCGTTAAATCATTAACCCTACGAATGGAGACCACAAAAGAGGAAAAGCAACACAGTTGTATGTTAAAAATTTAGACGCCATCTGCTTCGCAAGTGGCTATTACAAGAGCTATTACAGAGAGGGATGAGAGGAGAGCCCCCTGTAAATCAATGGAGACTTACTGGGTTTGTGGTTTGACCCTGAAGTCGATTTCACCTTCAGACATTTAGCTCCCAACGATGGCCAACGAGGCAGAATGCTTTCACAGCGTTTTATCACTGCAATATGTCAGAAGCACTTAAATAAGATATACATCATACAGAATATAAATCTGTGCTCCAACAACACATTCGCTATCTGTGTGCAGGATTGCAGCGTGACAGCAAAGCATGAGTGGTGTAGAAACAGTTTGGGCTGTAAACACGCAACACATTTATGTAATGGTTTTTGAACTTTTAGTGTGTTTTGAGGAGTGTTTTACAAATCGGAGACCGTGCTCAAAAGGTCATAAGATTAAGTTGTAGCAGATTTTTAGCTGTGCTAGCAGCGTTTGGTCAGTTGGTCCACTGCTTGGGTTCAGACTGAAATAGTTCAACAACTGTTTGATAATTTGCCTGGAAGTTTGGTACAGATGATTATGGTCTTCAGAAGATGAATCCTACTGACTCTGGTGATCCAGAATTTTTCGTCTAGAGCCATCTGCAAGTTAAAACGTGCACTTATCTAGAGAAATATTTCAACAACTCCTGAATGGATTTGAACAATTGTTCTCAGACAATATTTCCTACTGAATTTGGTAGTTATTGTATTCTCCACTGGCGACATGATCGACTGCTATGGTTTTACTGAAATGTCTGAACTATTGAATGGATTGCTTTGGAAGTTGGTTGAAATAACTTTGGTGATCCCATAGTTTTTCATCTCATGCTATCACTGGGTCAGAACTTTTATTTGTGCAATACTTCACGATCAGAGCATGTGAGCAGTACAAAGCTACTCATTCCCTCCACTCCCACACTCAAAGCTGCTCCAGGCAGCTCCACTTAAATCACTCACCACTCACTCATTTTGCTTTTGAAGGTACTTTGTAAATTCCATTGTTGAGCTCACAGCAAACGATTTTTGACAGAAAATAGTGTGTGTGCACAATACACAGTTACATTTTGGGTAAGGCATGCTTCAGACTCATGATGTGAGCTGTACCGTAGCGAAAATGGAGGGGGAGATAAGGTGACACTCCAGCTTTTTAAAAAAATGTTCTGTTTATAACCAAATGCTTGCAAAACTAATGAGATCAGCCTTAGAAATACGGGTCCATGTCATTGGTCCGACAGCCCATTGGTCCGACATCCCATTGGTCCGACATCCCATTAGTCCGACGGTCTGCGGTGCTGAAGGCTCCCGGCGGGCGTATTTCTACCTTGATGGTGCGCCACGACCGGCTCTGGGTCAGCTGGGAAAGGCTTGAGGCGAAGCAGGCTCACGGCTTATGTGTTTGTCACTTTCTTTTTCATTTTAACCCACACCATGATCTTTTCCTAACCCTAACCAAGTGGTTTTTGTGCCTAAGCCTAACCAGACCTTAACCACAGGGCATCATGATGATTTCGGAACAAC
>NC_065523.1:14237339-14320830 GCF_006386435.1 Epinephelus moara | reverse complement strand
AGAGAGAGCTACAGACACAGTGGAGCAAAGCTCGTGACATCACACAGCCCAGAGGTAAGGGAAAGGCTAGTATGCTATTTACAGAGATAGCACTGGTGATCTGAACCGGTCAGTGGTGAAAAAACACACACTTCATACACACATACTCACTTACAGTACCCAGCGGGGCAGCCCTCCCCCTCTCCGCTCCAACACTGACTGACAGCTGACTCCACTCATAGCACTCATAGCACTGGCGATCTGAACCGGTCAGTGGCGAAAAAAAGCACTTTTAATGCACAAACTTATACAGGACGCATTTGTCCCTGTTACCGTTTTAGCTCAATACTGAACCAATTTTAGAACGAGTTGTACCCATGAATCATATGCACACATACACATGGGGAAATAGGGCCCTTGCTAAATAGCCATGTTAGCATTGTCATTGTTAGCATGTTGCCATGCTAAAGTTAGCATTTAGCTTGAAGCACTATTGTACCTGACTCTGCATTCATGTGATGTCGGAATAATTACAAAATTGAGTTCCTGATTTGGGAAAACTAACGTTAACACCCCCTTAGGTTGGAACAGCACACGAAATGTCGATTTAACATCATACAGGCGGAAACATGGTGGATGAAAGTAAATGTTTGGTTGATGGTAGTAAACTTTTTATTAATTCACATACCGCATGTCATTTATTGCTCATGTCATTTGTGATATATTATTAAGTAGTAACTGTTGCTGTCTACAAAGAGTCATCTAGATTAGTTAGAAAAGTATTTATTAGCATTAAACGAGAACAAGTCAGGTCAAGCAATATTTTAGTAGTTTTAGGCAATGTAGTGGTACAGCAAAAGGTCTGGGACAAAATCACTCTGTAATATGAAGCTTCAAACTGTTGCTCTGAGCAATAAAATATAGCATCCATGTTGTTTTCACGTTCTGACTTAAAGCTCATGAGCACACCAAGATCGGAAAAATGCCTTCCGAACCCCAAAGATGGGACCATCTGAGGAGCAAGTGAATGCAACAAAATACAGCCTCTCAGAGCTACTAACATGGCTGTGACTTCTTGCCTTAATATTCAGTTTTCTTGTAAAATACTGCATAGTTTTTTTCCTTTATGCCTCCAAATATATTCAAATGAAACAGCCTCTGAAGGGAAAATAACTTTATGGTTGAACTTTATCCAAACATGGTTTCCCACACTGTGACATGGAGTCATAACGGTAACAAGCCAAAAAGCGTGGGAACCAGTGGTTTATTGGCTACAATGTGCGTGTGTTTATTTGCAGCGTCACATTAACATGCTAATAGCGGTTATTTAATACATGGTAGGACCCATGAATTTATTCTGGCATTGATACAATCTTTAACATTATATTTGGATGGCTGACTTTACTCGGCTATATGATACTGCAGTCATTTTTTCCCCCGAGGAAGAAAATGTATGGTTGAATGGAGAAGCCTGAGCCTCTGTGGCTGGAATGACAACAACATAAAGTGATGTGAGGAGGTTATTGGGATGCATGTTGTGTAAAGAGAGATGTGTGATGGCGCTTAGTGGAAAACGAGACAATGGAAAAAACAATAACAAGAAAGGAAAAGAGGCCAATGAATACAGATTTCTTGTTTAGAGCCAAGAACTATAGTACATGCAATATGTGGTCGAACGCACACGTTCATGCACACACACACACAAACACACTGCGAAGGTTTATTTTGTGTCTGTGTTAAGGATTTCCAGGACATTAGCAGCCAGACATGTACGCAGGTTGAGTGAACACGACCGACCCGAACAAGGTTACGGCCTTTGATCGCTGCCAATGAGACGAAAAGCATGATGGGACAGAAACACAACAGGATTACACACTGAGCAAACATATACACCATATACACCTATTAATTTTACATGTCGCATTCATTAATTACCTCCAATCAAAATGAGGAAATGCCGAAACGCACGCACAAAGTGATTAGGCATCCGAATGTAAAGCCTTCATTACTTATTATTTAATAGTATTGAGCTGTTTGTGGAAATCCGGAGCTCAGGAAGATCACATTTTGGAAGTAAAGGATGCTTGGAGGAAGGTAGAGGAAAAGGATCAGGTTATCTGTGATTGCTATTCAATACCGTCCAACCAGCTAATCGTATTACTCTCCTTTCTGTGCCCTGCTGTCAATACTCATCCTCGGGTTGCTCCCGGTCAACAGCTTGCCTTCTTTCTTTTTCTTTTTTTTAACCACTATCCCTTTTTCTCTTTGCTCTTAACACCTCTTTTCATTTGTTTCGATTTCTCTCCCGGCCTCTCGCACGTCCCCTCTCTTGTCTCCCTCCACATGACGTTCCAGGTGCTAAAGAAGTCAAACAGCGGCGGCCTTTATGATCCCAGGATGCTCATACAGACCAAAGGAAGCCTAAAACAACAATGCCCTGTCTTTTTTTTTTTTTAAGACATTAAAACTCCTTTGATCCCAGGACATTGTGCCTGCATGAGACAATGTGTGCAAAGCAAGTGAAATGTAAATGTCTCTGCCTGCAGGGGCATTATGCAGATGTTCTATTTCTTCTATTTGAACAAACAGCAAGACTATAATTGCACTTCCTAAATTTGAATATATTTGAATCCCAATTTGTGCATCATAACAATGGCTCTCCTGACTGATGCCCGGGAAACAGCACATTTGTCTGCCGAGGTGCCTGATGCACTCAAAGAGCAGGGAATAATGTCTCCAAAGGCATCAAGGTTTAAAATCACACCAGCGCCATCAATATTCCATCACCGCCACCTTGAGTGGAGCAGCTCATCCATTCGGCTGATTATAGTGGTTAGCTGAAGCATCACCATGAAAAGGATGGAGAAAAGCTGGTAAGAAAAGCGGATAACTACTTTTCTCGATTGCAGTGGATCATAAATGGTCTTATCTGAGGCGGTGCTTCACTTCGCTGCAGGGAGAGGAGTGGGAGACGAATAAAGGCACTGTGTTATTACTTACTGGCAAGAGGATGCTCTCAAAAGCACTTTATAACGTATCTTTCAAGAGGAACAAAATGATTAAGGCAATAATTCGGATCGTTACACAATAACATATGACAATTAAATATGAAGTAGCTCCTGTGGGATAATAAAAAGATGGGAATATTGAAACGTTGATACAGAGGAAGAAAAAAAAATCCAAAAGGCAACAAAACATTATCTGTTCGTCCACATGAGTTAACCTGCAAAACTAACCATGATTGTTTTTTGTAAACAGGTTATTGTATCTAAAGCAGAGTAAAAAGTTTGTTTTAGCCACCATGAAGCTCAGCACAACATTCCCCTCGAACCCTTTTAAATGATTTTCTCTTAATCCAGTCTGAAAGTGTTTTGATTTATGGCCTTTTAAAAATACCACAATAGCATTTTAAGCATTAAATCAAATTATTGTCAGACTACAGTAGATGATCTGTGTATATGATCCTTTCTGTTTACTGTAAATTAGAATTACATCTGAAACTACTCTTAGTTCAGCTACAGTGCAGCAAAGCAATGCCAATGTTTCCCAAACAGTGAAAATGTTTTGTTCCCCAGCCTTGGTGGCAGCCACTGCTGCAGGCTATATGCATACAGGATTGTCCATCTGCAGCCAAGTCACCAGAAGAAAATGTTGGCATTGCATGTTTTTGTAAACCAATATGTTAAATTTGATTTTTCATGAATACCATATCAACGTTATTAAAATGATGTAGTATATAAGCTGATTGTTGTCGTCAGGAGGTGGAGGGCAAGACGCCTGCCAAGCTGCAGACCACTGTTCAAAACCAGCAACAATGGTTGTATTTCACGACCATTCACTGTGTTTCCACCAGTGTCTGTGAAAATCGTTACATTGCAGTGTTTCCCAGCAGCATTTAAGTCACCAAACGTGGGATTTTTAATGCTGAAACATGATCTTTCCCTAACCTTAACCAAGTGTTGTTTGTGCTTAATCTAACCACAACTTCACTACAGAGTTGTTGAGAAACGTCAAGTTTCACCGTATCTGCTTGCAGAAATGTTCAGTCGAACATTTATTTTGATGACTGGATTGCCATCCATTCCTCCCATTTTTCTGAACATAATATCAGAAACACCTCGAAAGAATTTCTTCAAATTTGGCACAAACATCCACCTGGACTAAAGGATGAATGCTATCTCACAAAACATGTTTTTGGCCATAACTCAAGAATTCCTTTGCTAATTATGACAACATTTCACACAAATGTCTAACTGGATAAAATAATGAAGTGATGACATTTTATATTTTAAAGGTCAAAGGTCAACTTCACTGTGACATCATAAAGAGACATTTTTCTGGCCATCATTCAATGTCACAACTCAGGAACATAAAGGAAGACATTTGGTCAGATGCTGAATTAATGACACTAATCTTGGGGGTCCATCTTGAAACTGTGCTGATTGTATTGATCTTCTGTGCTGCTGGTTTGAAGATGTGTGTGAACCATCCATGTTTTCGAATCTGTAGCTTTTTTGCAGCAATATTAATATTTAAAGCAATGTCAACTGTCATGGCTACAATTTTGTGTCCTATCCTGTTGCACTGACAGTCCACCACAAGCTCAGTGGTTTTGCTGATATTAAGCTTCAGGTGATGGTCGTCACACCATGTGATGAAACGCTCTATCAGTCCATTGTACTCCTCTGTAAAAGTTTTCTGACTGGAATCATTCATGTCAATACAGTGATAACTTGAAGTAGAAAGTGGTTTCTGGCACAACTTCACCGATTCACAAGGTGCATGGGGAGTGAGGAAACACTGGAAAATGTCAAAAGAGTAGTATGGAAAATAACTTATTGACCGACGCGTTTCGGCTTGTGGCCTTCATCAGGGTCATCCATCGGATGATTGTGATTGTGATTGTGAGATAACTTTCATGTTTTAGTTGGACGTTTGTGCCAAATTTGAAGAAATTCATTCAAGGTGTTTCTGAGATATTATGTTCAGAAAAACGGGAGGGACGGATGGCAATCCTCCAGTCACCAAAATAAATGGTCAATAAAGTTGTTTTTCATACAAGAAGTGTTGCTGGAGCTCTTTTGACATTTTCCAATAGTGATAACTTCCATTTCTCCAAAAAAAAACCCAAACATCTCTTTTAAATTCCTTTAAAGTCTTTACAACATATACTATATGAGTCTGAGGAGACATGGATGTAAACTGCAACTTGACTGGTTGGTGGATGTGGCAATTCTAGTTAAATAAGTGCTATGTTTAACATGTGAGAGTCAAATGTACGGTTAACCCACAGTATAGAAAAATGCATATTTCTTCTTACAGATACGATCACCTAAAGCCTTTATCAAACCATACTCACAGTTTCTGCTTCATCTTCCTGGATTTTGAAAGATCTATATCTTTTTGGTGCTACCCTGACACAGTGTAGCAAAAAGTAAATTGAATTTTGTTGTGGTGATCAAAGCGTTGAAAAAATGAAATTGGAAAAACACAACAGGAGCCTGACTTTCCAGAACAAATATCTTCATTACTCTAGATAATCCACAGATTTCACTGTCAACATAGGGACTATTTTTTGCATAGAGAGGAGCTCCAACTGTTCACAGTGAGGTCTGTGATTATACTGAGGAACCATCATTAGATTTAAAAACTAAACACGAGATGAAATGAGTTGTTAAGATGGACATTTTTGCAGCGAGTGTGTCAGTAAAATCATCTGTATACAGGTTTCCTGACCTGAGCTCACCTGTTAAAATACAACCTGTCTTTGTTGTTCTTCTTCTGTACCTTTCAGCTTCTGGTTCCCAGAGACAGGGTCACCTGTTATGAAGGGTCACGTGTTTTACAACCTGGTGTTGCTGCCTCTCCTACCACACCGTGACAGCAGGGGATCTGGGGGGTGAAGCACGCTCTGACCACCAGCCATGTGGAGACAGACACAGGAAGAGCATTAACAGCTTTTTTTTTTATGGCTGTGCAGGGATGTGACAGTGCACCTGCTCAGTGACACCACCCCTGTGTGGCTCTGTCTGGTTTTGTCAGGTATAAAAGGTTTTGTGTTTAGTGTGTGCGAGTGTCGGGTCAGCAAAATGACACTGAGGCTGGACTCAGATGCTTCACTGCACCGCTGCTGCATCCTGTGGCAGTCTGGGACACAGAGAGAGTGCAGAACACGAGTCCTCTGGGGTCTGAGGACAATCCACCCACTCTGTCAGGAAATATAGCCTTTCTTACAAGACATGGTCATCCTGCACACCAGGGTCACAGGAACCACTCGGATGGAGGAGGTGCTTACTCAGGGCCTGTAATTTAAATGTCAGCTGATAATACTTTACAAGTGATTGCACACAAGCCTGAGTAGCTGCCCAGGAAGGACGAAGTTATATGAATAGCCTTCCAAAAAATGCTACTTATTACAGTTATTATGGTGGTCATGCACTTGCCAATTGTGGTCACTGATTTGCTCTAACGCACAGCATTTGCATATCTAGTGGCATGTGTTTAAGATTGATTATAGTATTATTGTTTGACAAGTTGTAATCTCACCGCACACCAGATGTCTGGAAGTTATTTTTTATTTCTGCATGAGATAAGTGAGCCGTTTGGAGCAAATGACACATTTCACACTCAGAAAGTTGGATGCAAAATGTTTCACTTGCTCCAAAACACAGTCTTATCGCATACGTAATAAAGAATAACCTCTGGAGATCTGGTGTGCAGTTGTGCTGGAGTAAATACTTTTTTTTTGCTCTAATCTAACTTATTGTTCTGATTTAAAAAATAAAATCTAATAAACATGTTTAAGAAAAAAAACAACACATGAATAGAGATGTTTATTGTTTATCATCAAAACCATATTTTTAACAAGCTTTCTCAGCCCCTAAGCAACAATTTTACTGTATCAAGCTGGAAAATAAATCATGGTCTTAACAATGACCACATATGTCATTGGTCAGGAGGGGGTTATGCTTGTTACTGGGAATGTATGACACATGAAGGCAGCATGACTAGCAGCTCCATATACATAGGCAGTGTCGTGCTTTGAGGTAAATGTTAACATCAGCTAACATACTCACAATACAACACTGATAAAGTACCATGCTGACATCTGGCTGGTATAATGTCTACCATGTTCACCAGCTTTTAGCGTGTTAGCATGCCGCCATGTGCTGATAAGCACTAAACACAAAGTACTGAGGCTGATGGGAATGTTAATTAGGTAGGATATTTCGCAAACTAAACTGTGAGAATCACTGAAACTTTGACCTGACGATGGCACAAGATGTAAAGGGATCGTCAAATTTGTTATTATTCATTCTGTTGGAGACGTGACATGTCTTCACCAAAAGCAGCCCCTCTAATATTTGTCAAAAAATCTCACCCAAAACTACAAATGTGAACCTTGGGTGGCACGAGAGGAAAAGTCTGGGGATAAACCATAGACATAGCCACCGTCACGTCACCCGTTGGTTTGTGGACTACTGTTTTGAAGCCTCAAGTTTGGGATTTTGGTTGTTGCCATCTTGGTTTTTTGGAGCCAGAAGTGACCATATTTGGAAAAGACAATGCAGCTCTGGAACGAGGGATGGATCTGACTGAGAATCAAAGGACACTTGGCCACACCCCTGATTATGCGTAACTATAAGCCTTAATAAAATGTAAACAGGTGAGTTTTATAAAAATTCACCTCCTTTATTGTCACGAAGGGTGAAATTAGCTATAAAGACCTACACCATTTTTGTACCAGGCTGTTAACATGTTTATTTCTGCTGTAAAGTTGGGCATTTTAACATGGGGGTCTATGGGAATTGAGTCGCTTCTGGAGCCAGCCTCAAGTGGACATTCAAGGAACTGCAGTTTCTGGCACTTTTGCATTGGCTTTATTTTTGCTCTGGAGGTCGTTGCTGCTATCAACAACGTCAGTGGGATTCATCCTCTGGGGAGCATGAATGCATGTACAATATTTCATGGCAATCCATCAAATAGTTGTTGAGATATTTTCAGTTTGGACCAAAGTGGTGGAACAATGAGGCTAATAAAGCAATCGCTACAGCCACAGCGCTAGCTTGGCTAAAAGAATAATTATCATGTATTATATGTAATGCTCATTTAGAATAATATGTTGAAACTGATCCAGAACTAATAATTACATAGTATTTTGTCTGTTCTCATATTTTACGACGTATATAGTCCTTAAATCAGATTAAATTGTAGCTACTTGATGGTATTTGTTAATTAGCATTTACATTCTGATTTATTCCTTGTTTTTTCTTGGTATCCACTCAGGAATTTCTGTAATTTATGTTAACTGTTGTGCTTGTAATTCTACTTTACTACTTAAACTTGGCGTCCCAGATGAGCTGTTGGCTGCAGGTCAGCTCTCCTGCTCCTTCACTACGGAATGTACAGTATAAGTGTATGACTGAAAACAATGCTTTGAACATCCAGGAACAACAGATCAGAGGGAAACGGCATGATGAAAAGTCTTGAATTTTGACTCTCTGCTTTGATTTTCGTGCATGGCAGTGTTTCCAATAAATTCCTCTTGAAGTCAGGGAGAAAAAAGTGGCTTTGTAAAAACGCACAGTAAACATGAGTCATTGCAGCATGTTACCCAGGGGGGCAGTTTGTTTCACAAACACAGAAACACACCCTTCTTATGAAAAGAACATAAGGAGGAATTCGGATTAATCCCGTTCAGAGGATCCAAGCGCAGTGGAAGCCATTAATCACTCACCTACTGTAATTAGCAGGGAGTTAATTTATGCCTCTGTAATTCACTTAGCACTGCTCGGAGTGAGAAGAGCTGGTATAAAAAGCTCAGTCATATGTCTTAGAACATGTAACACAGTCTGAAAATGTGTGCAAGTGCTGGCAGGCTAAATATATCAGCAGGAAATGCTGTTGATTATAGGGAAGCCGCAGGAAGGAGAAACCACTAGCAAATATTCAGACCCATTGATTACAGCTTGAGCCAGTCTGGGGTAAATAGTAAACCAGAAATTTTGACATGAAAAAAAAGGTTGGAATTTACCGTATCTGTTAAATATATGTTATATATGGGAATATTTCTGTAAGAGCAGCTCTCCGGTTCCTGTAATAATGCTGTAGAAAGGCCAGTTAAATGACTCTGATGGGATCATCTACTTAAAAATCCATTTTTATTCTCCTCTTTGAACCTCTGATATTTGATCTTACCATTCTGGACGTGGGCAATCCTTCAGAGTTAAAGTTAACCAGGGAGAAAAAACTAAAACCATGAATATGACAGCGTAAAGACAGCCTGCCAGGAGAAAAGTGTATGTTCCGCCCGCAGTTCTGGCTCAGCTCCAGCTTTCAGCGTGTACTTTTTGTGGTTTATATTTGCAAACGATTTGTGAAGGGTGAATGCATCTCCTCCTCTGTTTCGAATGGGAACTATAATTCTTGTTTTCAGATGTGTAACCAGCCACAGGTGACGTCCTATCCCCTACTTGGCAGAGTGTTAAAAACATATGGTGTCCACCCTCTGGACTCAATATGCCTCCTGGAGCAGTTCCCTCAATGCATGCTGGGCCATAACTTTATACAGTGGCCATCCAATAGTTATATCAGCCCCAATCTGTCGGCCCAACAGCACAAGATAAGAAATCACCGCCCTGCTGAAACATCACACCAGGGTCAAACCAAAGCCTCTTGTCTTGACTGGACTCGTCTACGTCTAAACAGAACAACATCTGTATTTTATATCCAACAAGCACTGCATCACAGAGAAGAAATGCCTTCCTGCAGTTTGAATACATCACCAGTTTCTTTTAGATCTCAAGCCACGTCTTCAACAAAGTGTGGGTAACCTGGACATTATTTGTCTCACTCATGCAATTACGATGTGAACAACAACCCAGAACTGATTGATTATGTGGATCATTTCGTCTCTTTACATGTGTGGCCAAAAATGGTTCTGCCACACATGAGCTTGACCATATCAGAGAAAGCCAGTCTGAAAAAAACAGGCAATAAAGATGTCAGTTCTTCTAAATGCAAATGTGATGTCTGAGGGGTTTATTGGGACTGATGAGAGGCACAGTTTATAAGTATTTAGAGAATGACTCAGTTCCTCTTGTTTTGGCTCCACGCTGAAGGAAATGAAACGATGATCGTGGTTAAATACAAATTTCAACTTTAATTTAAAGCTCTTAGCTCCTTAAATGGAGAAACGGTATATGAGTTATACTTTAAATTATAGAGACTATGTACACAAAGGCCTACAATTTCCACATTGTTCATTCACCATGGATATAAACACCTTCAAAGTCCCTTAAAGCTGAGAGTCATTATTGTAACCTCAGTGTTTGTTTCATTTCAGACCCAATGTGCTGCAGTGCACAACCCAAACAATGAGTCCCTGTCCAAATACTTGCGCATATGTTGACATATTAGTATCTGTAGGCGTTTCAACATTTAACCAAACAATGTATTTGACAATAAAGTACACAGGAGTTTTATTGGATTCACATGTTGTAGGAACACAGTCAGGAAATCTTCATTGTCCGTCACAAAGAGACAGAAATCTTTAATCTAGCAAGTTCCCCCAAAATGACATGTGTTTACACCAAGCGACAAAGCCCCTCTAGCGGCTGTAGGGAGTCAGGTGATGGTATTATACTGTAACAAAGTCTGCTTAGGGACAAAATTAGGGTGGAGGGATGGATCTACAAGCACTAACATTACCACAGAAGACAGCTATTTGTTTCCTGTTTCATTTGTTACTTTTCATATTAAAGATAGTCATCTTAAAGGGACAGTTCACCCCCAAATCAAAAATACATATTTTCATTCTAACCTGTAGCGCTATATACTACACCCGCCAACCATATCACAGCACAGACAGAAGTGTGCATTTACTGCTAACTTACCTAGCACCATAGAGCTAGCTGACAATACACCTCAGTTCAGGAGGATGCCATTAATATTTACATCTCGCACTGTCTTCGACACATGCCTCTCGTCCATGAGTAGGTGCACACCAGTGGCAGCTGCTGGTCTTTCAAACAGGGGGAGCTCACTTTAAGTTTACATCATAAAATTTGTCATATTGTAGCAAGGCAGTAACTTATAGCCACATGGGACTGAGCTCTAAATGCGACTTCCAAAGCGCTGTCAGTCACAAAGGGGTTCAGCCTTTTAGACAATTCCTCCAATCATCATGCATACACGAGCGTCCTCTCCCACCTACCGCTCCATTAGGTCCCAGGGAAGCTCAGCCTCCCAGGAAGTGACAATTTTGTCGCATTTGACTGTCTCGCTTTGCTACATGAGAAAAACCTGCTCAGCGCTGTCTCATAGGAATGCTTGGAGGCTCCGCGTCCACTGTGCTGACACGAGAATGTATGACAGGGAGGTCGCGTTTGAAAACTGGTGATAAACAGCTGATGTTTGAACATCATAGTCATGATGTTAAACGCATCCTAGCGCACGTTTAATGCAATGTAAATTCTTATTTTAATGTAAATTCAATAGTGCATATTTGACCATTTCTTCTGTGAAATTTTAGGGGAAGTTCAGCCTCCCTTGTTGTCTCAGAGCAGTCGCCTCCGGTGCACACTTTCATCTGGGCTGTGATATGGTTAGTGGATGTAGTTCAGTAGACAGAAAATAGTTCCTACATGAAACTGCTCACAACAAGGTCTGTGGATTATCTTGAGTAAGCGCATCATGATTTCTGGAACGAGACATTGCTGTTGAGTTTTTCAAATTCTTTTGTTGATACGCTTAGCACCACAAGCCAAATGTCATCTAGTTCCATTATAATGGAGGCAGACATCTTTACGGCCAATATCTCCAACACTCGCACAGCTCACACCACAACAGTCTAGATTAATAAACAGCTCTACAGGTAAGAGGAAAAATATGTTTGATTTTGGGTTGAACTGCACACAGCAAGGTCAGTGGATTATCTTGCATAACCGGGTCATGATTTTTGGAAGGAAACATTGCTGTTGAGTTTATAAGTGTATTTTTCTCTGCTTCGAACACCACTTAAAAGAGAGAAGGCAGACATCTTGGCGGCCAATATCTCCAACACTCAGCAACTCACACCGAAACAGTCGACATTAATAAACAGCACTACAAGTAAGAGGAAAAATATTTTCTATTTTTATGTATTTTTGATTTCTGTGTAAACTGTAAAAGAAAATGCCATATAAAGCACTTTAACTTAAATTATGTTTTCTTAACTTAAATCCCCTTTTTCAGATGCTAGTTTTAAAAATTCCTGACGCTACATAAAACTAGTCTTGTATAACCAGATCTACCTAAGCACTTTGTTTCAGCGCTGTGTGTGAAATTACAACTTCCAAGATAGCATATGGCCTTATATGGCATTTTCTTTTGCAGTCTTTTATAGCGATTGCCAGGGCTCACTCCCCGCATGTAAATTTTCCACTAAAATAAGACTGTCCCCCAAAATATGACCACATAGGGTATTTTTTTCACACATAAATTGTAATACATTTATGTTTTTTGTTGCACGGCAATCTCGACTGGCCAAAGTCGTTATTAAAGGAGCAGAGAGGAAGTTAGGAGACGTAATATATAGAGCAAGAAAGTCTGCATAGAGTGGGGGGAAGGGGAGGTGGATGAGTCAATCAAGAACTGGACCTTCATCCAGGAGGCTGGTGTTTGTGTCATGTATGAAACCAAAAGTCAGTGTAGTTATTCTGACAATGAAACATTTTATGTCAACGTGTCACGGGAGGGATTTTAGGCAACATATGTCATGTGAGATATGCAGTGTTGGGAAGGTTACTTTTAAATTGTAATAAGTCACAAATAACTGTAATTTCCTAACAAATGTTTTAAACTGGGCAAAGAAGTTGAAAAGTCCTACAAATATGGGCACACTCAAATTTGTCCCAACGGCTTTACTGATCCACGTTATCTGGAAATATGACATGAGAAAGCATTCCTGCACGGCAAAAAGGTTGAAGCAAAATAATTAATCTTATATTTTTCATATTAACTTTTTTTTTTTGGAAAAGAATACCATAAAATTTCTATTAATAGCCTGGGCTACTATTTGCTTAAACCACTGATGTCAACAGGCTTATATCTGGGACAGGCCGTTAATTCCTGTCACACAAAACTGTTGCCCACTAAAAATCATGAAATACAATCACATTTATTATTTCAACCAGTATGAATATAACTTTAAAAATTAGGCTTCAGATAATATATCAGTATAAATCATTAATTTTAAGCAGCTCTGACAGACAGGCATCAGAGAGAGAAAGAATTATGTTATTCAAGGATTACAGCACCCAGCATACCAACACAATATCACTTTATCCTGCTAAAACAATACTCACAACTTGGATTAATTTTTTATGAAAAACGCTTTTGATTTTTTTTATCTGAGCACCCGTGTGGACTAACTGAATATGAATAACTTACAGGGTAATCAAGGAATACACACATAATTTGAGGTAGCCAACAACCTGCTTTTATACAGATCTTCTCGAAGACCTTCTGAAAAAAACATGAACTGCTTGGCAACCAGATCAGATGTCTACGTGAGACAGGACTTTATTTGTTATAATGTGTAGCCACACCAGGTTAGAAAAAGGGCCTGGGCGTTTAAATGAGACCAGGCTTTTAATTAAAGTTTTACGGTATATTGGGATGTAACCCCTTTGTAATGAACAAAATTTTGATTAGCAACAATAATTTAATAACATTTTTACTTACTGATTACAATTACATTTGTTTTGTAATTCAATTACAATTACTCCATTACATGTAACTAGTTACTCCCCAACACTGTAGATACATTGGGTTACCTCACTAGCCAATGTACTTATTTTAAGCCAAATCATGAAGTTTTTTTAAACCTAACCAAGGAGGTTTTTTTGCCCTGATCTAACCACATAGTTTTGGTGCAATTGTGACTGTTTCATAATGTTAACCACATGTTTAAAACTGCGACTGTTGCCGGTCATATGAGCTCTTCTGACGTTAACTTGTATGTGCACTGATTTAGAAAATGCCACTGTGGGTCATATTCAGGGGTAAGAACATGCAGTTTATGTGGTTGTATGGGCTGCAGGACTTAACGACTAAAACAAGTTTCCCCTCACACTGTTTTGCAAGAGTACCATCCTGCTGCATCCCACAAACACAAACAACCAGGGGCGTTTTTTCCCCCCTCTTCGTGTGGAATGATGATGGTCTCAGCCAGACCTTTCTCCAGTGCTGGCACAACGCGAGATGGAAAGATACCTGCTTTCAGGTTCCTGGTATCGTGCATGCTCGCTAACTGTCACTGGAACAAAACAGAGCCACCTGTGCCTTCCCTATGACAAGTCAAAATGTTTGCTGTGAGAAAGTCCTACAAAAGATGTTTTTACTCAACAAATAAACCAGGTTGCAGTGAATTTCATGTGTTGCTGCCCTTGAGTTGCTCACCCTAATGACTTCCGCCGGGCAGCAAGTCCTCTTCATCAAGATTGTATTCATTAGTGACCTTGCAGACTGACATGACACTTCCTTTCGCTGACCAATCATACGGCTGGAAATGTGATATGTACAGAGAAAAATACATGTATCCTACCAAAAGCCCCTGTCAGCACATATCCATATATCCATAACACTACTAATAGAGCTAACATTCAGAGGACATTTTTCTATTTCTGGCTGTTGGGTGGATACATTTCAGTTGTAGTACATCTCTGTTACACTGTTGTTTGGATCAAACAATATCAACAACATGGCTCAGAAGTGTTAATATTAATTATTGGCTTCTATATGACAGATCAGTCTGTCATTGAGTACCTGCACACCCACAGTGATACAGTGGCTTCCCTCAGGCTGTGGACAATAAATGCTGGATTCAAAGGAACTGACATGTAAATACAATATCATAGAAGACTGTATTGATGGAGAAGAGTGCTGTCAGAGTCATCAAAATGAGGGTTAGGCAGAGGTGCTGCAGGGGTGATCTCAAAGGAGGATGTAGGAAGTGGGAAAATTGATGTGTCCCAAGATCAATACTGGAGAGCATTTGGATCTACAACAGTGTAACTAAATCACCCTGTGGCTGCTGCTGCTGCTTCAGGGGCATCGGCCTCTCCGTCCCTGAGCTGATGATCGGTGTGGTGAAGGTGGAAGTAGCCCGGTCAGGAGGATTGTACAAGATGGAGATCAGGAAAGGCTGAATGCAGATAAAGCTGTTTTTTTTTTGTTTTGTTTTTTTGGCGACTTTAGCTGCTTCATCGTCACGTTGTCTTGGATCAATACCCATCAACACTGGTTTTCCTTGAGTGTAAAGGCTAAGTACCTCAATGAGCATCAAACACAATTACAATGCTTCGATGTGCATTAGTGGTTTTGAAGAGGTCTCACCAAATTTAGTATCATCTTGACAAAAAAAAAAAAAATGCAAGCGGGCAGCACCTAATGGATTCAAACCTCAACATGTTCAGTAGGTTTCCGAAAAACTGCTTCAGACTAACAGTATATCCATCTCGTCAACAGAGGTGCTACATTTACAGTGCAGACCCAGGACACAGATAGATGAAATCTAAATTCCCATTAAAGGAGGCCAGTGTGAAAACATACAGTGCTAAATAGTGCAGCAGTATGACACAGTGACATGTAAAACCTGAGATCAGTGATAATGAAGCCTTTTCATGGTGCACATCCCTCAGTGAAGTGACTTCTCATTGTGGAAGAACAACCTCATCCTTCATTGTTAAGCTGCTGCTGCTGATCTGAGCTCAGCTGAGTCGCCCTCTTGTGGTACATAATAATAATGCACTTTATTAATTCACTGATGGGAGTGTGTTTCCACTTGGATGGTACTCAGTGGTTAACTAGTAAGACACACAAGCATTCGTTTTGCACAAACATAAAGTCACAAAGTTTATCTAAAAAGTGAGACCTTGTACAACCCGTTCAGCAGATATGGGAGTTTAAAAAAAGCAGAGAGGTTAATAGAAAAATAGAAACACCTGTTGTGCCTGCAGACCTTATGGTTTCTTTAGTTGTCGTGTGGTGACCCAATTGTCAGGACAAGTTTTAAGGCTGTACTTTGTGGTGGTCTTGTTTAAGGGCCATGGAAAGGTGTTTCTAATATCTCGCCGGCCTCATTTACATGTGTGGAGAGGAAAAGATATCAGAAACACACGTCAAGATAATTCAACCCAGCACAAAACGGCACAGACAACAGTCTTTGGCACAGTGTCAACTATTTAAATTAGACTAAGTGATTGGGGGATATACACTATATGGCCAAATGTATGTGGACAGTATAACATTACACTCATAGCTGGTTGTTAAATATGTAACTGGCTGCAGGGATTACCTCCCATTCAGCCGCAGAGGCAATAGTGACATCAACCACTGATACTTGGTGATAAGGCCAGTTCCTTCAAAGCGTGCTGGGTGGGGTTGGGATCAGGGGTCTGTGCAGACCAGTCAAGTCCTTCCAAACCCAACTGTAAAAACATTTTTTTTCAACAGAGCCGGCTGTCTATATGTGGGGGGACTGTCATCTTGAAACAGGAAAGGCTCTTACTGCCACACAGTATTCGTGGGATGGCACTCTCAACATTTCATACAAAACAATCTAGATTGATAAAAAGTCTGTACAAGTAGAATGCTGAACAGGTTTTGGGGTTAACTATCCTTCTAACCCTGCAGCATATTGTAGCAAGCTGAGGTTTCTTGCCAGGGAAGGCAGCAGAAAGAATGAGCTCTGAACTAGAAAAGCTTTTTGTTAACGGTAATACACACTACTTATGACAATTTGAAATCTACACAGGCAGGAGGTCACTTATTCCATGCACAACTTAACCCATGGTGCAATATGTCACAACATTAACTGTAACAACTTTTGCTAGACGCATGAACACAATTGCAGCAGAATATGTAACATGTGAGTGATTTAACACATTTTCCTTTGGCTCATGGCCGTAAAAAACATAGTCGCATGGCATGCTGGGAAGCTCTCCTATTCAGTTCTGGACACACCACAATATACTGTACTACATCCATCAACTGCATCCCCACGCAGAAGGAAGCATGCATCTACAGCTAGCTCACCTAGCACCACTGAGCTAGCTAACATTACAGCTCAGCCGATGAGGACGCCATTTGTTGTTGGGTGTACTTCGGTAGAAAGAAAATAGTTCCCACATGAAACTGCTCACAACAAGGTTTGTGGATTATCTTGAGTAAGGGGGTCATGATTTCCGGAACGAGACATTGCTGTTGAGTTTTTCAACTTCTTTTGTTGATGGGTTGAGCACCACAGGCCGAGTGCCATCTAGTTCCATTGTAATGGAGAGTCTGCAGACATCTTTACGGCCGATATCTCCAACACTCGGCAACTCACACCAGAGCAATCTTGATTTATAAATAGCCCTACAGTAAAGAGGAAAAATATGCATTTTTGATTTTAAGTTGGACTGTCCCTTTAAGATTTCCCTTTAATTGAGTTGTAATTGAGTTGTACTGGGACAGGTCCTATACATGTACAACAGTTCTAGGCCAAAGGTGCACAAAAGTAAAGGTGTCTACATACTTTTGGCCACATAGTTTATGATAAATGGAGAAAAAGAAAGTGAGGTGATGAATGTGTCAGACATTAACGCTGGTCCTTTACAATAAATATAAATCATTTTTATGTCACTTTTGCATTGAGTCAGACCTCACGTGAAATTAAAGCACGAGACAGGGAGAGAGGGAGAGACAGAGAGAGGGAGGGATAGACAGAGAGAGAGAGAGAGAGAGAGAGAGAGAGAGAGAGAGAGGAGCAGGTTGTATAGTCTTACTGCAGGAGTATCAGGGGTAATAAACCGGAGGGTGGACGTGCCCCCTCTCTTCTCTCCTCTCGCCTCCTCCGCAGTGCACTTGCAGCTGAGCAGCACTCCGGACAGGACGGTCTCCTCCTCCTCCTCCTCCTCCTCCTCTTCTTCTTCTTCTCCTTCTCCTGTGTGTGGTGGTGGTGCTGAGGGGTGCACCAGAGTCACATCTGACTCCAGTCCAGAGGTCCCGGGCAGACGCGTGATGGTGCGGACTCATTGATAAAAGCCGCCGCCGCTGGAATTAAAATGAGCACTCCCGCTGAGCGGCTCTCCTCCTCCTCCACATAGCGCTGCCTCCTCTGCACAAGATCTGTTGTTGTGTGACTCCAGCAGGCGACGCAGGATGACTACTACCTTATCGCTGGTGATTTTGTGCGCTTTGGTAAGTAGTCTATGCAGAAACAACTGCGTGTTTGCTCTCATATTCTCATTATACTGTTTTCTTTCTTTTTACTCTGTGGAGACTGTGGATGAGTTTCAGTCACCTAATGCACTTTGTGACATTATTTTTTTTAACACTGATGTTTAATTTGAGTGAAAATTGTACATGCTATAATATTCCTATAATAGTTTGTAGTGAGTTTTTCTGGACTTCAGACCTCTTCTTGGCTTTTATTATTCCTTTTATGATGCATGTAATATTTCTATGATATTATAAACAGGGTTTAAGTGTGTATCAGTGCTATTGTGTTTCCCTTAAAGGACCAATGTGCCTATTTTTCTTGTTAAACATGCAGGTGCTGCATTTAGGTAAACAGCTGATCTGCGTGTGATATTATTCCCAGGTTAAATTATATCCCCTCCAGCTCTACACACACACACACACACACACACACACACACACACACACATGCCCATACATGCACACTGGCACACGCCTCACTCTGTTTTCATCCAGACAGGAAAAGTTAAGCCAGCCTTACTGCTTGGATTAGTAGATTTCACATTGGGCAGCATTCAGACATCCAGGAGCAATCTGCTGACAGGCGGCTCTGCCCCAGACTTTAATAGCATTAATGAGAGGAAGTCATTTAGATTTTTTTTTTTTTTTTTTGGTTAATTTTGGGATATCAGAATAAGGAGAGATAAAGATGCCGCAGCTTACAGAAAGGAAATTGATTCTTTTAATCCTTATCCGACATGAGCTGGTAATTGTTTGGCTGATTTTGACATTAAAACATGAGGCTGTTGTGATAATGTGAAAAAGTTGATTATGAGAGGGAGGTGGCGATACAGCACAGAGCAGAGAGGGCACATCCTCCCAGCACTCCGGTATGTCCACAGCAGCTGGTCTAATTGGGCTGTGCAGCTCAGTCATCATGTGAACAGCCCTGGATATGAGGGGGACACTCTGTTATGACAGCTGGTTTAAAGGGTGGCGACGGTCGGGTGCACTTTGGTAGAATTAAATTTAGAAATAAACTCTCAAATTGACCATGAAATTGAGGAGAGTACAAACCAAGCATATCACAGCTGGGTCACCGTATTGTTGTGGGCGTGTGTGTGTATGTTCCTGCTGCTGGTGAACCAATTTCCCGCTGATTTTGCCATTAATCTGCGTTTGAGCTGAGTGATAGTCCAGGGAGATGTCACAGGAAAGGGAGCTGGCGCAGCAGTCAGGGACATGAATCCTGCTCTGCAGATTCAAGAGGGAACTCTCTTGAGGTTTTGGACAACGTCCAGAGTTCGTTTTTGCAGACAAAAACGTGACTTTAATCCTGATGATTTACTTAGGTAAAAACTGAGCTTGTGCAGAAATGTTGAGTTTCTTAAGTCAGGAGGAGAAATGCACCTTGAGAGGAAAAAGTGGGGATGAGAGAGAGAGAAGGAAATGTTGAGCAAGAGCACTGAGAACGAGAGAGAGCTGCTGGCTGCTCAGTACATCTGTTTCTGAATGAAAGCAGGGACAGCAGAGAGAGGATGGAGGGGAGGGACGAATGAGGGTGAGGGAGAGAGAGAAAAGATTGAATTGATGTCTCAGCAAATGTGAATTAAGTGGAAATGAGCTTTCGCTCGTTACATAATAAGAGCCACAGGACATGAAAGTGTCTCAGTATAATGATTTTCTTTGTTCTAAAACGTCTGGATATGAATTCCTTTTATTTAACATTGTTGCGTACACACCAGCGGAACAAGCCTCAGTTCTTTTGCCAGCAGAGCTGCGTGGCATTTGTATCAGAGAGAGAGAGACCGAGGAAATGCAACAAGAGAGGAGGCAGAGAAAGAAGGTGATAACTGGAGTAGACTAGACAGGATGGAGAAATTTAAACCATGGATGCAAATACTCGTGGGCCAGGAGGAGAGAGATAGCAAATGTGTGTGTATTTCCAGAGCAGTGACAGCACGCTGCAGGTATTTAAGCTGATAAAATGTGTATCTGTGATATGCAAATTAGGACTCAGTTATAAAAAAGACTCGTTATGTAATGTGAAAACAACTTTATCACCTCAGCTGTGAATCCAGTGAGAGTGGAGGTTTGCTTTACAGGAAAAAAAGTGTGTATGTGAACAAAAATCTGTGGACACAGTCACATTATGGGGACTTGTCTCCCATGTGGCCCCTGCAAAGTAAACCATTTAATTGCACTATTAAGACTTGGTAAGTTAGGGTGAGTCAACCAATGCCCTCCTAAGTGACAAAAACTTTGTCCCTTAAGTGAGGACCAATTTAAGTTTCAGACCCTCAAGATATTTTTGCAAAGTTAGGACATTCTTACTTCGTTAAGGAACTGTCAGGGAATTACTTTTTCTTTCAGCAGTTAGACTCAGTCTAAGGGCTGGATTTAAGCATGCAGTTGTGATGGTTACAGTTAGGTGTTAGGTGGTAGGGAAGGCATTATACCCATTAAAAAGTCCTCACAAGCATAAAAGCACAAGCATGTGTGTATGCCGGCGCTGATCGGAAGCAGGGGCTGGCGTTCACAGCCACTCTCACCTTCAGACAGTAATTAGGACGGGCATGTGTATAATGTCGTGCACACATGATTTTATGGTAACTGCCTGGGCCGCAGCGTGTCATGAGTTCACTATTAGAGCTGATGTGCCTTCAGGGGAGCTATTAGGGCAGTTTAGACTTGTTTAAAGTGTGTCTAATACAGGTGGAGACAACATGATTTATGATGAATCCTGATAGCGTTTGGATTCAAAGAACAGGTTGGACACCTGGCAGTGATTTTCATCAATTTGTTTTTTTGCTGTGTATGTTTAAGTCACAGTGGCCCTGTGCCGTGTCTGTTTGGATATGTGTGTGAAAGTGCCTCTCTGATGTGCTGCACTGTTGTCGCAGGTGGCGTTAGCGTTGGCGTCGAAAACAGAGCGGGCAGTGCAGCTCCCCTGTGAATCCGGCCAGTACACTACCAGTGGAGAATGCTGCCTGGTGTGTCCACCTGGAGAGGGAGTGGTGAAGAAATGCGGCGCCACGCAGACTGTCTGCGCACAGTGTTTGGACAGTGAGTGGAGATTTTTTTTTATTAAGGTTGAGAGTTGAATATTAAGACTGCCAACTACTGTATGTTCTGATCAAAACAAAAAAAAAACCACTGTTGCTATTTTCTGATAAAGCATACAGAGCTCATAGGATGTAACAAAGGGTTTATAATGCTTTATGGATCAGTTATAAGCAATTAATACCAACAACTTCTGGGTAGCCAGGTTGTGAAAAATGCCTTAAGCTCTCTGGACCACAATCCATGTATTAAAGATATACTGACATTTACAACTACAGACCTGACAAAATATGGTACCAAATCATAATAGATGTCTTACAACTTGTAACCCTAGATTTCCCTAGAAAGTTAATTAATTATTTATTAATGGCTTATTACTAATCTATGACTAGAGAAGTGCACCCAGTAGAGTGCAGATCTTCACCAGGTGGCCGCCTGAGCTGATCGCAGCCATTCTACACAGCTGTGTTCCACCAGACGCGCTGCAATGCATTTCAGAAGCATTGTCTAGATTTGATTGAGCCACAACACATGGCACAGACTAGGTTGAGTTCTCCTGCTAACAGTTACTGGCCACAAATCTTTGATCCAGGGGATCCATTTGATCAAGTTCATCATTTGATCCATTCAGTACTGGACTTTTGCCAATATTAATTTTGTCCATAGCAGGGTTTTTTCCCATACCGGTGCAAAATGATGCTTTTAAAACAGTACTGGTCCCTGAACGGTGCCTGACAAGAGAGAAAAAAAAAAAGAAGCAAAAAAAAAAAAGCAAAATCTAGATACATTAACATGCCTAACAAATTTACTGAACACATTCACATAATCAGTGAAGCCTAACCCAAAATCAGTAATTTCATTCTTTTTCTCATTTTCTGTAACCCCCTTATCCTGTTGAGGGTTGTGGGGGGGCTGGATCCTATCCGAGATAGGCTCCATTGGGCTCCATTGGACCTCTCACTGGCCGAGAAGCAGGGTACACCCTGGACAGGTCGCCAGACTATCACAAGGCTGACACACAGAGACAGACAACCATTCACACTCATATTCACACCTACGGGTAATTTAGAGTCACCGATTAACCTGCATGTCTTTGGACTGTGGGAGGAAGCCGGAGTACCCAGAGAAAACCCACGCTGACATGGGGAGAACACACAAATTCAGACAGACAGACAGACAGACACACACACACACACACACACACACAAACACAGCCCTCCAGACGTACACCTGCCAGAGATAATTATAGTAATTTACTTTTTAAATATTAACAAAGCTATTAGTTATAACACAGATGTTATTTAATTTTCATACTCACAATGCCACTCTAAAGTTTCTTTTGCAAAAAAAAATGTCCCCCCTTGGCAAATCATAAAATGTAATTGTCAGTGAGTTACTTTTTCTCCCTAAAATTAATGAAACAAAGTCAGCTTCATTCATTAAAATCCTAGAAACAACTTTATTTACTTTGGTAAAATTATCTCACGTGAAAAAACATTAACAGAAGTTAAACATTACAATCTTTTCCTTATTAGAAAAGTAGTACCAACACATTCCCTCATGTTCCTACCATCACTTGTCAGTTTAGTGTTCTGAGGTTTTGAGATTTCTTCCTTTGCAATTTGTGCTTTCATTCCCATTTGTGGCAGCAACACAAAGTCTTTTCCACAAACAATGTCCACAGACCTCGCTGTCAACATATTTTCATCTTTGGTACAATGTGGTTCCAATGAAATCTACTCACAGACGGGTCAAAATAAGTCTTATTTTTGTTGTTTTGGGTGAATTAACCCTTTAATAGATTGAAGAACTTTTAGCAGCAAAATATTTAAACATGACTTTACAGAAACTCCACTTCCTGTGTCAAACATAAGTGGATTACAGCCAATCTGGAGACAATAAAAATACAGTGTATACAGATGTAAACTGCATGTCATCACCAGCATAACACACGCTCACACCCAATTAATGCAAAGTTTCTGCACTTGCATCATCTTTATTTATACATCCACATTCATTCTCTGTGCTTTTAATGGCAGCTCCGGCCCTGAACTTCAAACACAACAAATGTAAAGCCAAAACAAATTCCTATTGTCCAATTTACTCACTTGTATGAAGTGTCTGTTTTGCCTTTATCGAGTGTCCTGAGAAATAAGACAGGAATTCACATGTTTGATGCTTGTTAAGTGGGTCCAAATGTGTTCGCTCGCAGCTCGGCTCAGGCTGTGAACCATTAGCAGTGGCTCTACAGACCAGAGCTGGGAGAGGTGCCAACACCATAACATCTCAGGGAAGAAGAAGAAGAAGAAGAAGAAGAAGAAGAAGAAGAAAACGTGTTATGTTTTAGTCAAGCGTCTTTCTGCATCACGTTCCTGCAGCTCTTTCTGCCCTTAAAGATGTTGGTGTTATGTCAAGAGTGGAGTATAGGTCACGAACATCGCCGCGTAGTTCAGGAGGAGCTGAAGAAGTGTGACAAGATAAATGTCACACCTTTTCTTAGGACGTGTTAATTGTATCAGTTTGAGAATTTAAGGTGACGAAATGTGTCTTGTTTACACGTTCAGAGTGCACGCTCTGTTCAACATTGATTGACTGCATTAATCCACTCGCACATGCCGCATGTAAACACTGACAAATGGTGCATGTAAACAGTCTTTTAACACTAAAACACAATAATATCAACTGGATGTCACGTTGAGGGAAATGATTAAATTCTGGAGGAATGTTTGCAGGCTGGCAGGAATGCTCTTTGTCCTCACAAAATCCGACACTCTGATCATCCTTGAACTTGTGAACTTCTTTGCACAACAGATGCAAATCTCTACGTTGTGTTATAGTTTTAAGAATCTGACGTCTGGCTGATTTCACCCCTTTGAATTTTTTATTCGTCGCCTTGAGCAACTCAAGAGCTTCAGCAATGGGTTCAGGGGAAGAAAGCCAATTCTCTACATCTAGAGCGCGACAGTGCCACCGGGGCAAAGACAAAAAAAAATACTGTGAGTCAGTTTCACATAAACCAACTCCTTCAAACATAGTCAGTGTTAGAAAAGGTAGTGGTGTGAAATTGGCAAAAGTGGGGTTTTGTGCAACCATATGAGAGAATAAGAAAGTGGACTTCTCATGCTTTTGCATCGGTGTTGTTAAAAATCCAGTCACACCAGTCGATGGAGAATAGGCAGGGTAATTAATAGTCATCATCAAACGTTGCGTCTGATAGACTGGAGCAGGAAATTGGTTGAGTAGAGGTGCCTGGATTCTGTAGAGAAACACGTCTCAGCCCCACAAGGGTCTGGACTTTATCTTTGGTTTGACGTCAGGAGGAGTTTGTCTTGCGCGTCATATTCCTTTTCATATTCCTGCTGTAAACAGTGGCAGACGATGCGTAGACGTTAAACCACAGCTCCATTTTGCTATGATGTGGGCTGGCCCTCAGGACTGTAGTTCTGATAAGGTTTTTTTTTTTTTTTTTTTTTTTTTTTTTTTTTTCTCTCTCATGCGCTCCCTCATCCCCCCCACCCCTCCACACCAGCGAATCCCACCAACTCGAGTCGTGTCTCCTCTTTTCTCCATCCTGTACTCACTTCTCTCAGCCAGCATCCCCCCCTCCTCCTCCTCCCTGTTGCTATGACTCATCGTCTGTATTAGCGGATAAAATGGTATTAGAGAGCCAGGCACCAAAGGGCACGATCTGCTCATTCATCATGCATACTGTTACATCAATGCTTCTTTACTCATTTGATCCAGCTAATTAAACCATATTGGAAAGCCTATTGTGCCTCTAACAGTGAACAATTATCTTGCTCTGCAGTACAGGAGCGGTATTCAACGCTGATAAACACTCAACAATTAAGCTCGAATACCCAGGAGGCTGCACTCAATTTCCGGTGCCAATGCATTTTCATTGGTTTCAATATTGTTTTTGTTTCAGCGGATAAAATCTTAATGTACCTGAGGCCCACAGGAGCACACATGCTAAAACAAGACTGAGTGGGATTTATATGGAAGTTAGAGGCTAAAACACTGACCTTACCTGGAAAACTGCTGCTATGAATACATCTTCTAAAGTGCTGAGATGAATAATTGAGGAGTAAAATTCAACACATCCATTTCCTGTTTAATGGTAAATATGGGTGAATCTTTATTTACCGTGACCCCCCTTAATTCCCCACTTCCTGTGAGAGTAACCCCCCCTCTTTCACGGCCTCCCGATCCCAGCTTGGGACGAGTGCCAGCATCAGCAGCGCTGAAATATTTATCAGTCTCCTCCACTTTTCTCTGCTGTCATGGGAGACAAGACAACCGGCCCTGCCTCACTTAGTGAACCATTCAGAAAAACTTGCCCTGCGAACTGACTGAAGATCAGAGAGACAAAAGGCAGAGCCTCACGAGTCAACGCAGGGTTTAAGGAGAACCCCGCTGGCCGACTGGACTGGGGCTCACTGGGGAATTACAGGAGGAACGAAAGTAGAATCACAGCCCCGTCTGGTGAAGGCTAAAACAGAGCATAAAGAATATCGCTTCCAACATTGGATCATGGGGGATGAAGAAAGGGGAAATGGAGATTTTCCCCTGGCAGGTCCTCTATTTTACTTTCAGAGGAAGCATCATCACTACACGGCATCCTAGCAAAACAACAGCTCAACACAGGATACAAGAGCAACTGTTGATTGCTAAATTACAACTTCCCTCCTTTGGTCTCCCAATAATAGCTTCGGTAATATCCTGAAACACCTGTTTCAAATCTAGAAAAAAAGCTAAGCGGACCAATGAAGCAGGGCGATAATTACGCACAAAAATGTTTCATGTTCAACAAGACAAATAAAGCTGTCACGCAGATTTTCAAATGATGATGATTTATCTGCAGTCAGCAGAGGGTCAGGAAGGAATCGGTCTCCCTGCTGAAACATGGACCCTGACACGCTGTGGAGTGGCAAAAATGGCCATCCTCACTAAAAGCTTACACCTAAAGTGCTGATTGTGGAGATCATCGGGCAGTTTCAAGGCTGTCCAGAGCTACATTATTGATGACACTAATGGGGCCAAAACACATCAGTGTTTGGAGGGGGGTCTCCATGGGCTGAAGTGGCACATTTTAAGTGCATCATCCCCCCCGGTACACAGCCGCATCTCCCTTTACCAACAGCCTTTTTTACTGCCGAACACAAAAACTCTGATTGCTGAGATGCTCCGGTCATCGTTCAACTGGGGGCAATTAAAAAAAGGATCATATTTTATTAAAGATGACACTCTCTACCTGATTCTCGTTGGCCTTTTACTTTCTTCTTTTAGCTCTAAATGAAAGTGCTGACACATAAATTACACACACACACACACACACACACACACACACACACAATCTGCAGTGCATATGGTCACATTTAGATGTGTTTACACACACAAGGGTTGGAAAGGGGCTCATGCATGCAAGGTAAAATTAGCCTGCGCGCTGTGGGATAATTGAAATGAATGAGGAGAGCTTTGCCCAGTTGAGCCTGACTGCAAAGAAAAACAAAGGCCTCGAGCTCACAAATTCAAATAATCGTTTACCTCCGAGGTCTGTTATTTGTCCCGGGTTCAGCCGGTGTCACTCTCTTCTATCACTTCTGCCTCCAGACAGTAATAAGAGCGAGAGGTGAAGACAGATAGAGAAGAAAAAACATTGTGTCTGATGGTGTGTGTCTTTCCGAGAAGGAAACTGAACTCACTTACATCCCCGACTGCCCCATTTCCCCTGACCCTTCCCCTTCCAGTTGTACATCAACACTTTGATCTCTAAATCATGTTTCCTAGACTCGGATTGAACGTCTCGCTCACCAGACCACCCTCAAACAGTCCCGAGATGCACTGGAGCAAATCGAGCGACCACTCTGATCCGTCTTCCTGCCTACCCTCTACCTGTCTCCACATTACCGCCGTCTGCTCCGCTCAGTCCGCCTGTATAATGTGACAGCTTTCATCGTCGGCTTCTTAGCCGCGCTGCTGTTTACAAGGTGTTTAGAGCTTCAGTCTGTGCCAGCGTTTACTTGCCAGAGCCGCTTACAACGCAAAGCAAGTGCTGGGACATTGCTGCAGGGCTTTTCACACTGACAATATGCTGTTGCTCAACACGACACCCACTAAGCACTTCCCATGAAAAACACACACACAGAGAAACGTAGACACGTGCACACACACACTCAGACATACGCTGATAAGAGTTGCACAAAGAAGTCTAACACATCTTTACAGCTATGAGTTTTACAGTCACACCCACCCCAAAGGATCTGTTTCACTGTAAGAGAAAGAGCCTTTATCATCCCTACGGAGATGTTAAACCAGTGGTAACTTGCAACATGCTGCATTGTGTCAGTGAACAATTTACAAGGCTGTTTCAACATGCATTCTTGTCTCATCATCTCATATTGTGAAACTTGGATGCTGACTGGATGGATGCAAAATTTCCTGCAGCACTTTGCCGCCCCTCTGGTGGGAGTGGAACGGCACACACTGTGTCGTTTCTGTCTGAACTGCAGCTCTTGCAAGGTGACCGCTCTCATGTTAAGCATGCCACAAAAAAAGACGTAAAATGGGATTTGGAGAACAGTGAAGCTGCCTCTGTAGTGAATCTGAGCCGTAGATTTATTTCCCTGTCAGCCTCTCTACTCCACTCCCATCTCATTCAACCACTAAAACACACTCACAGCCCCCCTCCTCTCCCTCACTGTATGCATAATTCAGCAGGCATCCAATTATATCTGAAAATAATTCTATATGAACATGCAATATTAATAGATTACTTTGAGCCCCTAGGAACTCTCAGTGTAAGACTAAGCTAATTCGAGGTCATCACTTCCTCAGCGATGAACTCTCCTAAATCCTCCTGATGCAAACGTTCCTGGAGAGCAAATCTGAAGTGTTTGAAGTAATTGAAAAGCAGAAGGCAATTAGTCAGCACGGCTTTTACCTCATTCTGTTCGGCGCTGTTCTCCGCAACTCAGCTGTGGTCTGCTATCTCTCGTGCTCACAACCTTTAAACAAAATCAATATCATGCAGTGAAGTTGTTCTTTGAAATCGGCATCTTCTGGACACATACACTGATTAAAAGGCAGTCTTTTTTTTTTTTTTTTTTTTACATCCTTCCAGGAGGAGGACACAGTCAATTTGCTACATAACATTTGTCCAAACCCTGTCAAGGATTGAGCAAATGTTTGACACAAACCATAACTAATGTCATTGGTCCGACACTTTGGTCCTGACTGTTATATCTCAACAACTATGTGATGGATTCAAGGAAACTGTGTGCAGACATTCATCATTCCCGGATGCTGAAGTTGAATAACTTTGGTGATGCCCTGATTTTTCATCTAGTGCCACCGTCAGGTCTAAGTTTAAATTTGTTCAATGAGATAAGATACGCTAAAACTTCATTTATACCGAGGGAAACTGCTGTGCAACAGTGGCAATAAATAGTGGGAAGAGGGCACATCTAAAATTATAAGGTGACATTTACAATGCAAAAACAGGTTGGTTGCATATTAATGTATATATACAGTATCATACCTGAAGTATAGCCAAGTGTAGGAGCATGTGGTTAATACAGAATGTTCACAACTATGTCCATGACAGGGGCGTAGGTTGGATCGACAGAATTGTCCCTACTAGTATTTAAGTCAATTATTATCATTTTAACAACTCTGTGCACAAAAATACAAGATAAATCGTGTCTCATATTGATCCAGTAAGGGATGATCCCCTACTATGCCTGATCAGAAGTGTTTCAGTTAGTTTCAGTAGTCCACCTCCAAAGAAGAGCAGCATAATGCACAGATATGTGTGACATGTTTTGAATGTGCAGAAAGTTTTTAACATCAGCAAAAATCTTGCGGAAACACATGAGCTATTAAAGTCCAGGGATTTATAAATAAATTAATATACCACCGATATACTGTAAATCAGTGCCACACACTGGTTTTAAGAGGCTACTTCCTCAAACAAAAGACACAAAAGAGGATGGAAAAATAAACCATGCCTACATGTCTGTTGACTCAGCAGGGATAATATTAAAAGAAAAAAGTTGATCTACAGGAGAACTTTGTGTTTTATGGTAATTAGCAGATGTTAGCATGCTAACACGCTAAACTAAGATAGTGGAAACGATAAACATAATACATTCCAGACATCAGAATGCACTGTGAGCATGCTAATATTAGCATTTCAGTACAGCCTCACTAAACTGCTAGCAACGCTGTCGAGTCTCAGTCTTTATTTATTCACACGCATCTGTTAGGGAAACCCTGCTACTTGCTAATGCTAATAATGATGCTAACTGACATTTTGAGTGTAGCCAATTAATATATCAAAGTTTATTTTTCTAAACTTTAAAAAATGAAACATAGAAACACAATAAACAAAGAGGTTATGCAAACTCAAAGACTAGTGTGTCCTACAGGCTCCTTAGCGTCATCTAAACTGGCTGACAAGCACAATCATAGGCATTAACCAATCAGAAGCAAGATCTGTTTGAGGGTGTTCTTTGGCGGCCCTAATTAAATATTCTACATAAGAACTATAGACCTAGTTATTTTTAGCAAAGTAAACAATACTAAATATTTCTCTTTTGTATGAATGGCTCTAAAGCAGTAGATTCAGGAAGACAATATATTTAATAAATAAAACCAATTTTAATCAAAATTATAAGCACAAACTCCAAAATTGTAATTTAGATGAAATATTGGCAAAACATGTCCACAAATTTTATTCCAGCATCTCAGAAATGCCTCATTTTGGCAGAATGGTTAACACTCTCCAAGGCCTTTACATATACCAGAGTGATAGCTTGATCACTCGGGTATACTAAATACAAGTCTTTATCATCCTTGCATCAGTGTAAGCATGTCAGTGCACCTGCACTTTACTCTGTGTGTATGACTGAGATTAAAGCAGTTTACTCAGCGCAGCACAAACACATTGAGATCGATATCGTAATGAGCACAGCAGGCTTTTGACTCGCTCCCCGACAAGAGCACCTTTCTTGTCCCGGAGCACAAATCACTAAGAGCCCAGTGGATCAATGTGTCCTCCTTTCTAATGAATGTGCAGTAAACATGATTAATGTCATTAGACCCACTGTTTATCCTTTTGTTTACCTCCTCATATTTCCTGCTTTCACTCCATCTTCTAACCTGCTTTGCTCTTTGCCGCTTCTCTCGTTTCTTTTGTCTCACTTTTCTGTCTCATCTCCTCCGACCTGTCCTCTCACCTGCAGGTGAGACCTTCTCAGAGAACTACAGTCTCACGGAGCAGTGCAAGCCCTGCACTGAGTGTATTGGCCTGATGCGGATGGAGACGCCCTGCACCGACTCCAACGACGCCATCTGCGTCTGCAACTACAACTTCTTCTTTGACACGATATCCGGCCAGTGCGAGCCGTGTACGGTGTGCCCGGTGGGTCAAGGCGTGTTTGCACACTGTGAACACAATCACGACACAGTGTGTGAGGAGTGCGTGGACGATACTTTCTCTGATCGGGAAAGCTCCCTCGACCCCTGCCTGCCCTGCACCATCTGTGATGAGGAGAGTGAGATACAGCTGGCTACGTGCACACCGAACAGAGACTCTGTCTGTCATAGTAAGTCTGACATGTAGTTTACTTTCACACTTTTAATTCAGGTGACTCAGTCAAGACAAGAAAAAGATGCATTCCTGAGTGACTTATTTCAAAACAGTAAACATGAGCTCAAATGACTGACGGGTAAATCATTCATTGGACAGTGTTGGGGACTGTCACTGTGCATCATCAGCATTACGCTGACTCACCGGGGAAATTTAAACAAGACCTGAAATGATCAGTTGACAGAACTGGCATCTATTCTGACAGTTGATTCATCGTGGCAGTAGTTTCACAAGCAAAAACGCCTGTAAACATTCTCTAGTCCCAGAGATGTTCTGCTTTTCTTTAACATGTACTTTGATCTGACAGTAAACCAAATATCTACAGGTATTAAACTGCTGATTGGACAAAACACTTGGGCTAAGGAAATTAAGACAATGAAAGTTTGCTTTTTAAAAATATTTTCTCACATTTTATTGATCAAACAATCAACCATGGAGATAAGCAACATTTCATCCACCACAAGCTTCATTAGCTCTTTGTTGCTTGTGGCGTGCAGCTGTCTACTATAGAGTCCAGCTTTGGTTGTTTGACCAGTGGAAGGCTATGTAATCATCATCTATGTCTGAGGAGGGCTCGACTTTGGTGCAGTGTACTTCCATGAGTTTTCTGTTGTTGCGCTTTTAGTCATAGTAGGTGTTTCAGGAGGTTTGAGGACGTATTTTTCACAGTGAGTCTTAGTACCACCATATGGAACAACAATGCTCTTGTCAACAACAATGACTGGGAATATTCCCAGCTGCTAAATGTATGGTAGGCATTTTCATCTTCCAAACTAACTTGCTGTTCTGTGACGTGCATGCGCAGTGCGGAAAATGAATCCAGGGATGTGATGGATTGTTGGATTTTAAATCAGGTGACGAGTAAATATAATAGTAGTTTAGCTTATGAATTCATGCTAAAGTGATGTGATCTGGTGAGCAGATGAATTACAGGTTTGAAAAGTGACAACCCTCATTTCAAGCTGTCTTGATGTGGTTGTTTTATCTGAGTCAGAGTTCAGGCGACAGCGTTCACCTGAGTCAAAATGAACTGAACCAAACAGGTTAGGTGTGAAAGCGCCCTTAAAAGAGATCGAGAACAGACCAGATGCTGCACACTCAAGAATTTCAAAGCTGTGTTGGAGCCATCATATATGTCTCAATCAGGTCTCAATCACATTCAGACCAGCTACCAGTGACTTCCACATGTGTCTGAGGGAACAGGCGAGGTCAGAGGTCGTCGCCTGTCATGTTTTCAAATGGCAGGAAGTTGAAAGCTTTAGCATTAAAAGGTCAAAGACTGCTTCAGTGTCAACACAAAGACAATGAATAATCTGCTCTCCCACAAGGCAGAAGGCAACATGCTAGAAACAGACACAAGCTCCTTGTATCCAAGAGTAGAGGGAGCTTGTAACCAAGGAGGCTGTAAATTCTCTGGCCGAACGAGGCATGAAATCGACCTCATCAGGGGGCTGCGAGGCCCAAATCTGGGTGGTAAAAACGTCTGAGGTGGCACTGCTCTCGGTTTCCTTGATAAAAATCTGCTATCTTCCTTTAAAGCAGTATCAGATAAAAGAGGAGTGTAAAGTAAAACTCGACATCTTCAGCAGTTGCAACAAAAACGACCTCTTCCCAACAACAGACCCTGATTTCAGAGGAAGTCTGTGGTCTTTGTCTGTTCCTGGGAAAAGCTCTTTCCTTTTCATGTGAGTTTTTTTTAAAGTAAACTTTGACCGAAGAGGCACTTAACGTTGTGGGATGATTAAATGCTTCTAAGAAAAGCACTTAATAGCAGGAGCACTTGCTAATGTAGGGCATTTATCGATCTCCTATGTGCATTATAATTTTTAAATGAACATCTCAATAGCGGCCTCTGATATGAACGTTGGGCTTTATACTTGAGCTGCAATATTCCTCTCACTAAGGCTGATTTGGTTGGGATTTCATGGCCTCAGACGCTGGCAGGTATTTGGGTCCACCAAGTTAATGAACCTCAAAAACCTGTCAACACCCTGTTTCAGTACAGAGGATGTGTTAGCACCGCGTGGAGGGTGTAAATTCCTTTTTTAATAGACTGTAATAGCACTGACAGGCAGCGGAGAAATGGACTGAGGAGAGATAAGAGCAGGAGTGGTAGATGAGGTGGAAGAAGGGCTAATAACATAGACGAAGACTTACCACCTCTTCTGCTACGTGTACCAAACACCATCAAAGGTGCCACATTTAGACCTTTATCATCAATAAAGCATCACCACGGTTATTTCTAACACAAACAAAACCTTGGCCTCTGCCTGGCTCTGCATTTTAAATCGTGTGCCACTGGGTCAAACTTTGCAAGAAATTTGCAGGATTTATCTACAGCTGGGCACAAAACAGGATGAAGGTGATGTTCTTTCAGCAAAAGTGGAGATACGTTTTTAGCCATGATGAATGATAGCAATGTCAGGCTGTTTCTCTGTTCACCCATTTGTTCCAGACTGAAGTATCTCGACAACTATTGGATGGATTGCCATGAAATTTGATGCAGATTTTATGTTACAGTTTACATACATTGTAATAGCTTTGGTGACCCCAACTTTTCATCTACTACCATCATCAGATCAAGTTTGAATTTGCCCAATACTTTGATTTAAAGTAATAACATTCAGCTGTACTTTGTGGTTTGCGCCAGTTAGCCAATTTTTGCATGCTAACATGCTCAGCTAAGGTGGTGAACATAGTAACCATTAAACCTGCGGAACATCAGTATGTAATCCTGCGTTCCATTTACCTTGGAGGTCGGAGGTTGGAGCTAGTAATGATGTCACACTGAGTTGATCGCGTTCCAGTGCAAGAAGTCAGAAAACCAAGATGCTGTTAGCAATACCAGGACAAGCCAGATTAGCAAGCGTTAGCAACTGCAACACATTCTCACTCCAACTTTGTCACATATTGACGTTTTGGTCATTGACTTTCCACGTCCACATATGACGTGCAAAGTACCCAGGGTGCGTTGTTTGTTGATGTTCTGGGACATGTGTCAAGTTCTCTTCTTTTGAGATACACTTCCATTTTCACAGGAAATCTGAAGTTTAAATACAGTCTGTCAAAATAAACACACTATGTCATTCCAACACCGCAAATTGAGATTTTTTTCCTTCAACAACAAACACACATGGTTGGCTTTCGGCAACAAAAGGAAGTGGTTAGGTTTAGGAAAAAAGAACAGGGTTTGGCTTTAGAGTCTTACGGGACGTGAACACCACTCTCTTGGGTGAAAGTTAGTGTTTGTTGGACCCATCCACCAACGCTCCTGCCCTCCTTTTGTCGTTGGTGTTGGACACCACATGCGGCGGATTTCAAGGAGTGAGACCGGGCTCGCAATACCACTTGATAACAATAAATGACTCTGTATTTTGTGCAAGCAACAGTGATGCAGTTAATGAGATTAGTGTACTAGTAGGTAGATGGGTAGGTTATCAAACAGGAAGTAGGTATACTCTCCTATGTATTTCAATGGCTTTTTGACTGATAGGTGGGTATAATATAAACGGGCAGAGAAAGAGAAGGGTATACCCTGTATACCCTCGTATACCATCCACTACACCACCGTGTAGCAACATATCCACTGATATAAGTTGGACAGGACTGTGGGTATGACTGTTCTGATGAGACACCAACAAGACAGACACGCTAATAAACAGTATATTACTACAGCTTTCACTACCATTGATGCGCGGCGCAGCCTCATTGGATTTTGAGGTCAGGGTTGGTGAGGTTCCTCTGACTGTCTGAGTCAGGGGGCATTCCAGTTAAAATTTCAGATTGGGAAATCTGATATTCCACCTTCCCAGTGCAAACACAAAGGCACCGTAAGCATTCACTGTGAGCATATTAGCATGCTGATGTTAGCATTTATCTCATAGCACTGCTGTGTCTATTTACAGCCTCACAGCTGTTGGCATGGCTGTAGACTCAGTCTTGTTTACAGATTGAGCGGAGCGGAAAGATGACGCAATAAAAACAAATGATCATAAGACCAGGTGATGTCCACATCTCTGCCACCTCAAGTTAAGATCAAAGTTCAGCTTTGCTGACTTTTGTTTACAGAATACAAACAAGGACATGAGAAAAAAAAAATTCCTGCAGTATTCAAACTGTCTGAATCATGCCATAAGTCTGAAGTTGGAACCTCTGTCGAAGTCCTGGAAGCAAATGTGCGTACCAGATTCCAAATGGTCAGGTGCCAAGAATGACTATTTCCCTGCATCTTGGCAAATTCTGCCTTGTTTTTTCAATCAGACTCCAGATTCCACGTATATCTAACTAAGTCTTGTACTGTAGAGTAATGTGGTCTAATCAAGGGGCAAGATGTGTCCACTCTGAGGGTCACAGGACTGACAGCCATCAAAACAAACTGCACCCTATGTCCCCTAAAACTTGCAGAATATCTACTGTACGTATTAGATGTACAGTAGGCTACAACAGAGCCTTTTGCTGCCTATTTAGCGCCCACCCATGCAGCTGATCTCACCTCTGACCCTCCTTGTCCTAAGTGATAGCACTGTAGCAGCAGCAACAGTTGCCACTGGAAATGGCACGATAAGTGACCTTGTGGGACGTCTGTTTGAAAGGAGAGCCCTGTCATGTAGCACCAGTGGGCCTGTGGGTAATGGCAGCAGTAGCATGTGGTGATGATGATGTTTCCAGGCCCTCCATGGTGGCCTAGGATGCATTCAGATATGTTTTCTGCAGCAAACAGGAAGCTGCCTCCCTGGGATTCTCATCCTGTTTGTGTATTTTTTTATGTGAGGAAAATATTTTTTAATTCCTATCCTGCTGTCTCTCTCCCTCCCCAAGATATGATCAGGGTATTTTTTTAAATCCCTAAACCCCCAGTTCATATCCAGCTGTCACCAAGTGTCTATTACATGATACAATGACAGAGACAGAGAGAGAGAGCGCGAGAAGGAAATAGAGATGAAAACAGACAGAGAGGGCTGCAGCATATGTGCTGTGCTGGTATTCTATGCTGAGGGGGTCGATTTGAGTCCTGGGATTTCTTCTGCTCATGCTCAGGTTTCGCTGAATGACCTCTATGAGCACCCACACTCGACTGCAGGACAGACACACACGCACACCAGCTTAGTCTTCTCCAGATTGAGACACACAAACACTTTTTATGAGCATCCAAAATCAATACAGCTGATAGCAGGCTAACTCGGCACATGCATGCTCTTCCTTCCTCTTGCCAAGTGCGCTTTAACTTGTGCATTTTTCATTAAACTCCGGACATGTGTGAACCATCTTTGAAGTGAAAATTGGAAACACCTCCTGCGTCTTTTATCGAAGGTCTCTGTCCATTTGGCCTTGGCGGAGCTTTTCCAAAAAGGTGCTGCTCAATCTCCAGTTGAGAAGATTTGCGTCGAAGCATCGGAGTGTTTGTCCTCGAGAACAAGGAAGAGTGGATGATTTAAAAAAAAAACAAAAAAAAAACAGATAAAGGCAGACTTCTCTTCATTACTCTCCGCCCCTCCTCCCTTCATTTGCTCTCTCTATCTCTTCCCACAGTGGCCCTCAAGTGGCTGGGCTAGCAGAACGGTGGAAGGTGGCCAGTGTGCATTCAGCGCCTTCACCGCTGCAGTATAATTACTCCTGCTAATCAGAGCACTTTACAGCAGCTCCTCTGTTCATCTGCACCCCCTCCTCACTCTCTCCTAACACTCTGCCTCTCTGTCTGCCCTCCCCTCCGCTCTCCCTATTAACCCTCCCTAATAGAAGACAGAGCGCTCACTTGAATAATTTGTAGTATGTGTGTGTGATGGATGTGTGCGCGTCCGGCGACAAACACAGAGTAGGATTGAGATAGAGCCCGAGCTGAGAGACGGGGAGTGTTTGGCGGCTGATAAAGAGGTCATTGTACATGTGCTGCGCCTGATAGTTGCTCATCTCCACCCTGAACTGGCAGAAGCCAAGACACCAACCTCTGCACAAGACCCTGGGGTTAACTTCACCATAAAGACCTCAATGGCTCATAAAAATTAAATCTTTTTTTTCTACCCCCCTTCGTCCACACCCCGCCAATAAACACATCTCCCTGCGCACACAGCCCCACGCTCATAAAATCCCGGGCTAGTTTTATTTTGTTTCATGAGTGTTTTAAACCCACTGAAGCCAAAATGAAATTGTTAAAGCTCCACCGCCGCCTTTAAGCTCCCATTCTGTTCCAGCTGAGGTATGCAGCCTCTGGAGCCCCAGGTTTATCCTTTGGTCTACCGCCAGTCGTGTTTTCTACATCAGCCCTGAGAAATAGAGGGAATGAGGGGGAGTTACGATGAAGATGTAGTATACTGTACTTAAGCTGTAGCTCTGGGTTGAGTCAGTGTTGTGTGAGGCAGATTCCCAGGAGGGCTGTCATCTTGGCTCAGAATGAGAAAGGCAATTTACGCCGAGTCCTGAGGTGCGAGAGAGGCATACATACATCTGCATGGAGAAAACATTGCACCAAAGAAAGGCACTTACAGCTATGCAGGATGAATGATAGCCCAGTGTGGTAAAGGAAAGGCTTCTTTGACAAACTATAAGGCCAGACGGTCTGCACACTCTCACTCACTTTCACACCTTCCCATTGAAAATTTATTCTATTTGCGAGCTCGTGTTGCATTGCTAATGCCATTAGCCGGCCCCGCATTAGCAGGGTGATGTATGGCAGAGCTGAGGAAACCTGACTACATCCCGGGAAAGGTCAAGAAATGCGTGTAATACAGACACCCGTGTTCCACTCCTCCGAGCGCTCCCTCCTTTTAGACAGATCCGAATCGATAGCGAGGCTTTAAATAGGCCTCTGCATTATTTCTGTGTTTCTAAGTATGGCACGCACATGTGCTGTATTTTTCTGTCCGTGAAAGACACTTTCTACCACTTCAGTAAACCAATCCCCCCCACGGGAGGCAGGAATGCCCCGTCATCACTGTGCAGACAGAGAGGCCGACGTGGAGTCTTAACGCCCGGCAGAAGTTTTTCAAATATGTCCACATAAGTTGCCCATCAAGGTCCCATCGGACTATTGAAGCAAGTAACCGTGTGTAAATTATGCAACAAATCAATGTGGAGAAACTTGACTATCTGCCATGTCGATGAAAAGAGAATATATGTGTAGACAGCCTGCGTCCGTGATGGTCCACTGAGTTTCTTCTTCCTGCCATCTGACCACATCAATGGTCACATCAATGACTTAATGAAATTCCCCCCGACCCAAAAATTCTTCATTTAAAGGAATACACTCCATTATTTAAACATTTAAAAGAAGATGGGTCACTAACTCTGCTTCCTTGATGACAATTTGCTTTTCTGCTTTGTACAAACATTTATCAAACATCGACAGTTGGTGACAGATGTTCCTATTAATAGGTGACATATGCAGCTGCCTGTAGAAAGACCCTATAGGAGATGGTACCCCCCATGCTGGGTCTGACACTACTAATAGTAATGCTGAGAAACAATAGGTGGATACCATCATGTGCAAAAATGAGGTGGCAGCTCTTAAACATAATGATAAAACTTTTTTGGAAGTGATTTTGGGGTTTATTGATCCAGTTTTGGAGATATCCTTCTCTAAGATTCATGCTGTCACCTCGACACAGTGGAGGCAAGTGGAAAATGTGGTGCTAAAAGCAATGAAAATGACATTTAAAAAAAAAAAAAAATCTACAGCAACCTACACGAGCAGAAAACAATGTACAATGTCAGCAGTTTTCATACAGAGTATTTCTTCTGTTCAAAGTAGTTCCAATGAAAACTTCTTGACAGTGTGGTCTCCGGGTTACCTGGAGTAAAAAGGACAGTGTTTCTGGAAAGACACACACGGCTGTTGAATTATTAAAATGTAATTTTTCAATCCTGTGAGCAGCACAAATGGAATTTTATTCACCTCCAGTGAATTGAGGTAGAGGCAGAAATTCAAGAAGTGGATATCTCTGAAAAGCCTGTACAAATAAAATGAACAGTATCTGCAGTGCTAGCCGAGATGCCAGTGGAGATGAATGAGAAAATAGGTCTTTTTGTTTTTTAAGAGAACTGATCTGAAGTCGATAACTTTATTCAATTACAGCCATGATTTGGAGAATGAAAGTAATATATGTACAGTAGATTTATACCTACTTTTGAAAAAGGCTGTAGACTGAAAAAAGTGATAAAATATGTTGTTAAGATGGTGACATCAATTAAGAGTGAAATCTAGTCACAATACATGGAAACCAGTTGGTAATCTTAAACACTTCTGTAATCACTGTGTCAGCTTTATCCATCGCACTTTAGAGTTAAACCCCTAAGAAACGGAACAATTGTAAAGTAGGACAACCCCTAAACTATTTGGGATAGAGCGTCTCAGTCTTTGGCCTTGAAGGAAGCCTCAGGGGTCTCCACGGGGTTAATCCTGTGAGCGCCAGTACGAAGCTAATGAGGAGCAGCCCGAGGTTCTGCTGGGAATTACAGGCTCAGATCTGAACCAGGCTGCACATTCTCCATCCCCAACAGGCTGCTGAGCTCAGAGGAGTTTTTGGTTTTGGCTGGACAGGCCCTCTTCCTCCTTGGCCTGCTGTACTGTACCCTGAGGGAGGGAATAATCTGCAGCCTACTCTCTGAGCCTTTCTACCATCTGACAGAATCACTGCAGTGTTAGCCGCTTTTCAAAACACAAGTATAATGTGACAGGACTTGTAGGAGAGATTTGATGGATGAACTGTGTTTTCCGGACAAGTCATGCCTATCAGAGTGGGCACGGTGCTGCTGCGGCATGGGAAATTACACTGAATCATTAATGGAGCACACAAAGAAAGAGGAAATAGGACAATTTATGAAAATGACTCTGCTTTCCAGGCTTTGCTATGATAGAAACCAGACCCATCCAGTAGCACAGAGCCTTCCTGCCTCTCTGGCCTCAGCAAAGGCTACACTCAAAGTGATGACCTCCCTCAAGCCCCGGGACTTTGTTCTACATAGATCCATATGGCCTTAATGTTGGCCGATGTGCAGAGATCACATAGATGGGGACGTGATGAGAAGAGACCTGGTGTGCCGGGCCAGGCCTGGTGTAGGGTGGGCTGGTGGGTGACAGATATTTGCCCCCCACTCAACTGAGAACATTCCCTTTTATTCTGCACACAGCAACTCAGCCAGAACCCATCTGTCTATCAGAAACAGCTGCCGCATGTGTGCAGTGTATCAGACATCTGGCTGGGGACTTGGTGACTACACCCCAACAAACAAGCTCTCAGAGAAGATATGAAAGTGTCTCGTCATGATGGGGTTTCTTTATCTCAACAACCATGGAGTGGATTGAAACCCTAGTACGCATTTTTATGGAAACCAAAGGATTACCCTTATAATGCCTCGGCTGTACTTTGTATTAAGTGCTGATTACTGAATGTTAGCGAACACAACTAAGAACATTAACTCAAGTACTGTACGTACAGTTCTGCGGGATGTTTACCTTACTAGGGTATTTTCATTTTGTGACGCTTTATATAGTTCAGTACTTTTTACTCATTACTACATTTATTTCATACATTAGTTACTTTACAGATTCAGATTATTAATACAAAAAATAATCAACAAACAAACTGATGGTGTATCATTATAAGAGATGACTTATGCCTACCATACACTAGAAGACTATGAAAAGTTTTTTAAAGGACTTGTCAAAGTCTTACATTCTCTCACATCTAAAGAGAATGTGAGCTTTTAATCACAGACTATAACACTTTGGATCTTGCAGGGTCACTGTTTGCGAGACTACAACCAGATTCTTTGAGATTATTTCCCATCCTGCTCGCAGTGGAAAACACAACACCAAACTCCTTTTAAGATAAATACTGTATATGTCGACATTCTTGTCAATATGGCGTTAATATAATCTATAAAGATGAACAGTTTGTGTGAACAAATGTTGTTTCAAACTGTTTTCCTAAGATTTCTCACTAAAATAACTGCTGGTTGGTGGATGAGATAGATGCCGAATTAAACACAGACCCTTCCGCAGTACAAGAGAACCAAGACTTGTTCATGTTCTTGTGCCACCCGAGCATCTCCTCCATGACTGTCTACTTGTGCTGGAGAGAGTGCCCCAATTGGTTGTTGTCAGTGTTAAAGTCACTGAACTTCAGTATTTGCATGAGCCAAGACTAAAAACTTAGGATAATATTCAGCATGTTTGATTTTGTGAAAAAGTCAAGAGGATAGGACTGCCCCTTGAAAGTCGGGATTCGAATCGCCACTCTGAGAGCCCTCAGTCAACTAAATATTCTTCAAGTCGAGCAGTCAGTGTTTTTGCTAGTCAGTGTGCTGTGCAGTGTACTTCTAGTGACGTTTTAGTTCCCAGATTTTGCTGCAGAGTGAGCGCTCTTGCCTTTCACGCTACTCTTTGGTACAGACAGCGGCCCGGAGGAAAAGAAACTTTCCATCCTAAAGCTCCGAGAGAACATTATCCTCTTTCTTCTGCTTGCAGTTAGCTTGTTTACTATAACGTCTCACTGAGCCTGTCAAACTTTAAAACCTTTCACAAGGGATTCATAAGGTACCCAGCAAGTATTTAACATTAGCTCCACCTTTACCAGCTAAAACATTAAGGGATATACTTAAATGATACTTTTACTTTTGGTTCTTAAAGTGTATTTTGATGCTAATACTTTTGTACTTTTATTTAAGTAGAACTTTACTAGAGTATTTCTACACTTTAGAAATGCTACGTTTACTTAAGTTAATAGAAAAACAACAAAAAACCATTGTAAACAGCAGCATGTTAGCCTGTTAGCATGCTGATGTTCAATCAAAGCACTAATGCCTCACAGAGCTGCTAGCATGGCTGTAGAATTAATTCTAGGCGTTTCTTTTCTCACAAATGCTCCCTTTTCTCCCACACAGATCCTCTCCTCCCAACGTATTACTCTCCCACCTCTGATCCGTCTCCACCCACCTTCACCAATGACTTCCTCCCTGATGGCTCCGTCAGCCCAATGCCAGGAGAGACGACCACATCCAGCGCCGGCTCCCCTCGCTTTCTCGGCCACGGCTTCAACGAAAACCTCATCCCCATCTACTGCTCCATCCTGGCCGCCGTGGTGGTGGGCCTCGTGGCCTACATCGTTTTTAAGAGGTCAGCTGGTGGAGAAGAAAGAGACAAAAAGCTGCTTTGTGGTTAAAGACATTAGCACCATTTTGCACCTCAGCCATGAGATAATCTAGGACAAAGAGGGTGATGGAGATAGTGGTGTGGTGAGTGGAGTTGGATAGAAGGACAGACGTTGCCCCGGGCTAAAAAATGGAGGAAGGAAAAGGAAGGTGGTTGGTGAAATATTGAGGCTGCCATGGTCAAAGAGGTTTTGACCCGTTTCCAGAGACTCACTCAAATGTACCTCAATTGAGTGTTCTATAAAAGCAAAGAGGAGGTCACAACACTTAATGCATTACAGAGGTCACACACACAAACACATTAATGAGGACACGCAACCACAAATGCGAGCAGATAGATACAAGCCCGGCTGAAACACATCTGAAGCAAGTAAACAAGCTCATTAGTGGTATTGATTGTTTGAAAAGTGCCAACCAGGGGAAATCTGAGTGCCAGATTTATCAGCGTCACACATCTGGGTAATAATCCTCATCTTCTTATTGTTATGCAGAAAACACACTTCAAATTATGTGAATTTCTTTAACATCCAATATTTTATGAGTAAACACTTGGAGGTGTTAACTGTAGTGTAGCACTCAATACCTCATGAATATTTTAATCATTGTTTCATGAGTCATTCATCTTCTAAAGGAAAAGCGTCAGTAGGGAATTGCTAAGCTTTTTCATGTTTTTTTTAAACGTCTTATTAGCATCTTATTATAGTTTTATATTTGCAGGCAGATAAGCAGCATATACGCAGCTTACAATGATAACAATTTACAAATGAAACTCAAAAACATTACTGACAATACAATAGGTATTTGATTTGATTACAGATAAAAGTATAGACGAAAGCAGGTTCCTCATTTTTAGTGGGCGACTGTTGATTATGCCAACTTCCACTTGAATTTTATCAGCTGTAGCCAGCTAGCTAATTAAGCTAATGTTAGTGCCACGAGTGGGCTGAAAACGCTGTCTACACCTAGACTTTATAATGTTAAAAGTTTACTCGTTTTAAAGAATGGTGTAAAAAGGGTCTTCAGATGAGCTCTTAATGGTCAAATACATGATATTGGGTTAATAGACTGAGATAACGCTGCATTACCTAGCTGAAAGTTAGCATCCACACTGGCTGATAAACTATGGAGGAGACATGTAAACAGTGTTGCAAAGTCTTTACAGATAAAAGTAGCTAGCCTGAAAGTTGCTAAAGGTCGCCAGGTGATGTCATATGCTCATTTGCACATTAGTCACATCATTGCACATAATTGGAAGCACTAAAACTAAAAGTGTACCATTGTTTTGCACTTCCAATCCAGAGAGCAAGACGGTTAACGTAACCATAGAAACTCACTACAAGTGAACTCTTAAGGTCAGCTGTGTCTCCTCCTACCTGCCCCTTACCTATTGTATGGAGGAGAGAGGGGGAGAGACCACGCGCTGATGAAAGAAGAGCCACGGACTGCAATTACTCTGTGCAGCGTGCCTGGGAATTAAGTAGAATATAATACATACTCACTCCAACCTTGTCACATACTGACATTTGGTCATGGACTTTCCCCATCCACATACGACGTACAAGGTGTCCTGGATGCATCGGTTGCTGACGTTCTGGGACACCATGTTAAGTTCTACCTGTTACATTCATTGTCTTCTTTCAACATACACTACCGTTTTCACAGGAAGTTTACGTCAGTACAACACCGCAAATAGACATTTTTTTCCCTTCAACAACAAACACACGTGGTTAGGTTTAGGCAACAGAAGCAAGTGGTTAGGTTTAGGTTAAAAAAGAACAGGGTTGGCTTTAGAATCTTACGGGACACAAATACCGCTCTCGTGGGTGAAAGTTGGTGTTTGTTGCCCGTCCCCCTTGGACTTTCGCAGCCTTAACTCTCGTCCTTGTCCCACTGTGGTTCCCCCTGATGCTGCCGGGTGCCATTAAACTGTAACAGCAACCGGCTGTGTATCATACCAGAGTAAAAGAATGCCTTTTTCCTTTGGTTTCTGATGCAGCAAGTCGCTGCCCAAGTGCATTCCAAGACTCCAAGACTCCAAGACTTTGGAGTGAGCCAGGTTCTTTCACTTTTAACGTCAAGAGGAAAGGCTTTTAAGGATGAAGACTAACTGGTGTGTTCGGCAAACATGGTGCTATCTCTGATGATGTTGGCTGGTGCTGCTGGAGTCATAATGTAATTTCCCCAAATCTTTCAACGAAGCTGGTCCGGAATATTATCAATTACTAGGCTCATGTTTCCCCAGTTCCTGCAGTTAAAAAAATAAATAAAATAAAGCAGATACAAGTGTTACTGTAGCTGGTTAGCTAACATTTGCATCTTACGTAGGAGCGGACAAGAACAGTTTCTGTTCTTGTGTTGCTTGGTTTTGGAAAAGACTTAAAAAAAAAAAGGGGCCTGTATCTTTCCTTGAAAAAGCTAAAAGTAATAACAGAATTTTAGTTACCACTACACAACCTCTGAATATCTGACAACAGTCATTTAAAACACTGTTATCACTTCTCATTTATTGTTTTACAACTGCTGCGAAACCCAAATGTCTAAACCTCAGATAGGATCACATGACTGAATCATATCAAATGGATCGTTATCTTCCTCTGACATGCCACTTCTCCACAGGTGGAATAGCTGCAAGCAGAACAAGCAGGCAGCTAATAACCGCGCGGCTACGAACAACCAGATGGTGACGCCGGAAGGAGAGAAGCTGCACAGCGACAGCGGCATCTCGGTGGACAGTCAGAGTCTGCAGGAGCAGCAGCAGCAGCAGCAGCAGCAACAGCAGCAGCAGCAGCAACAGGCCCAGGCTGAAGTCCAGGCTCAGCCCTCACACTCACGCACACAGGAGCAGATAGGTAAGACTAAAACTCACTCTTTGATGTAGTGGTTAACAGAAGTATTTTGACGATGGAGCCAGGGCATTAATTAAGGTTGGGCGACAATCCTATATTATAGTAGTCAATCATGTTTTAGTGGTTTTGTGATCATTGTAAAACCATTTTGTTTTTCATTTCTTTATATCATTGTTTATATAGCCCAATATATCACAAATTTACTTCAAAGGGCTTTACAGCGTAAGACGTTTCAAGACAACACTGTGCGATATGCTTGGCATAATGTGATATACAGTCAGTGTTCACTTTATTAGGTACACCTGTGCAGTGTAATGCAACTGTTCTGCCATAAAAGTGTGCTTTTATGATGCCTATAATGTTCAGTTATTTTAACACTGTCATTAAATTATATGTTTTTGCACTGAGGACATAGTTAGTGACTGTGTTTCTAATTTTATAATAAACATATTGAATTCACCCCTTTCCCACAAAAACATAAAAAATTGAACATTATGAGCCTCATAAAGATAGATGTTATAGCATGGGCATTGTATTGGATTGCAACAAATTATTCAGGTGTACCTAATAAAGAGGCTACTGAGTGTATATTGATATAAGGAAAATACTGTAATCAATATTGTGATATAGATTTCAGTCATATTCCTAGCATCAAATACCACATGTGATTCCTGGCTCCAACCCACGACTTTATATTCACCACAGAAACTCGAACTTAACGAAAGACACTCCTCCAAGTCTGAATACATTCCTCCTTCACACCGTGATATTCTAGCTGTCATTATCGATTACGTCAAGATACTCTGCTGAGTGTGGTGGTTTTCTAGCAGTGTGAAAGCCTTTTTTCCTCTGAGCAAAAGAGAGATCAAAACAACATATCACCTAGAAGCGGGACTAAGCTGCCAAGAGCAGATAGGTGAGGCCAAATCTTCCATGCATGATGTACTACACTGCAGGAATGTAGAAATAATGATTGAGGTCCTGTAGTAACACGAATGTGAGGCGTGACATTTGACACATTTAGCTTGACTGCTTTATGTGTTAGTTTGCCTCCTTATCACAAATATTGAGATGTAGCATCAATATAAGGCTAAAAATACTAAAAATAAAATACTGCTGACAGTTTCTATCTTAGTGTACAGCACATATTAGAACTGCAATGTATGAGGAAAGTGCCTATGTGTGATCTATATTTGCCCTTACTACTCCTCTGTATCTATATTTGCCCCTCTCTGACTCATGAAGTATTTTGGGTGCATGTCTGTGAGACAGCTTTTGCCACGTAGTCTTGCAAGCCAGACAAAACCTAAAAGGTTTTGTGAGATTAACTCAGTACATCATGTCTGGCTTGAAGGGATAGAAACAGCATTATGCACTTTACTGATCTATTATAAAGCAATTTACCATGAGCTTAATATACTTCTTTCAGTGCAGTGCATTGAGAGGGAGAAACAGATTGTTTAGTTTTATTGCTTTTTTCCAGTTATCAGTGAAAAGATAATGTGCACAACTTCCCTAATCTCTTGTAATTATTCATATATTTGTATTAAATTGTATTAATAGTAAATGATAAGACAGGCTTTAATGCATGCTGATATGGCAGCAGTTATGTCAGAATTGGAGAGTATGGTTGCCTTCAGATGGTGTGTGCTCACGAGAGGAGTCCATATGAGTTGTGATGTGTTTGCTGACCTTTTCAGACCATTAACCTTTGGTGAATGCTCAGTTAATATGGTGTAATTCTAGTTGTATAGAGTTGTTCTTTGTAATTTTGCAATATCACTGAGCAAATTGTTGATATTCCCAACGGCCTCATGTTTTCGCTCATCTCCCGACTGGCTTCAATTTACAAACTGGCTCAGCTTGACTGGTTGAAGTTCGCCCACGATAGACAGTGACTGACAGATGTTACATCCAGTCACGTGCCTGCCCTTTCCCAAACTGTTTCCAATGTCGGATTCTCAGGTGGTTCTGTGTACGAAATCATCTGGCGCCTAAGGTTAACAATTTATGAGGGCATGATTGTGCATGTAGAGTTAAATTAAATAATAGTTTTTAACAGTTCCTCGATTACAGTGGAGTCACAACAGGTTTCAGCTACAACTTGTTAGTACTTGTTAGTCGGATAATTGTATTGTTTTGCTCCTTTAATGGGATTTGTTGACAATGAAAAAAAAAGATGGCCACCAGCATCATCCTTTCACCCAATTACACTTTCTTTAAATCTTTAAGTCGTCAATGCATGTGATCTGGGGATTTCACTCACTGCCCACCACTGGGTACAAACACAAAAGATGACACTAATCGCTACAAAAGGAGGATAACCTTTAAACAGCTTGGAGAATACAGCATGTGCTGCAGGAATGAGATGCGACCTCAGAGCAGCCTACCTTCCTTCAATACTCAAATAGCACTTACATTAAAGAGATGAAACCAGCGCTCTCTCGATCTATACACAAAAACCTGAGAGTCTCAAGTTCAGTTATGATCTTGTTATTCATTCAGTCATTCATGCTTCCCTCCCAGACTTTCTCTCTCTCAGGATCTCATATATTTCCGTCCTAGTCTTATTGTGAGTTATGTCAAAGTCCCCAAAATGGTAATACGGGGAAAATAATGTGCTAACAAGCCAAACAGCTGATAAATCCTCCCTTAAATAATCCACATCACTGTGTCCTTTCTGGGATACCCATTACATTCTAATGAGGCTTGGGAAAAGCTTATTTTGTTTTTGTGTTTTGTTTGAGTCCCTCTTTCCATCCTCCCACTCAACAAATGCAAAGCCTGCTGCATGTCGAAGAAAAGAAGGAATTTCTTTTGGAGGAACAGTTTGGGATTGGTTCATTGAGAAGATGACTGGCCTGTTAACCCTGTCGCCTCTCTAACTGATTGGCTCATTAGCAGGTGTTACAAGACGGGATCCAGGCCTGGTCTCGCCGCCTTTTCAAAATCTGATCCAGTGCCAGCGTTTAGCACGTGCTAATTGGCATTAGCACCGTCTGCGGGTGCGGAAGCCATTAAAAAAGGCAGCGATTCTCTCGTGCTGGGGGCCGTTGGTTCTTTCACAACCAACTGGCTCTGTTAAAGTACGCGAGAGGGTGAGAATATGCACAATAAATCCATGATAATCGCAGGGGGGTTTCCTGTTGCCAGTGAACCTTATTTCACTGCCGGCTAAAATAATGGGAACACCTCCAGTCAAAACAAGTCCAATAAGCCTTTAAAAAGAGAAATAGAGCAATGAAAATGTCCCTTGTTTTGACTGACAACATTCAGAGAGGGTATTCCCTGCATGAGTCACTGGTGAGGGGTGAGAGCTCCGACATGAAGAGCGCTCGGCCTCATTTCTGTCTGCTCATCTCCATTAAAAAGAACCGTCTATCTGTGCAGCACCCCTCCCTGCCCCCCCCCCTACGCAACCTCTTTTGCTGCCTGCTTCCCCCTCTGACTCCTGCATATTGAATGTGTTTAAAATTTAAACAAGACTCTAAGCCCTCACTCACATCGCCCATCCGTGCATCCCTGTCCTGTGTTTGACCTCACAGTCTACATAGAATGGAGTCAAGGCAAATGTCAGTTACAAAGCCAGATGACGGAGGGTTACTGCAGAAATCTTGATTTTGGCAAAAACGGGGTACAAATTTGGGCGTTTGAACTTTAAAAGTGACTGAAAGCTGCGGAGAAGCAGGCGTATGCCCCTGAATTTTCAGTAACAGACTGCTGTTCACCAAAATAAACAGTTAAATCAGTAGTTTTCATCTGAAAGCCACAAGGCAGTAGCTGCGGTTACACAGACAGTATTTCTTCAGTCTGACTGAAATCATTCTGATTAGAGATTCCAACTGAACTGTTTACATGGATGCTGAATAAAGCAATATGATCCTACATGATCCAAAACATTTAATCAAATGCAACTTTTATGACTCGTGCAAAGTGGTTCCGCCTGCTGTCTGATCTGCTGAAAATATAACAGAAGTGGAGGAAGTTTTTTTTTCACACTTTGAGAAAATTCAATTCATTCAAGGACAGAAGGAGAAGAAGTGGTCCCACCTGTTAAAACAATTTTCTGTGGCTATGTTGTAGCTGCAAATTACAGATGTCCCCTAAACACTCCACATGCAAACTATCCATAGAAGCAACAATTTACTGATGAGTCATAAATGTCTCTTATGAAGCTACTGCTACCGGTGGTGGTGGGTTACTGTTATGTCTAGCAACACAACAATTCAGCCTGTAGCAACAACAGCCTCTTTTCCACCGCAGGAACTTTTATCATTTACCCGGGATTTTGAAAAACCTTGGCACGTTTCCACCGAAATTACTGGATGAAAAAAACTTTCCCTCAACCCCAAACTTTCCCTGAAGAAAGTACCTAGTGGAATTCTTGAGGGGCGGGGCTGTGTGCTGAAGAACGCTGATTGGTGGAACACACACTTGCAGCGTTCCGCACTTTAGTGCCAGTGTGGCTGCAAACTTTATTTCATTTCTATGAGCTTCACTTCGTTTGTGTTGTGATTAAGGATGGGTACCGAAACCTGGTACTAAATTAGCCCCGGGGCTAAATCATCAAAGACCGTAGTACTGATAAGTGCTAATGGTATCGGTTCTTTTATCGGTACTTTTACACATTTTGGTTTAATTCATTATCATCCTGTCCCAATGTTACATAAGGCAACATTTTAAAAATCAAAGAATACATTTATAATCAGAGCACTCACATAAGAAAATAGTACTAGCTCTTTTTGTATTTATGAACAATTCTCTGTCAAAATCAGCAGAGGGAGGCGTGTAGAAAACAGCAGTTGCAGCCTGTCATGTGTGGCCCATGCACCAGGTACGTCACCTAAACTTACCCCCAAGTAGGCCAAACATCAAATGTTTACTCCACCCCTTCTAATGAGGTCGGATTGAGCCGGTCACTTTAGACTGATTGGATTATTATCATGATTAATTATGGAATATTACTGTAGGGTCAATGTAAATGCACCTAGAGTTGTAGTCAAGCCCACCTAACCAAGACCAAGAGTAGAGTGTATCGAGATCAAGTCAAGAGCAAAACTAAACCAGTGCGAGTCCCTCAATGCATTACACTCCTACGTTCAATAAAATGTGGAACATGCAAGACAAACTCAATCCTCAAATTGTTCTGAAATGTCCACATTTGCATTAAAACAATTCCTCTTCATTCACCTCTTTTATTGTCTTATACTATATATGTGTATGTGTAAGTGTACCATGAGAAATGTCATGATAAAATAATCAAAGGGGGGCATTGGTGGCTTAGTGGTAGAGCAGGCGCCCCATGTACAAGGCTGTTGCCGCAGCGGCTCAGGCTCGACTCCAGCCTGTGGCCCTTTGCTGCATGTCACTCCCTCTCTCTCTCCCCCCTTCACGCTTCACTATCCTATCAATTAAAAGGCAAAAAATGCCCATAATAATAATATCTTAAAACAAATATATCAAAAAATCAAAAGGCATTGCAGAGATGAAGTTTGTGTGTGCAAACAAATACCAACAAAACACTAAGGAGCTAAAAATCACTTTACAGCTTTACCCAACAATCTTTTTTGCACATGCAATTTAGTGATATCCTCTCAGTATTGGTCTTGACTGGTCCTGAAATACAATCCCAAGTCCTCTTTGTCTGAGACCGAGACATGAGTGAGTAAACATGCAGACGATTCCAAGACAAGACCTTCAAAAAGTGGTCTTGAGACCAACTGAATTATCTTGAGAGCACCGCCACAAGGAAATTATGATAAAAATAAGCCTTACTGAAAACCCTGAGGGACAAGGATCTTTATCAAAGCACTACAATTAACAGTTATCGAGAGGTGGTAGTAGGACGAGAGCCTGAGGGACCTGCGGGAGCTGAACAGCACATTAACAGTGTAACATTATCTAGCAGCAAGTTACAGTGATAATATAGCTGAGTCATGTAGAAAAAAAATTACTAATGCAATTTCAGTAAAAGGATGGATGAGTCATAATTTCTCACATTAAGGAGTTTTAATAAAACTTCTCCATGTGGAAGTATTTCCATCACCGTTGGGTGACAACAACATGAGACACAAGTGATATCAGTTTCCTTTGTTCTTTTAGAGGTGATAGAAATCAAATGTTTTCTCATTATTTTTGGCCGAGATGGAGCTGGCCTGTAGTGCACACGCCCATGGGGCCTCAAGAGCGCCAAAGCCAGAGCTTAGTGACTCAGGCACTAGACATATTTGCAGTCCCAGGACATCTGAGGAACTGTGGACATTAAACAGTAGTGTGATAACAGATTAAAAAATGATGGCAATGTTTGAAACACCGTTTTTTAGCATTTGTGCTGTATTTATATTTACAGTTACCAAGCTCTGGTGGCTGAGAAGGCTAAAAAACGATCACCAAATTTAATTTTTATTTATGTTATTGGAGCATTTCTTGTTGTAAAGTCACAAAACTCGTTAATTCCTATTGACTCTTTATAATCTGTCGAGTCCGATCAAATATTTATTTAGGATCTATTTTTGATCATAATGCTACTATGTACATATTTTAGATAACAGTAAACTTACATCAAACAAGTGAAGCAATTTGTTATATTTGACAGCAGCAGAAAATTTAATAAAATACAATTAAAGGAAAATACATGGAGGCATTTGGGGAGTAGATTTAAGATAATGTTATGCTGCTTGTTCACAGATCTGACGAATGTGACTCAAACCAGCGAGACGAGCACAGAGACAAAAGAAATACATAAATCTCTGTTTAAATAAACAAAACTAATTGGCAGAAAATACTGTGTCCACGTAGGATCCCATCACTCATTGTAGAAGCTAAGCTCTCTGGGCCTTTGAGAGTAACAAGTATCTTACACAATACCCCCGAGACAGATGCAAAATGACAGCGAGTGAAGGGGTTGGTGCTCTAGTGGAGGTGCCCTATATGTGCCTGTGCCCAGTGGCTCATTATCTGTTCATGGAATTTGGGCATTTAAATGGAAAAGTAATAAAATAAGTTGTGCAACGTCCCGCTGGCCCCCAGGGAGCGATAAGCAAACGAACAAAACAAGTAATATATTTTCAAATTAGTAAAAATAGTCACAATGTCTGTTAAGTTTTCCCCGGGAGTTCTTGTGATTACCATGAAGCCATCTCAAATTCAATCCCAATCACCAAAATTTAAAGGCTTTTATCGTGGCACAGGGTCCAATCAGGACGGCCTGAATGTGCTGATTAAAAAAAAAGAAAGAATGAGAAAGAAGTCCGTAACAAGATTTGCTGCAAGTTCACATTTCAGAACAGATTGAAGTGGTTCAGTGAAAGACAGCTTGTACTGATTCTTGGAATGAGGTTGGACAGAGAACATCGGACAGCCATGTGGCTGGTATTATCACGGCTGCCTCCGAAATGAAGTGCAATGAAACAGTTGCATGGAGGTAGAAGTGCAGGTGGAAGCCACTGTTCATATGCCTGAGCATGTGTGTGTTACAGATGGCTGTACGCTGGCAGGATCAGCGTCTCTCTGCTCTTTGTCACTGCTGATGCCTGTAGACTGTCTGTTTAAACAGGAAGGAAGGGAGAGGAATGCGATGGACTGCAGCCGTCACTGGATAGAATCAATGTGGGGAGAAACGGCGAGCAAAGTGGCAGCGTGTAGCAATCCAAGTGTATCACAGAAAAATGTGCGAAAAAAAAAAGATTTTCCGGAAGGGAAAAGGAATGAGAACAGAGGGAGGGTATGACGTTGTAAGTCCACACAAAAAAATCCCCCTTTTCTACAGCTTTAAAATAAACCCTCTTGTACTACACTTCCCTGGCACAAGGATGCATTGATAAAGACGAGAAAACACCCACCGGACTCGGGGGTCCTCTCAGAAACGCCTCTGCATTCCTGAGGCGTTTCCATGGCTTCCCTCAATTGACAACAGGTTAAGAGGTTTGTGGGAAAAGAGAGTATTTGTCTCCCATCCTCATCGTGCTAATGACTCCGGTTTAACAGGTTTAGATGAGTGAGTGACACCACAGGGCCCCCTGCAGGGAAAAGTGTGATAATCAGGGGGTGTAGAGTTTTTCCATGCAGGACGAACAGTATTTTGGTGGATAGGCTATAATGTCTCTGAGAAATGAATGAAAAACATTCAGAAATTAGACATCATCTTATGATGGGATCACACCAGCTGCAACACAGTGATCCGCCACTTACAACAACTGTGGGCCAGGGGGGTAAAGTGGAGGGGTTATGGCCCTTCCCTACTTCTGCTGCACTTGCTTGGACCACACCCATCTTCAAACTTGGCCTCTTGATCGCAACTACATGTCTGTCAAGTTTTGTCACCTCATCATGTGTGATTCTGATGCCATCCTGTTGACAAAATCTGTCCAAGACACACAATACCAGCCCTCGCAATGTTGTCGTGACTGCTAAGTAATCAAGGTGCCCTTAATCACAGGGCTTCCCACTTACTATAGTGGAGCTGCTCAGTGGAAGACACCAGAACACTGTGTTGGTACAAGAATATGCATAATTGTGCGAATAAGAAAAAGCTTCATGTTAAAAAAAAAAAAAAAGAACCATGACTGATTTAAATATCACCACAAATCACCTGTGTCCTCTTCAAGAGCGTGACATATTTCATTTTCCTTTCTCTCCACAGTGGTGAGGGTGGATGGCGGCCCCCAGCCTGACACGCCTCCCCCTAAAGTCTGAGGAAGAGGCGGAGGAAGAAGAGGAGGCGTCAAAGCTGAAGACAGGGAAAAGAGAGTGGGGTCTTGAACCGTGGACCAAATAGAAAGCAGGGGGGAAGGGGGGGGCCACATGGGAATGTAAAATTGACTCTGATTCATATCTGAAGTGGCCACAGAGCAAAGACTTGACTTGTATGGACCTCCCAGCACCTTTGGGCCACAGTCTGACTCTTCATCCCTGCATATAGAGTCCAACTCTATCAATCAGTGTGCCTGGACCTCTACGGCAATATCAACTACTATGTGTACTAATGCCACTGCAGATACATAATCATTGTATATGCCGGTGCATTTCGTATTAACTGACTATTCCAGTATCTAATATTGACATAATTCTCACTAACTGCCAACTTAGTTTCCTCAGCCCCTTGTTAAGCTTTAGATTTCCTCTAATTCCACAATCACTCGTCATGAAACATATGTGCCTGAAAGGTAAATAGGCAGAAAGGTTTTCCATTATCTCCTCTTACTCTTCCGTTTGCATCAAAGAGACCTTCTTCCTCAGAGACCGGCCTTTTTTTTCCCCCTCTCACATCTTTCTCTGTGGCGTCCCACTCTCAGATAATCCTCTGTCTCTCTCCATAGGATTCACTCTATTAGACCCCCGCCGTCATCTGCGATACAAAAAACAGCGGGGGAGCCGTGAGTCACTCCCGAACTTCTTCTGAAGTTCCTTGTTCTTTTATCATTTAACCAGAGACGCGTTTCATGGCATGTTGTCTTGTAAAATGTTTGCGTCATTGTTTGAGATTGGCTGAACCGACTGATGCAAGTGACTCATATTTAGGGAAGAAAGGTCAATTGCTGTGCAGCCTGCTCGGTAATCAACTATTTTTTCCTCGGTGACATGCTTCTTCCTACTCTCCACATACATAGACCCCCTCACAGCACCTCCAGAGATTGTGTTTCAGTAATTTCATGCTCATAATGTAACACACCCCAATGTTTGTCTCCTGTTTGTGGTGCATTACTTTCATTTTGTGGCTCCAGTTACATGGTGATTCAGCAGGGTACCCTCACGTCTTCTATGGAGCCAGCATGAGAGAAACATCTCTGGACTGTGGAGCTTTGCTGACTCACTGCGATGATGTCTGAGGGGAAGCGAAGCCCTCGAATGACGTCATCACTTAGTGACCCAGTATGCAGAGCTGCTCGTTAAAAAGATGCTTAAAAGAATTTGGTACTGAAAAAATGTGCAAAAAGGAATCCCATCTGTCATTCTTTACGCCTACCGAGTGGAAAATTGGGACACCCCTCAGAGGCTTTCACCATCCTCAGCTTGCTGACACCACCACCCTCCACAAACTCACTCTTACAGTCTTGCGTACAGCTCTGTCTGCGTGGTAGAGTCTGATAAACAGTGCCGAGGCACTAATGCATCGGCAGCGGCGCTCACGTCAACACGGGGCCCATTAGAGAGACGTCCTGACAGGCAGGTAGTAATTACCTCAGGGTTTCAGCTTCATTTACCCTCAGCTCGCCTCGGCTCAGCCACTTCTCATTGGGATTAACGCTGCGGACAACAGAGGGGCGACACTCTTTGAAGCCTCAGCATGACATTACAGATCCCTTATCTAAGTCCGAGGCCACTGACATTTACTATATCGCCATGGTGATATAAAAGCACTTAGCTGCAAGGCAGGGTGGCACCTTTTATCACACAGGACCACTTTTATGCTGCCTCCCTCCTGCCGCTCGCAGTAACTGTAAAAGCAGTCGACATAGATATCTTGTAAAAGAAGTATACTGTAGCGGAGTTTGACTGCACTGCTTTAGCGTTCATTCCTACAGGGGCACGTACTTTCTCAGGGTCCCTCTTGCTGTGGTGTGACTAAAGATTATCAAGAGATTCATAGAGGATTTCTGTTAACCACCTGTAGATGTATGATAGAGTAGGTAGGCAGGCAGGTACAGATTATAAGCGGCTGTTTTATTGAGAAAAAGAAAATGTAGACTGATATGTGTTAGCTGGATCCAACGTGACTAAGACTCTGATGAATTTAAAGAAACAGTTCGCCATTTTGGAAAATATGCTCAGTCACATTCTTGCTAAGACATAGATGAGAAGATTGATACCACTCTCAAGCCTGTACAGTAAATATATAGCTCCTGCCAGATGCTGGTTAGCTTAGCTTAGCATAAAGACTGGAAACAGGGGGGGAAAGCTAGCCTGGTTACAACTCATTTATTTAATACAAAAACCTTCAGTATAAAACACGACACATTGAGTTATATACTGCATAGGGATGTCGGTTTTAGTTAATTTTGCTTTTGATAGCCCAACATCTATCAACCAGGGACCAATGAGTTTATTTTCATGGAAAAAGCGCAGAATTACATGAAATACAAGAGACCTTTCCTTTTAGTCCGGCGCTGCATTAACTCAGTTAACTTTAGCTCTGCATTTCAAAGTGCTATCCATTTAGAGGTGGTGAAATTTTAATGTTTTGTGATGTAAATATCTTGCTTTTTATTTTAATTTCTGTTGATTTGCTGTCAGACAGCAAGCTAGCTTCATTAGCATGCTTTAATATAGTGCCAGCTGCCCCTGCGCTCAAATTGTTAGCTAAGGTTAGCCTTGTCCGCTCTGCACGGTCCACCGACTAGGCTGGGTGGGAGCTAGCTAGTGGCACCGCTCATTTGGCAATTGCCACTAGTTACGCCATCCTAGTGATAGGATGTTGCTGCGGAAACATGGTCACCACACAGAAGGATGGCTACCATATTTCCAAAGCAACGCTGCTGGGTTGGGATGGTGTTAGAAGTGGCAATCGCCAAAGGAGTGGTGTCACTAGCTAAAGTTAGCGCCCATCAGACCACTGTGGTGCGCAGTGCAGTAAACTAAAGAGTAGTAAAATTGACCTATAGACTGACAGGCAAAACTGGTCAAAAACATTTTTGGCAGTTAAGGGATTCAGAGTTAACCATTGACATCCCTAATGCCGACTACAACCCCTGGATGAATGGTATCAATCTTCTCATGCAACTCTTGAAAACACACAAAGACAGGAAGTAAGTGTACAAACTATTATTTCAAAGGAGAAATAAGATGTGTTAGCTTTTCAGCAGAGCTTGTAGAATCTAGTGAGCAACAGATGGATAAAAAAATGTCAGGCAGACAGGAAAAGTGAGTCATTACATCCGATGTGATGCTGTGGGGATCGGTCACACGGTCACCAACATCTCAAGACAATTAAACTTTGTGGTCTCTTCACTTGTGATTCATCTTGTATCACTGCAGCGTTATGAATGGAAAAACATAAAACACTGCTGTTCTCTGCTCACAGCCCCTCAGTCGATGTGTGCATGCATGGTGGACATGTGACCACTCACACACACACACACACACACACACACACACACACACACACACACACACACACACACACACACACACACAAACAGAGTGACAGTGTATGATTCACTCCTCCACCAAGAGAGCTGGTGTGATTCATCCTGATCCTTGCTGTGGCATTGACATTAAAGCAGACGCCGCTACAGTATGAGTGACCGGAGTGTTGATTTAAAGAAAAGAAACTCCTCGACTCTGTCTCCCCCTGAGGCCCAATCGACCCTCAAACAGTGCACTCATCTACCCTGAAGCGACTCATTCTCCTTCTCCTGCAGCTTGTGAAGTAGTCAGACACACAGTGTAAGAATGTACAACCCTGTTAAAAACGGAAAAATATGCAAGACACATTCAAGAATAAGGTTTCAGTTTGCCCTCATTCTGTTGTTGTGAAACTGTCTTTATGTTTTCCTGTTGGTTTATATTATGAATAGTATTACAACCTTTGGAGTCAGTATTTTTTCTAACGGATATGTTATTTTGTAGCACTTATTAGATGTAAAATGAATGCACTCAAAGAGTGTACCACAGTTCAAGTGCCTGTGTACAGTGTCAGGTGTCTTTCAGTTCAGAAGTTTGACGATATATTTTTCTTTTGCAGTTTTTCCTCTTATTTTATGATTTTATGTGAATTTCTTTGATATTTTGAGAGCTAATGAAGGTTTTTAGAAAACAAAAGTCAGATGAACTTTGGAGACTCAAGCAAACTGTATAAACCTGGCACTTATATAGAGAGACAAATAGGTTGCCAATGAAGACATACTGTATGTAAACAAGCTATAAATACTGGCGACTAATAGGGTCATGTAGCATTACAAAACATATACATGCCACCTGAGACTTCTTCTCTAAAACTCACATATGCTATTAGTCAATAGGAATCAGCTCTACTGTGCAGAGGTTTTTGCATGTACAGCAAGTTTCATTATGTACCTCCATTTCAGAGGCGACAAGACATGTAATCTGCCGTAACATGAAATCAATGGGGAGGTTCACTGTGATTCTCTGTGATATTGTTACAAACTTGATACAGACAGATCAGGACCTGCTCCCAAACAAGCGGAATGTCACCTGTACTTACCTACTAATGTAAAATGCATTGTGTAAATGTGAATTTCTTAGAGTTGATACAAGATACAAAAATACACTATAAAATGTAAAAAAAAACAAAAGTGTGCAAATGAAATGAGCATCTATAATACAATAAACAGAGATGTCATTGCATTACGTGTCCAGTTTGTCTTTGTAGATGAACTACAACTCTAGCCCCTTTTTACACTGCCTGAACAAGGCAGGTATATCACGCCTTTGGCCGCGTTAAGGTAGCAACAGCGATGTCTGTATAACGGGGCTTATGTTTACATGCACAAAGAAATCTGATTTTAAATGTGTTAAAGGAATAGTTTGATATTTTGGGAAATATACCTATTCGCTTTTAGGCTGAGAGTTACATGAGAAGATCAATACTCTATCTTTTGAGTAAATATTAAGCAGCCAGTTAGCTTAGCTTAGCATAAAGACAGAAAATAGGGGGAAACGGCAAGCCTGGCCTACCAGCACCTCTAAAGCTAGAGTTGAAACTTGCAACAACTTGCAATGTACCAGTATGCAATGTTTTGAAAACATGCCAGTTTACACCAATGTGACTTGACTAGACGGTGCACTGTTTCCATAGCAACAACACTCTGTATTTCTGTTCTAACTTAAGGCTTTTCAGGGACAAGCAAAGATAGTGAATAACAAATGATACTGCATTTACTGCGCCAATGGTACACAATGGTATACACTTCTGGTCTTCTACGTGGGCGTGGACGTCTCTCCCCCGCATACCCCTGCCTCATTGGGAAGTATAGTAAACGCTGTGTGGATGAATGAAATCAGACTCAAAACAATACAACACTATATACAGTATAAATTTAATATTTGTTTCTAATTTTTCAGCTCGTTTTTATCTGCTAGCTTAATGTCTCACATCAGCCAAGTGTAAGATCGTGTCAGTTGTTGCCAGATCTCGTGGGAGCGTGTTGCTAAATAGAAGAATGTCTCGAACAAATTTCTCCTGACTTGTCCGTCTGAAAAGAAATTTCAGCATCAGAATGTTTAGAAGGGTTGGGGCTTATGGGTCCAATATTTACTTCAATAACTATGGGGCGAAGAAAACAGTCCTAATCTGTACACACAATCACTTTTCCCATTGGAATAAATGGACTAAGGGCCGCCCTTGTTCTCCTGAAGGGACTGGGGAGTGGTAAAACCCACGGCACAGATATATCTAGGTTGTCTCGGTTTATCAACAGTCTCTGGTAAAAGTAATGATGGCTTATTGCCTGGTAACCCAAAAGTGTCAAAAAAACAAGAAATAATCCAGCACATAATCTGAAGGCGGATTTTGGACAGATGCAGACTGGCCGTTTCCTCCTGTTTCCAGTCTAAACTAAAGTAATTAGTTGCTGAAGTTAATTTCATATTTACTGTACAAATATGACAGTGATATAAATCTTTTCATCTAACTCTCGGAAGAAAGCGAATAGGCATTATGTCCCAAAATGTTGAACTATTCCTTCAGTTCAATATTGGGTTTAAATCAGTGTTGTGCAGTAAAGTGTTTCACTTATAGTATTACTTTTCCGAGTCACAACTTGTCACTATGTTACTTTTGTTATTACCCCGCTACTGATTTGAAATCAAAAAATGTATCACATGCTGGAATTCATTTTCATAATTGTCATGCAAAGCAGCCAGCTTGCTTGGAAGACAGAAATGCTTACCCTCAGTGGCTTGAAACATTCTGATTACTTTATTTTGTTGGGATGAAAGATGACAACATCACTGATCCAGGTAGTGACACTACGAGTCTTTCCACTGCGAAATAACACAACCTCAAACCTTTTGAAACACCTACTACTATGACCAACAGCACAACAACATGAAGCTTCGGGAAAAACACCCCACCGATGATGAGCCCTGTGCGACTGCGGGGGATGGCTGTAGCCTTACACTGGCTAAACAACCAAAACTGGATTTTAATCAAAGAGGCTGCAGGCTGCAAGCAGCTAAGAATTAATGAAGCTTGTGGGTGGATATGTGGTGGATAAAATGTTTTCCTATCTCTATGACCGACCCACAGTCTTTCAGACAGATCCTGGGATAATACTGGTCACAGTCAACAGAAGACCCACAGGTAAAAAATAATGGATGGTCCTTTTTCACTTCAGCCCAGAGAACACGACGTCCATCATTTCCAAAAACAGTTTGAAATGTGGACTCGTCAGACCACAGCAAACATTTCCACTTTGTGTCAGTCCATCTCAGATGAGCTCAGGCCCACAGAAGTCGACAGTGTTTCCAGATGTTGCTGATATATGGCTTTCACTCTGCGTGGTAGAGTCTTAACTTGCAATTGTAGATGCAGCAACAAACTGTGTTTACTGACAGTTGTTGTTCCAAAGTGTTCCTGAATGCATGTAGTGATAAACTTGATAAAATCATGTCTTTTTTAATGCAGTGCTGCCTGAGGGGTCAAAGGTCAGGACCATTCAATGTTGGTTTTCAGCCTTGCCTCTTACATCTTTTGATGATATTATGGATTGCAGATGGTGAAATCACTAAATTTCTTGCAATTGTGTGTCGAGAAACTTTGCTCTCAAACTACCTCAGACTGTTTGCCAACAAAAATTTTCACTGAGCCTTTCGAGGATGCCCCTTTCATCCCTATTAATGATACTTTTACTTTGTTACCATTTGCCACCAACCTGTTTACCTGTGGAATGTTCCAAACAGGTGTTTTTGAGCATTCAACAACTTCAGTCTTTTATTGCTTGTCACAACTTTTCAAATTTAGAATAATTGTATATTTTAAAAAAACAAAACAATAGAGTTTATCAGTTTGAACATTAAATATCTTGTCTTTTCTTTTGTTTGTTTTTAATTGAATATATGTCAAAAATGATTTAGAAATCATTGCATTCTGTTTTTATTTATGTTTAACACTGTGTCCCAACATCTTTGGAAGTCAGTAATAAATGAGAGTAATAAGCACAGCACTGGTTTAGATACATGAAGACATCATAAGAGGGTAAGAGAAATCTCAGTGAGCTTGTACTCTGATAGAGAAGCATCTTTAATTATTCAAATCATTCCCAAATTTGACTGTATAGCCCTCAAACTCGCTCAAGGGGGTGTCCGCCATGAGCGACACACAGACTTGATGTTAGGCTTAAAGGGATAGTGCACCCAAAAATGAAAATTCAGCCATTATCTGCTCACCCATATGCCGACGGAGACTCAGGTGAAGTTTTAGAGTCCTCACATCCCTTGCGGAGATCGGTGGGGGGAGCTGCTAGCACACCTAATGGCTGACGGTGCCAGAGCATGTGAGCGGAGCGAGACCTGTCACTTTGTGCCGCTCGTCCGCTCCGCTTGGTTCTGCGCATTCTTCGCTCCGCTCCACTCCATCATAAATTTTATCCCGCTCCACTCGCTCACCACTCCGCTCAAAAAACCTGCGTCGTACTACCCTAACCTGTAATCTTCTATTCACAAATAAAACATGAGCTTGGTAGATTCTCCGGGGAAGCCCCCTCCCCGCAGTTAGGGACCGTTCTACACGGTACCACTGGCAGGGTGGAAATAAGTCAAAGTGTGGAGGAGACGGACAGGTTAAGCGGCCGACCTCCGGGGAAGCCCTCTCGCCTCTCCCCGCAGTTAAGGAACGTTCTCCAAGGTACCGCTGCTTCTCTTCTCAGTTTCTTTTCTGAAGTACACATTAAACTCCATAGTTTTGAAAGAAAATAGTGTGGGTGTGCGCAGGTGCAAAGATGCATTCTGGGTGGGGCATGAGCAACCGGAGCGAAATTGGAGCAAGAGATAAGGCTCCGCTCCAAATTTAAAAAAAAAAAAATAGCCGCTTCTCGCTCAACACAAAATCCTTCCGTTCCCCGCTCCGCTCCACTCACATGCTCTGGACGGCGCCCCAGACTAACGTCCAAGAACACAAAATTGAAACCAAAAAGTATCTCCAACATGCCCATCCGTAGTGATCCAAGTGTCCTGAAGCCCCGACAAAAAAAGGTGTTTCGAAAAACATCATATGAACTCTGTTTTTAGCCTCACTGTAACCTGTAGCTCTGACTGCTTCTCTGTGCTCCGCGCTCACGTGTGCGCGCTTTCGCGAGACCAGCGAAAGCAGGGGGAGATAACGGTAGCCACAGTCGCTAAAAGATAATTTGCACTACGGTCTTTTAGCAAAGGACAGCCCAACATGTCTGAAGACTCTGAAATTGAGGAGGAACAGCATTTCTTTGTTGAGCCGTTTATACGAGTTTGAGCCCGAGTATACGGACGGAACTCAGGCTACTGGATGAAGCAGCCGCCGCAGCTCATGAGCCTAACCCTCAGCCAGCTGCAGAATACCGGAGTCGAGCACTGGAAACCTGGTGGTGTAGTTGTTTCAAATGCAAAGCAGTGCCAACGGATGAGGAAAGTCTTTGCTGCTCAGACTGGGAATTGGCGATGCCTGTACTTGAGAATCTGGACGTCAGTACTGACGAGACTGCTGTTCTTCAGAGACCGTGCATCACCGATCACCCTGAGCGTGCACGTGAGCGCGGAGCACAGAGAAGCAGGCAGAGCTACAGGCTACAGAGTTCATATGACGTTTTTCGAAACAACTTTTTATGTCGGTGCTGCAGCACACTTGGATCACTACGGATGTGCATGTTGGAGATATTTTGTGGTTTCAATTTTGTGTTCTTGGACGTTAGTCTGGGGCACCGTCTGCCATTAGGTGTGCTGGCCGCTGCCCCCGCCGATCTCCGCAAGGGATGTGAGCACTCTAAAACTTCACCAGGGCCTCCGTCGGCATATGGGTGAGTAGATAATGGCTGAATTTTCATTTTTGGGTGCACTATCCCTTTAAGAAATGCACTTTCAGTATCTCTCCCCTTCTTTACCAAATACCAAAAGCATTTGTGAAAATTACCTCAAACAAATGAAAATAAAATGCTGAAACCAGAAAGAATGGCGTGGCAGACCGGCATCCAAACCACAGTCAAAAGCAGGACCATATGTGTGCGTCCATTGGACCCAGAGTGTGGTTCCCTGCAGTCTTATCACCACTTAAACATTCTGAGGTCCGACGGGGTTTTCTTCTCGCTACGTGTCAGAGATGAATCCTCAGTGATAAAAATCCCCCACAGACACAGAAAGGACATGAGAGCAGGGAAGTCACCAAACACAGGACAATTTAGGGGAGAAACACTAGTTTCAACAACAGTACTTCAATTTTTACTTGAAGGATTTTGCCGACAAGTGGGTCTGGGAAAACAAAACAAAATCAGCAGTGTGAAATGTTCCTGTACTGATTTTTCCCTCCTTGACTGGTTCCTATATGAATGCCTGATAACAGCAAACCAAAGTGAGATGGGAGTGACAGATAGACTGCAGAATTTTAATTTGATCACTTATATGGAGACACTAATCAAACTGCGTTTTTCCCTCTGTCAAGATTAATCAAGCCTGCAAGTCAGCTGAAATGACAGGAAAAATAAGTCTTAGATAGATAAAGGAAAACAGACATGCCCATTGTAGGAAAAGCAAAGACACATTGAAGTATGCTCTGGGCGATAAAACTCAAACATGACTCTATCCATAAAGAAACACCATCTTCAGCTGTATGAGGAATGTCTGCGCTGCTGTTGTTGTGGTGCTCCTTTGTTTTATCAGCAATCTGAAATTAATAAATTATTGCTGAATTCAGTCAAAGACAATTGCAGAGTTACATGAACTACCCAAAATATTGCCAAGAGGGTCGACAGCCTCCACAAGCACCTGCTGTACTGGAATTCACACATTGCAACATCATGTCTGATTGTTTTAAAGCCCAAAACAGAAAAACTGAAAGCCATTTCCAAAGAAATACACCCCCAACTCTCACTATCAAATACTCCGGTTTGAATGTTGGCTCTGAAAAGTTTTTGGCTTCCAACTTTATAGAGAACAACAGCTGTATTCAGCTAACACAAAAGAACAGAAAGAGACTGTCCTCTCCATAAAAACGACATTATCAGTCACTGTTCAAAAGCTTGAAATCACCATGTTTATGCTCACCTGATAAAACTCTTTACCGGTCGTACAAACACGGAAGTAGCATGATAATAGTGCAAAACCTTTTAAGTGTGGATGTTGAACAGTTTTCAGTTATCCTGCCTTCATCCGCCATCTCTGGAGCAGGCTACAAGTGTTTACTTTGCTTATGTGCCATATTTGCCACTCATCAGACAGATTTCTGGTGAAGTATCCCTGACGTATCTGAATGTATGGACAGATATTATTTCTCATCCCTCCCTTTTCTCTTTAAACTAAGTGGAGTCATGGGCAGATTATGAGACATTGGGCCCCACATTGTGAACAGACATACAAAAGCCCGCACCACCTCTCCTACATAGGAGCAAGACACACAAACTTTGTGGTGGTTTTGCCTCTTTCTGTTGTTGTTGTTGTTTTGTATCTTTTTGTAGTTGTCTGGATCTTTTTGTTGTTTTGTGTCTCTCTGTGGTCATTTTGTGTGTCCTTGTTTGTTGTTTTGTGTTTCTTTGTAATCGTTTTTTGTCTCTTTTAAGTCATTTTGTGTCACTATGGTATACTACATTTTTGGGTGTCCTGTGTCTCTCTGTAGTTCCTTTGCATCTCTGTGTAGTCATTTTGTGTCTCTTTGTAGTTCCTCTGTAGGTCTTAGTTGTCATTTTGTGTCTCTCTGTAGTTCCTTTGCATCTCTTTGTAGCCATTTTGTGTCTCTCTGTAGTTCCTTTGCATCTCTGTGTAGTCATTTTGTCTCTCTGTAGTTCCTTTGCATCTCTTTGTAGTCATTTTGTGTCTTTTGTGGTTCCTTTGCATCTCTGTGTAGTCATTTTGTGTCTCTCTGTAGTTCCTTTGCATCTCTGTGTAGTCATTTTGTGTCTTTTATAGTTCCTTTGCATCTCTGTGTAGTCATTTTGTGTCTCTCTGTAGTTCCTTTGCATCTCTGTGTAGTCATTTTGTGTCTTTTGTAGTTCCTTTGCATCTCTTTGTAGTCATTTTGTCTCTCTCTGTAGTTCCTAAGCATCTCTGTGTAGTCATTTTGTGTCTCTTTGTAGTTCCTCTGTAGGTCTTAGTTGTCATTTTGTCTCTCTGTAGTTCCTTTGCATCTCTTTGTAGCCATTTTGTGTCTCTCTGTAGTTCCTTTGCATCTCTGTGTAGTCATTTTGTGTCTCTCTGTAGTTCCTTTGCATCTCTTTGTAGTCATTTTGTGTCTCTGTAGTTCCTTTGCATCTCTTTGTGGTCAGTTTGTGTCTCTTTAAGGGTCAATCTGTATCTCTTTGAGGTATATTTGTGTATTATTTAGTAGTTTTGTTTCTCTTCAAAGTTGTTTTGTGTGTCTGTGTAGTCATTCTGTGTGTCTTAGTTTCTTTGCATTTATTAGTAGTTGTTTTGTTTCTCTTTGTGGTCTTTTTGTGTGTCTTTTCAATCGTTCTGTGTCTCTTTGAAGACATTTTGTGTCTCTTTGTATTTCTTTGCATCTCTTCATTGTCATTTTTTGTCTCTTAGTAGTTTTGTGTCTCTCTGTAGTTCCTCTGCAACTCTTTGTAGTCAGTTTGAGTCTATTCCTGGTTGATTTATGTTAGTTTAAGTGATATTTTGCAGGTGAGGCCAGGGGGGCCCGACACTTTGGGCCCATGGGCCTGAGCTCAGTAGGCCCGTTCAGTAATGTATCTATGACTTAGTGACAAGAGGGAGGAGGTAGAAGTAGTTGTGTCCCATGAGACAAGAAGCACCAAATTTATGGGAAATGTGGCTCTCATTTTTAAAACATAAAACTCGACATGTCCCTTGCTAACTCTGAGTTCCCAAGTACAATAAGATGAGGTTGGAGTGACATCAAAATGCTGAAATACTGACACACATCTGCACTGACACATCTTGGACTGCGGCTTCAGTCAGTCAATCAACAGCTGCACACAATGTGAGCTGGTGTCCTGAGAGAGGATATTTTTTGGAAAATGGCATCTTTCCACACTACAGAGGAAGGAGTGAATCTGTCTTTCAGTGTGCTCCAAATGCTTGAACTCTTTCACTGTGATGTCAAAACACCTGACAAGTAAATGTACAAGACACAGAGGAATACAAAACTGCATGCATTCACAGAACAAACTAGAAACATGGGGCCGTTTCTACCAAGATCTCTTCAGTGTGTCTGTTACATCAGTGTTTTTTTTGTTTTTTTTTAACAGGTCCTTGCAGGGTGAGAAATCAGTGTGGGAGAGCTGGCTGCAGGCCTGAATACCAGCTCCGGATCATGTGTGGGGCACATGGGGAAAACATCCAGCACAGCAGCAGCTAACACATAAGAAAATCAACCAATCCATCCCTGGCCTCTCCCATCTGCCTGCATCCCACATAGGAAGGAGGGGACCACCCTGTCCCAACTCACTTAGTTTTATGTATAAAGACAGACGAACGAGAGTCAGAAGAGATGGAACTGGAGCTGGAAAATGAGACCTGAGAGTGATGGCGGCCAGCTGTGGGAGCCCCATCCTGTAACACCTCACTGTGGTGGATAACCAAGTCAAACACACCCAACCACAAACCCTCATCAGTCGGACTTATTCTAATTTATCATGTTGCACTTGTTGCTGTGGGACTTCTAAGGCACGTCAGCTGAAACAAAGCTGAAAAGAAGAGAGAGTGTTTTGTCTTTGTCTGGAAATATGACCCTCTAGGTATCACACAGCACCACATATATCTTCTGCTCCGTACAAATCCATAAATCAAATCCATATGTATACAGACCCCGACTTCTATTTACACCTCTGCAGTGCAAAAGATAAACATATTGTCGGCTTCACTGTATAAAGTTTTGCTCTTTTAATGTCAGGTAATCAACCAGACAAATTGCTTTTTAAATAAACTTTGTTTTGGCCACGGTTAAATTAGTCCAATTTGTTAAGGCTCCATTTTTAGATTTACTAAAAATACAAAACAAACAAACCTCAGATATGCTTCTGTTTAAAAACTCGATGGATTTCTACGCATGGATCTGCTTTGCTTATTTCCTGCTCTGTTATAAAGTAATGTGGACAACATAGTTGACTAATGAAACGTTAGAGTCAGACTCAGTGGGATTCAGTTTGCCCACATCCATTACTTGACTGTCACCTCGTATCAAGACGGAGATGAATAATTTTAGGGCAGGGTTAGATTTTCTTTTCTCAGTTCAAGCTCTAAGGGAGAAAAATGAAAATGGTACCATAATGTATGCATCCTCCATTTTATGCCAAGTACAATTTGTCTTTTTAAAAAGCAGTGGAATACATTGTTACACAGTAAACAAGGCAGAAAGTGACAGAAACTGTGTCATTACAATGCAAGAGGAAACAGAAATGTAAACAAAAACTCAGTAACTCACATTTGAAGGAAATGATATATATATATATATATATATATACATATATAGCTAGACTGTGCCAGAAATGACAAAAAGCAGCACAGGGTACAAATACAGACAGCCACATTTTTGAATGAATTGAACAAATGAACACTCACAGAATTCTTTTCATCCTAAAAGTCTTTTTATTTCAATGTTTCTGGGCATTTCCATAATGGATGCCAACAGCAGAATTATGCAATGACTTTCTGTGATGCTTATTATGTAACAATCTATTCTGCTGTATTAAAAACATGAATTATACTGGACATGAAGTGGACAGCGCAGCTGTGGCTCAGGAGGTACGCCAAGGTGTCTTAATAATCACAGAGCTGTTGGTTTGCTCCCAGGCTCCTGCTGTTCACATATTGCAGTGATGCAGAGGATGCTCCCAATGAATGGCCTGCACCTTTACTGGCGAGCCTGTAATTATGGGAATGCCAGGCAAACTGTAAATCGCTATCTTCTTGCCATTTATGCAAATGAATATAAAACCAACAAATACTTCAGTAGGGGCCTAAAACTCAACCTCAACCCCAGCTGGTATTTGAGATTAGGCTGAGGCGATATACATTTTTTCATATTTTCAAAGCCTTCTGACATTCACTGGGGTTTACAGTAGGGCAAGGTACTGGTACTCGATACCGACCAAAATAATTCCGTACTTAGTAGTATCGAAACGTCTCCAGTCAAACAATACTGGCATTCGATCCTCTTTGCTGGGGCTCTGGGGGCCAGGCGGAGTCTCACAACTTTCCCCAATGCAAAGCTCACACTCTAGCAGCAGCAGCAGCTTCAATTTCTTTAGTCACAACCTAAATTCAACAAAAAAAAAATCAAGGTCTAACAACGTTGGTGGCCAGCTGGGTTGTTTTAAAAGAATAAAGAGAGGTGTTGTGTCATGTGCCATAATTCTTGGGTGCCTATAAACAAGTGCTGTAACACTCAGTTTCTCACTCTATCCCTCTAGTGATTAAAGGAAATAAAAGCCCAGGCTATTAATTTTTACTGTATACACGCCACTCCATTCTCATTATGGGTATCGAATTAACTACTATATTGGTATCGGTATCACTTAAAAGGTACTGGTATCGGTCCTGGCATTGTAATCCTTTAAACAATACCCAACCCTAATTTATGGTATATGACGTATTTGTGTACAAAATTACATATGTGTGCATGTATGACACTGTCTAGCCTACAATGCTGTGTGTGTGTGTGTGTGTGTGTGTGTGTGTGTGTGTGTGTGTGTGTGTATGCAGTTCAACTACTTAGAGTCTTGCTGAGTCTAAATACCTAGGACCCATAGAATAATGAATAGATAGGATATAAGCACCCTTCTTCCATAGCTTCTTGCTGGTGGACCTGATGACACTAACTAACAATACCAGTATGCTTCAGTGGGCTGAACGGGGATAATGTGCGATTGCACTCAGCCTCGTCTGTGTTGGCTGGCTCACCTTCATCATCGGAACTATAACCAAAAATACTCCCTAACATGAGTAGAGGCATTTTTCTGTTTTACCCGTCCTCTAACGTTATCCCCACCGATCACAGTTGCCGTCTTTCTCAGCTCAGCTGCCCGTGTCACCGGTAGAGACTGACCTCTGGTGGCGCGTGCTGTGCACTACAATTCATCGCATCAATACAGCATCTCTGTAACAGTTTAATAGAAAGAGGAGCATCTCTATTTTTGATGTCACTGAAAATCATACCTTCAGGATTACTGAACAACCTGGTATACTGTAATACCTTGATACTGCCCAAACCCTAACCTGAGAGATGTGAACCAGGTCCGTCACTGACAGTTAGCTCACAGGCTTCATTAACTACCCTCTGTCCCTTCCCTCCCTCACACTGAGCGTCTGCTTAAAACGCATGACTCACACAGTTGCAGACAACTGGAAAAGTCAGAAAGCGAAAGAATGAAATTTCTCACAAAATTACATATAGAAATAGTAACCAACCTCAACTTGTGCCTTAAGCTCCAAGCAACAAACTGGCAGAACTCCTTACATTTGACTTATGCCAGAGGACCCGTTCCTTCGGTTTGTCTTACTGGATTTCTTAATATTGGATTTTCCACATTAGTACTGTGCTGATTATATTAATCCTATTGTTGGATTACAACACATTTTGTAATTCTATTAACTAATACAACATTATGTTCATTGCTTTCCTTTTAGACAGTTCGAGCTGGGCTGGGAGCCACGGCTGTTTTGAGCCTGTAAAGCTCATTCAGGCATTGTATGTAACATTGGGAAATGCCAAATGAACTTGAGCTGACTTACTGTATACATCCCACAGATGATGCAACTACCCTATAACTCTGTCTTTGTTATCGAGCAGCATTCACACAAACCACAGCAACAGCACTATATGTTTATCTGTGACACCCACAGGTGGCAAAATGAAATGTGAAACCACCACTACTATAAAGATCTGCAAACTACGTATTGTAAAATAAAAAATTTAGTGCACAATTGTTTCCCCCTGTAGCTTCTCTGATGTTATATGGGCCACGATGAGACACCTGGGCCCTGTTTTAGAAAAGAGATTTGGTAAAAACTCTCCAAGTTAACCCTGAGATGAAGAAAATTCTGGGTTTTCCGTTTCAAAAACAGAAGTACCTGAGTTTCTCTCTGTCTCCTCCCTCTGACAGAGCCAGACATGCTGTTTCATTTCCTCATTGATTCAGTCTGTATCAAAGCGCATTAATTAGTGGAGGTTCACTGTATGTCAGAATGAAAATCCTGGTTAGATATCAGTCTGTTACTCAGGGGTATCTAAAGTTACCGCTTTTATGTGCTGTCAGTCATTTCTTTGAACAGCCGTTTTCACCTTCATATTTAAATTTCACCCACCATCAAGTCACATACGGGGCATGAGATATGCCCATTAAAAGTTTGCAATTTCAATCAGTTGCTATAGCGCCCCCCTTTGGCCAATTGATGTAATATTGCTTCATTCGCATCCTCCCATGACCCTCTACCACTGTGCCAAATTTCACATGGATTGACCAAGTCAGTGAGGAGAAAAACGTGGAACAGACAGACATGCCCACAGACAGAGTTTTCATAGTAAGATATTTCTGAGTGTGCAGGATGGTGGTGTAGCTGTACAATGAAAGTGAGTTGTTGTTTTTTTAAATTGGCTGGGTATAGTTTGAACATGTTTTAACAGCATTTCACATTCATATATGTATGAGTCCTCAACAATAATTGCCGTCTTCAGCTGCTGGCCACTGTTTTTTGTCCCTGTCAGAATAAAGCTGAACAAATATTGGCTATTCAAATGTAATGTAGGCTATGGCTTAAATAATGAATGAATTGACAACCCTGAATAAAACGTTATTGTGTAAACTTACTGACACATTTCTCTGCTCTGACTGTGGCTCTTCTTTTCCTATACATGTGCAGAGTCTGCATATTCATGCATTAAAACCTCTGCATCCGCTGGATTAAAATGGAGGCTCTCCCTTTAATTTACCTGTTGCCATGGTGAATCGTAGTATCGGAGCTCCATTGATGAAGGCTTTTTTTCATTCACTGCACGCAAGCTTAACTCAGAGTGAACATACTCAGAGCTGACTGAATTGACTCTGATCAGCTCTTCTAAGAGTTTTCCATCTCAGGGTTCATCAGCTCGAGTTCAGGGTTAGACTCAGAGTTTGTTATAGCCGCTTTCTGAAAACAGCCCTCTGGTTTTATGTGCTTACAATTTGTTTTCAACAGAAAACAGACCAAGCTGATCAGACAGAACACACACACTGTGTTAATGTTTGTGAGGCACACCTTCTCCTCTGTTTGATTACAAGACAAACCATGATTTCTCCTCTGTAATCATCTCGGCTTTTCTACGGGAGTTTGTATATGACAGATAAACAGCTCACACACATGCACATACAAACATATATTTAGGCATTTGCTGGGACAGATTAGGCCTTTCCCTTGCATACAGACGGCTGCATCAACCATACCATGCACCTCGGGGTACAGAGGCTGATCAGAGGCATCACACCAGTTTGATGATATGTAGAAAAGCAGGGCGAGGTAAGGTGATCTGACGCCGTTACACTGCTCTGAGTTTCATAGAACATTGTTGATATCAGTTACATGAAGTGGAACAGTGAAAGCAGTCTGACTCTTGCTTTCAAATCTCCTCTTAACAAAATAAACACTGACTGGGGAACAAACAGCATCTGACTCCAAAGCAAAGTGAATTTAACGATCAGGTTTTCCTCATTACTTCGTCACTCTCACCTTGTAATGGACTCTATTTCTGTCAACAACAATACATTCAGAGAGGTTGTGTTTTTCTTGCATTGTCCCTCCGCTGCCGGTGGTGCAGCTGCAGTGCCCAGATGCTTTCAGCTCTATGCCACATGAATACTGAATATCCAACGCATTTAAAAAAACAAAACAAAAACAAAAAAAAAAGACAGATAGGTGGGCTCCCCTGTGTGTTTACTCAGTGGATGTGTGACAAAGATATGTGGGGAAAGTCTGCAACTGGAGTGTTTCTGATGAATAAGGAGTGGTAAATATGCTGGAGTGCATGATAAGAGAGAGAGAGGAGGGGGTGTTTTTGGAGATAGGAAAGATAGATAGATGGCAGCCAGCGAGGAGTTGGGTTGCTATGGAGCCTTCTCCTCCGGGCCGGAGATGCTGGGTACTCACAGCACGTCCTGCTGCATCTGCACCGTGCTGGCTGCGTGGGTGACAGTAAGCAGACAGCCCGCTTTGCTCCACAGCACACCTCAGTCCAGCAAATGGACCTGGAAATCTGTTTTATGATAAAGCATTATCTGCTGCATGTGTTAGGGCAGAGACTATTACACTGAGACAATCAAGTACGTCTGTCTCGCTGTGGAAGGAATTATTTCCATTTCTCCCTGCTCTTCTCTGAATAAACTCCATTTGGGGGAAGTCATCATTCATAGAGGCTGAGAATAGAAGATGGCCTACAGCGACGTGCCTCCCTTAACCAATTGTTAATACCTGAAAAGCCAAGTGTAAAGGAAATACAGTGGCTTTGCATTTTTAAATGAAAAACAAACAATGAAAAATCCAATCAGGAACAAAGAGCACGTCTCATATTCATTCAGGCCCCGTCTCCACTGGAAATAAGGTGGATTTAACTCTTTTGTCTCCCATTTGTTATTTGTTCTAACATCTCAATGCTAAGAGTTTTACTGTTTCGTTTGACCTTCGTCTGTTTTGCAGTAAAAGAGCCACAGAGGGGAAGATGAAGTAATGAGATCCCTTAACAACAAGATTTTGGGGTTCCTTTCCTTGACCCTCATGCTTTTGTCTGTGTTGCCGTTTGCTTCTTAAATTCTGGCCTGTGCCTTTTCTCATCCCTCCATCCTGATCCCTCATTCCTTTAACGCATGTAATTGAATTGCTGTCCGTCCACCACTTTTGCCCTGACTGAAATATCTCAACAGTTATTGGACAGATTGCCACGAAATTGTGTACAAAAATTTAGGGTCTGCAGAAGATGACTACTATTGACTGTGGAGCTCATCTGACTTTTCTCTAGACTCCCAGCAGGTAGACATTTTTGGCTTTTAGGAAAATGTCTTAACACATATTAGATTAGGGATGGGAATCGATAACCTGTTCCAGTTGAGAGCTGGATCTTAATTGTTCAATCAATCCGAAGTGTATTGCTTTAAGCTTGCTGATTCCTTTCATCAATGCTGGCATGTTTTTCCTGACAGCTGGGCATTCAAAATCAATGACGTCAAAGTCATGCATCTATGCTGCTGTAAACTTGCAACAAGAAGGAGCCATGGTTGAGAGGAGGACACGCTCCAAAGCTTATGCTAATGCCTTTTACCTGATCTGTTTCTCCACCGCATGTGTTAAGCCCTCGAGATAATCGCCCTAACAGCGCCGCTGTCCAAAATATTTTTGGCAGCTCAAGTCGCTCATGACATACATTCGAACGTTCGATCGTGCTCGTCAATTTTGTCCCCAGACTATTAGAAGGCGGAGATCTCTGATTGTCTGGTGGCGAGACTACATATATACAGGCTTGAATCATAAAGGACTCGGTGTCCAGCTACAGCAGTGATTAGCTTCTCTCTCATTTTGAAGTAGAAACGAATGTGTGGTAGGAACTAAAGTTTCCGAGGATGTTCTCTGGGTTCCACACAAGCAATGGACATTTACTTTTCGATTGGTGGCTGGTCATTTGCAGCCGAAATGCGTCATAGCTAATTTGCATAAAGTTCAAGACTCCCCAACTTTCATCCTACGCTCTGGTCGCCAGAACACGGACGCTTTGCAGCTTTGCAGCTTTTGCAGCTTTTGCAGCCATCGTCACCGGTGCCCACTGATAATTAATAGAATCAGTCGCCTTTGCAGCTCTTGATGTGCACGTACAGTTAGGTGTGTTGAACTGAAAACCTGTGTAGGCCTACCTTTTTTCCAAATGAGGGAATCGCTGAAGAAATCGGACTGTTGAGCAGAATTGATATTGGCACAGGTATCAATTTCGATTTAATGGATTACCATTAATGTGGTACAGATAGTCATAGATTCCAGAGGATAAACCTTAACAACTTTCATGATCCACAGACTTCTCCTCAGTGCCACAGTGAGATTGGCCATGTGGTTTGAGTAAAATGTCTTAATAACTTTTGGATGGATCGCCGTGACACATTCATGTTCCTCTAAGGATGAAATGTAATCACTTTGGTGATCCCTTAACCTTTCATCTAGTGCCACCATCATTTTTTCCTATGCCTTGCTTTATGACTACATATTTGCACAACTAAAGACATTTCCATCAGCCTCAGCTGTGCTTTGTGTTTAGTGCCAATCAGTATATTTTCTATAGAGCCTCGAGGTTATCCAGTTCATCTGACCTGTATGTCTTCGGCCTGTTGAAAGAAACCCATGCAGACACGAGGGGAGCAAATCAAACAGTAAGAAGCTCAGTGGCTTTACAGAAATCCAATTTTCTACCTGTTACTTCACCTATTAACACAGCTGGCTGACTTGCATGTTCTGCTGTGATGTCTGGCAGTAACAGAGCAGCACCCACCAGGCACATATCACTGACACGGAGGAGAGTGGAGAAAGCAATCTCAGAAACACGCCATCACATGTATCTATTATGGAATGAGTGGAAACACATAAAACCAGTCAAGGTTAGTGTGACAGGCAAGAGTGACTGAAAAGCTGACAGCTTATATAAAAAAGAACAACACCCCTGATTAAATTATGTTGTCCACCCCTTTTCGGGTCATGTCTTTTCTGTCTATGGCAGTTTATAAAAACTGCTTGTCTCCCATATTTAATCAGGAAAAGCGACATTTAGGTAAAAAAACACATTTTCCAGTATGATGGAAATGAAGACAAAACAAGCACTAGAGTGAAGACAAATTTGACCACTCAATCTAAAGGGGATCACTGAACATCTTTTTGAAAATGCAGATCAAGGACCAACGTGTTTACAAGGTTTATTGCTTTTGAGAGAGATCTGGTAACAAGGCAAAACCATTTGACATGGGTTTGGCCAACATGCATTCAAATATAATGCTTTAAATGCTTGTTTTAAACTTTTCTTTAAACCTTACTCTTACTGCCAAAGACTTGTTGCTTTTCAAGTTTTAAAAAAGGCACAAGATTATTTTTAATCAGTGAAAACACTATTTTTGTGAGAGGGGAAATGACAGTATTGTCAGCATACTGAAGATAGCTGGACATTTTACATGCAGAACAAAGGCCATTAATAGCTAAGTACCCAAAATAGTGCCATGTGGTACCCCGAAATCACATGCATGATGCTTAAGTCAAAAGAAATGTTAATTTTTTTTGCAGAATTCACTCTTATCTGACCCACAAAGCACACGTTTACATTCTGGTTATTGTGTATATATTTTTAGTTGGTTTTATGGCTTATGTTTAACATTTAATTATCTATTCAAGTGTTTATGCATGTTTCTTTATTTACTGATCTTATTGCATGTGTGTATTTATTGTTCTTTTGTTGTTTGAGTTGTGATGTGTTGTTCGTTTTCACATGTGAGGATCAGTGGTAAGGACTCAGTTTTGCTCACACTGATGCTTTCCTCCTTCCAGGACTGTTTGGGTTGTTTTTCCGGACATTTTACATGGTGTTTGTATTTTATGTTCTTTTGTGTTTTATTGCTAGGGTTATTAAGAGTTTTTATTGTATTTTTAATTGCTTGAATGCATTGTTATTGTCCCTACAAAACCTCCTTGTCTGCCCTGCCCTTCATAAGAGAAAAACTCACCTTTTATCATGTCTAATTTCCACTTTTTCTGCCTTTGAGGGGCATCAGACTTTTTTTTTCAGAAATGATTTAAGTATACAAATCCTTTCAATTTACTCAGCTGTCATAACTACAGTGCTCTGAAAAGTGATTGATCACGACTGTTTTTTTCCCTTCTGTGTTTTCAGTAACAGTTTTAAGTATCTGCCAAAACCTTAGTAGCAGCAGTTGTTTGAAGAATTTGACTCTGGCAGTATCTGCCTTTGGTCTCCTGGATTTTTCTGTAATGCATTTATTTTAAATTTCTGCAAAGTTGCACAATTCTGTAGCCTAGGAATGACATGCATACAGTCCACATGTGGATTGCTGATCTGCAAATATAAAATCCAGAACGGAATTGTGCATGTTACCAATATTTGTGGCTTTGTTGATTAGCTGGTAAAGACTGCTGCCATTCAGCTAACCAAGAATGCATGACAATAGAAGGAGAAAAAAAGACAAGCATTAAACAATTGCAGAACCAATATATTAGTGTATGAGAAAAGTCTGCTGTTTTAAAACACACACGGGAAAAAAAATAAATAAATAAAAAATCACGCCACCATATGTTCATAGTAAAAATCAAAACCTTTAAAGGTAAATTGATTGACAAGAAACCACTTGAGAAGAAAGCTGGGTTAAGTGATTTGGAGTTATGTCTTACCATCACTTAGGTCATGTATGAGAGCTCATTACCTGTCATTATGAGCCGACTTTCAGGAAAAACAGAAATCCCAGACATGCATTTTAGCTGACCATCCAGAGCACATCTAATATATTTGACAGGTCTAATGGATAATTACTTCTCTTGTGGAAAACCACACACCAACCACGGTGGCTTTAATTGTTCCGAAAAGCCATGCTAAAACAATGCTTGGATTTCACAATGCACTTGGCACGTCAACATATTGCCATAAAAAAAGCTTTATTTTCCCACTAGAATCCTCTGCTGACCAATCTGTGATTGCTGACTCTTCTTAATGAGATAAAGTGGTGATTAAAACAAAGAGAGGCTGCAGGATCCATTACGGGCAGAAAGTAGACAATACAAAGTTGAGATAAAAACTCTCTGAAGACGTAGTGGAATTTCTTACACAAAAAAGAAAACACCTCCATACGTCACCCTTGTGTCTTTGCAGGAAACGAGAGGTTTCACTCAGAGGACACACACATACTGTAAATGTACCCCAGAGCACAAGCAGGAACGTGCAGTCATCCATCAGACCTCTGCAGCTTCATCAACACCGTAAGGATGTGGGTGTGTTGAGAAGCCTCTCCCTCACTGAAACCCATTGAGTCAAACATGAGACTTCTTGGTTAACAGATCCCTGCATGTGACAGAATTTATAACCTCTTACTTGGCCAAAAGAATTAAGTGCCTTTGTCTGCTCGCCACATGCTGCGTGGCAGAGGGTCGAGGTTTTATACGATCAAGTAACAATAAGCTGTGTTTGGCGGCAAAGTAATGAACGGCTCGAGGTATTGAGGACAATGCAGAGCGTGCATGTAGCAGTCTGAAAAGTTGACACAAAGTGTGTCATGTTAACTCCCAGATGAGGTCATCAATCAGCGCCAGTACGAGGGGGTCTGACAGCTGGTAATTTAGGGGGAGGAATGAAAGGATAGTCTGAAAGAGAATATGACTGAGCTGCAAGTCAAACTGAGCAGAAGGCAGAAGAGAGAACATTTTTTGGGTCTTTTTCTTGTATTTGTTCTTTTTCTTTTTAGCCCCATCTGTCCCATTTTCTCTCTCCTCCACTGCTGCCTCTCACAGCATCACACTGAAGCCTTTTCTTTTGAGGGCTTATCAACACATCTGTCTAGAGAAGTTAGTGTTCCCATCCATTTTTTACACCGTGTTTTCCTAAAGCGTCACTGGATCCCCGAACAGCTCTGCTAGTTTCCCTTCAGGCCTCCTGGAGTAAAAAACCAGGGTGTGAAACTAAAGACCCCCAACTGACCAGCAGCTTACATTATCCTGCAGACTCCCCGGTCTGATCAGAAAAAGCTTGTGCTGGTACAGCATGGGAACTAATGAAGAAGAGACATGGTGCAATGGATTTCATTGTAGCATGCTGGCTTTGCCTGAACAGGTTGATCTATAAATGGAGTCGAACATCTGTTAAGTCACAGTTCCTTGTTAAAGCTTGCCACTCATTGTGGGCTCTTTTAAACATAAACTCTGCTTTACAGATGGAAAGCTAATGGTTTCCAAGTGGCCTGACGTCATCGCATTTATTTGTAACTGTACTGGTAAACTGTGAAGCATCGGTAAACTTATCAATGAGGTTTCATTTCGTAACATATTTATAATGCTGTAATAATGTAATCTGATACAACAAAAACATCTCACCACAGCAAATGAAACCTAATGTCAGAACTATCCTTGGTAAACCTGTTTTCCATCTAGAAACCGCTCCTCAGACATTGGATGAATATATTATTTCTCTACTGACATGGTGATACCAAACGTCATCTGAGAATGACTATGAATAGACCCAGCGGTTGTCTAACTGAAAGAAAAACAGAAAATTTGCAAGCTAAGAAGGCATAGCCAACACATCTGAACCGAAGGAGCACTAACTGACAGCTAGACAATCATTTTCTACTGAGCTGAGGGATTGGGCAAATTTGCAGATGCAGCTGTGCTCGTAGTTAGTCAGCCCACGTGGATCCACTCACCATCTCTATGGAAGTGCTCCAACTAAATTGTATTATATTAAACTCCAGCGTTCCTCCCCTCCCTTCCTCTCCGGTCTCACACTCCTTCTCTCCGAGCAGCGCTGGGCTGATGCTGAACAGCCACAGCAGAGAAACTGTTTCTTTGGCCAGCAGCTCAGGACACGCTCTTACAGCAACGTCTTGTCTTTGATGATAGCAGGGGAGCAAGGCTACTGGACAAATCCTGCGTCTGCATCTAATCAATGGGTGTGAGATTTTATAGGGACGATATGGAAGCTCTCCTTGTAACAGTAAATATGCTCTAATACCCAGAGGTCCTGTTCACTGCACAACACAGATACAGTTAAGTTGCGCTTAGAGAGAGTCATTAAAACTGCATTATTGCACTAAGTGCTGTGAGGAGAGTAACTAAATGAGCACTTGTTAGCTTTATGGCACTGGTGGTGTTGGCATAGAGTGTGAAACCTACAACAACGTAGCCTTCATGGGCCACAGAGGTTTATTTCAAACAAGGTCGGCGAGTTCATTTTGAAACAACTCTGAGTGAAATCAGCCACCTCACAAAAATGTTGGTATGCTATGTATCTGCCAACCACACACATTGCACATTTCATAGTAGATATGTATATTATAAGCGCTGAACTCATTCAAAAGCGCATGCCACATGTACAGCACTGTCAGTCCTTATAACTTAGTGCAGGTGATGGCAGGAAACATCAGACTGATAGTAAATAAGTAGATGCACCGCACACAAGAGGGCTGAATTGCTTCCTCTTTTAATTCAATCTTCATTTGAACGTTAATTGAATTGAATTTGAATGTTACAAACAACACATTTTGCCCATGGCTTTATCAGGGGCCTTTAAGTAATTCAGCCCTGTTGTGTGCGGTGCATCTACTTATTATAAGAGCTGAAATTGTCATCATGAGGTGTATGGGATTGTGGCTGGCAAACAACAAAACAGGCTCTGCTTTAGTGATTCATCACTGTGTTTCCAGCAGCTTTGTAGCCACTAAACGTGGATGTTTCTTAGGGAGCCATCGCTGCTATCCCCACCAGGGATTGTGGCCCCTAAACCAGGTATTTTAAGCCAAAACCTAACCACAGTCGAGTGAGTTTTTTTTTTTTTTAACCTTAATACATTAACCACAGCATTCTTGAAACATAAAGTTTCACTATATCCGCTACATAATAATGTACATATGTAACATAACGGTTTGCAGAGAAGGGCTCTGGAGCTGAGAAAAGAATTAAAATAGTGTTGCACGGTATACCGGTACTAAAATAGTACCGCGGTACTAGAGTATTCCAAACGGTACTATACTGCATTTGGAAAATACCGGTACTTTGAAATTGATTCAATTCATTAATTTAGTTAATTTATTTTACTCAATTATGCACACAAACGCCTTTCTTGTTCCTATTGGAGCACAGATTGCACAAGTGGTGTGTATGACAACACCTGTATCAACATCCGTAGCTGGCGCATGTGAAAAAAGACAAGAGAAAGTCTGCCTCGCAAAGGGAGACAACACGAGACAACACAAACTTGGTGGAACATTTGAGTTACCAAACCATGACGTCCATACCGAGGTACTTACCGAACCATGATTTTTTTGGTACAGTTACACCCCTGCTATTTATTGTTCTAAAGGTTTGTATCCAAAAGGACTTTTCCTTAGGAAAAGTACCGAAGAGTATCGAAAAGTATTGAAATTCATATTGGTATTGGTACCGAAACAAAGATTTTGGTATCGTGACAACACTAAATTAAAATAATGACTGTTTTTGAAAAAATCAAGTAACAACAACAATGTGTCCTTCGACTACTTATAAAATTCTTTATAACTGATTTTGGGCTGTAAAAGCAGATTCGTTTTTCTGGCACACCTTCACCTTATTTCAAGGTGCATGGAGACAGGAAACGGTCTTAAGGGGATAAAACCCAAGCAACATTAAAAAGTGTTACTGTAGGACCAGCTTGCTATGGACTTGTGGCCTCCATAAAAATATTTTTCACAATTTTAGCCTGTCCCACATTAAAGTCAACAATTGGGATAAAAATGTGATAAAATTTCTGGTCATCAGTCCAAAACAATAGTCCTAAATGGCACAGAGATCCGATACGATTTAGAGCTTTGGGGCCTCAAGACAGCCTGCATCAAAATTTTGCAATCAACAAACATCCAGGAACCAAACGAGCAGAATACAGCATGGAAATCTGTTTCAACCAAGGTCACAGTCCGTGTCACTTGGTCACTATTGCCTGTCAGTGGCGCCCTAACCCTTTTGCCCATGCGATATGGCAGGCTGTTGTCATAAACTGCTATTTTCCTATGAAAAGTAATGCACCCAAATTTGTACATATCCCATGTAATCATGAGGCAGTAATATGTGCATAACCCACGTTTTTTGGAAAGCTATGATCACATGACCAATGCACTGATGCGAGAAAAGAAGGAAGCGGTCTTGTAAGTCAGCTTGGGGTTGTGCATGGGTCACAAAACACAGGACTTTCCCCTGGGACTTTTCCCTGGAGATAGGTGTACGTATCTGTGTGAACTTGGAGCGAATACAGCATGAAATGCCAAAAAAAAGAAAAAGATGGAGGCAAAACAATTAAAGTTTGTGGGAGTGTAGAAAAGAAAAGAAAAACACTGTAGAGTACCAGAACTATGGGAAAAAGCTTATTTTTTGTCTTGCTGCAGACTCATCTAAATCTGATACACCTCAAATCTGATATCCTTCAATATGACAAAGATAGCAAGCAAGATTTCATTTGACTCATCTCGCACAGTGTGAAATGCAGTCAACCTGTAGGGGAACTGTTATTGCACAGTATGTCGGGACCTTTAAACATGAAGGAGGAGGTGATTTTCTCCAACAGGCTGAAAAAAAAGCATCTCATACTGCAAACCATTTAGAGGTAATTTGTATTCAGTGCAAACTACAATAACATTACGTGCTAAGAGCAGCATAATGCACCACTAATGCACAACATCGTGATAACAGTAATATGTTACCGTCTGGCTTTAAATGCGTCTGCGTGGAGATGGGTGGCTTAATGTACTAAAGAGTCACATTGTGCAGCAAGGGATGTTGGGCCAGATTTGACAATGAGTCTCATAGAGCTGCTCCTCAATATGAAAAATGAAGTGACTCATTTATGAGTGCATCTGCTGAAAGAAGTGAGTTAATGCATCAGTCAGCCGGGGGAAGATCAAAAAACAAAGACCTGAGTTGTTGCCTGCAGGGCTGTGCAGGAGAGTATGTTCATCATAAATGCCACCCTCAAGATTTCACTGAAACGCATCACAACGTTAGATGGTTCGCCGTCTCTATAGTGAGCTTGGATGTAAATGCAGAAAGTGCATTAATAGGTTTGGATGAAAGCATCGGTGCAGCACAGAGCTCTCTATTTCTGTCTATAATGAGCTCAGTGATAGCAAAGTTAAGAACGTTAGTTATGTAAACTGCACTTTCAGTTTGGCGTAACTCAGCTGTTTGTCTTACTGCGGGTCTATAATTAGGATGGTGCAGACATTTGATTTATAAAAAGGAAAAGGTCACTGAGGATTTATAGTAATAAACTCTAAGTGACTAAAGCCAAAGTCAGGACTAACAAATGCCGATGTACACGCAAGAAATCCTCCACTGATATGTACCCTGGGCGTCTCCACTGTCGCAGACTCACTGACGTCTCTCTTTCCAATACCATCCAACATGTGTTGCAGGTATTCACCATATTCTGTGGTTCAGAAGTTTCTGCATTCACTGCTGTTGTCACGGCTGATGTATTCTGCAGCTTACAGACAGCAGATGGTCTTCTCTACATGGTGCCTTTGGTATGGGGCAAACTCATCTTCACCTTCACCTCCATCCGCTGACCATCTATCGACTCCTGTCGACCGATGAACCAAACATTATCCAGGTCCGGAGAGAGCTGCATCATTTCAGATGTGGAACTGCCTCCTCAGAATGAGAGTGGCGACAGACGGCTGACAAATAATTTTGAAAAACCAAAAGCTGGGATAAACAAGATTTTAAAATAAAAATGAGAAAAACATTATTAAGTTTAATCAGGAACAGGACTGAGGTGTAACCCAGTCCTCCTAACCAAGATGTTTTGGATCCAGTCTCGTGGAAATTCTGGTGTCGGGTATAAAACTAGGGGAAAACACTTCACTCTACTCTCTTAAATCTACTCTCCATTTTATTTTTACACCAATTTGAAGTGTTTATATTAATTAGAGAAGGGGTTCCAAGTCAAATGTCTTGCATGTGCTAACTCACTCTGCCTATAAATCCAAAGGTGGTTTCCATCCAGAGAAAACTACAAACTCCTGAAGCTCCTTGGAAATGTTAAGCAGGCTGCAAGAAAGGTACAAGACCCTGAACCTTGTGGGTTGCTATTCTAATGAAATCATTTCACGTATTGTATTAGTATTTGATTAGCATTATTTGGTTTTAAACCACTGAAACCTTAAACTTTCTGTTTGGAATTTGCTGCACCAACTTTGATAGTTGTACAGGAGTTGTATTGGAATAATCATTGTTGTATCCTAGGTGCTGATTAACGGGCCATTCAGCTATTGTGTCAAAATGCAAATAAACAGGCAAAGTCCTAGTCAGAGAACAAAAGGCAGCCTGGCAGCACAATAACCCACTTAAGGTACATTTTCATTATTCAATTTTTTAAGATTTAATATGTTACTGTTCTGCATTAAAATGCCTCGAAACAATAGACAAATGTTCTATATTTTCTTGAGTTGTGTACTTACATTATCCCAGACTTTTTCCAACAATGACACAGTCCATGTCATTTGGTCATGGCTCATGCGTCATGGCAGGCTGTTCTCGTAAACTGCTCCTACATTTTCCTATGAAAAGTAATGCCCCCAAATTTGTACATATCCCATGTAATCATGAGCCAGTAATTAGGGATGCACGATAACTTTTCTTTTAAACCGATACCGATACCCGATAACTTTCAGCTCCTAAAGGCCGATACCGATAACTGATAACCAATAACACACACACATTATATATATATATATATATATATATA
>NC_065523.1:14233532-14236635 GCF_006386435.1 Epinephelus moara | reverse complement strand
TCTTCGCCGGTAAGCCGTTATAATGCGGCGCCGTATTTGACAGGAATACATATTCCTGTCCGTGTCTGTGACCCCCGTTCAACCCACAACCGGCGGGATTCGCCGTTACTGTTTATCGCCACACTGCCGACATTTTACTCTGTCCGTCACCGCACGCTGTTTGATTGCGTTGTCAAAACACGCCGCTATTATGCGGCCTTGCTTTTCACTTATTCCACCGAATACCGAATGCGTGTTTTTTTGCAATATTCTGCCGAATATATTTGGTGCATCCCTAAATAGGAGCCTTCCCCGACTCCCCACTGCCCTCACCGCTGCTCTCCTCACTCTACTGGCTGCTGCGCTGTGCAAGTGCACAGATCTCTCAGAGTGGTGGTGCATTTGCAAAAATGTTTTGAAGGAGCAGCAGCGGCGACACGCCTATTGCTAAATGAATGTAGCGGAAACACTGATATGTACTGTGGAGTTTTAGTGCCGCGGTCTACCGTTGGTACCAGTATACCGTGCAAAGTGTGAGAGAGAGTGTGCGCATCTGTGTGTGTGTGTGTGTGTGTGTGAAAGAGAGAGAGTGTGCGCGTCTGTGTGAAATTATAATCGAGTTAACGAGTTGTTTTCCGACATGAGGGGGTATTCTTGAATTTTCCCAGTCAGAAAGAGTTTTTCTGTTTATGCCGACGTTACTTGAACGCAGCATTCAATGCAGGCCATTCAGGTCTCATAGTGGGAGTGGGGCACTGCCGTGCTGACAAAATTATATATGTTATCGGGACTATTCATCATGATATCGGACTTATCAGAATGACGTAATAATTCCTGTTATCGGGCCGATAATTATCAATGACGTAATAATTCCTGTTATCGGGCCGATAATTATCGGCCTGATAGTTATCGTGCACCCCTACCAGAAATATGTGCATAACCCACGTTTTTTTGGAGACTATGATAATGTGATGAATGCGCTGATGGAGAAAACAAGAAAGCGGTCCCAAGCAGTCTTGTAAGGAGGCAGCTTGGGGTTGTGGATGGGTCACAAAACACAGGACTTTCCCCGAGGACTCTCCCCAGAAGATGGGTGTTCAGGACTGGAGTAACTTGAGTCATTTTAAGGTACGTCCTCACCATATTACTTACTTTGTCGTTGTTAACTATACGTTTTAACCGGATTAAAGTTTTTAGTCACTGGACGACTGAATCTTAAGTTATCAGAGAAACAAACTGAGCAAACGTTAGTGGCAGTTTGGCTCCAGCCCCTGTCGTGCTGAACAGCATCAGAGAAACAAATTTTCAATGTGAAACTGCTTTATTCTGTGTTTTTACCAGTTTAAATCAATGGGTCCGTTTGTTTTGGACAGGAGGAGACCTCTACAGATACTTGGCTTGTGGTAAAAATCCCCTGGATATCTGGATCTTAAGGTATCATAGAAAAAAGGCAAGCACAGATGAGCTTGAGCTGGGCTACCAGCTCCTCTGCGACAAGCTGAACAACGCCGGAAAAAAATATTTTCAACAAGAAACTGTCTTACTCAATGTTTTTACTGGCTTTAATCACCTTGGCTGTTTGCTTTGGAGAGGAGGAGACCTCTGTGGATAATTTGGCTACTGGTAAAAACCTCCTCCATGAACACTGAAGGAATCCTAACTGGAAGAAACTGACTGTATTAAGGCATTACTTTGTCTTTATGTTATTGATTTGACAGAGATCTCTAGTGGCAGATAATTACATATTGTACGTGTAAAAATAGAGCAGTGATTGGTTTATTGTTGCTCTTGAATCAATGCAGAGAACAATGTATCTACAAATGTTTCAAGGACAATGTTTTGCTGTGTTTGTCAGTTTAATGCACATGGTGGTTTTATAGGTTGTGCTGGAAAACAAGTACGTTGTTAAATGTAAAAGGGAAACACAATACATACATTACCTGCAATGAACTGTGCTGCTAAAGGTCATACTTCACACACAAGGAGGTCCTAAATCCAAGCATGGCTTCAAGCAATAATCGTTTAAAACGAAATGTGAAAATAAGCGGCATCAGTAATGGCTTCATTACTGCCTTACTTTAACACCGTATTAAGCACAATAAAATCTCCTGACTCTTGTCTTCAAAGGTACTACACTCTAAACCTGCCTGGATGCAATTTCATTCAAATAGTTTCCAAATCGTAAACTTATAATCTGGTTGAAAACACTCGCTGCGTTACATTAGCAGTAGGTACAGTCAGAGCTATCGCCTAACCACAAGCCTTTCAACTGGTTTGGGGGTAGATTCTTCTTTTACTGCAGATCAGGGAGCAGTTTGTGATCCCACAAACGGCTGCACAGAGAAGTATTTACTGTAAAGGCCTAATTGAAAGAACAGAAACGCTGCAGATGCTGTCGGAATCTATAGATGTTATCTTTATTTCTCCAGATCTACATGGTGAATCCTTTCGTTTTAGTGAGGAAGTTAATTTCTCTCTCTCTCTTCCCTACTCCACTCTTTTTCTTTTTCTCAGTCACACCTGTTATCCGTCCTTAAATGCCTTCCTGTATTTCCTCCCTCCTGCAGTGAGGCAACCACAGCTTACAGGTTCCATATTATCTTAAAGTGGCTTCCAGGTGCCGCTGATTAGCTCTTCAAAGGTAAGCAGTTTCAAAGGGATCTGGAGAGATTCTGCTATTTTTAATGTCTTGACAAAGGTTGATGGTTTGAAATACTGAGACCAAAATTTAAATTAGACTAACAGTCCGTAGCCACGCTAACTGCTCTGTGAGGCTACACTTAGGCACAGAAGTGCTTTGAGCTAAATGTCAAGATGTTAGTAACAGAGTTGGGACCAAGTCTCAAGTCTCTGCACTCAAGTCAAGTCCCAAGGTCCAGAGTCAAGTCCCAATTCCTAAATTTGAGTTTCCAGTCCTAAATAAGTCATAATGTACTCCCAACTGAATATACTGCCATTTTAACAACAGAGTACAGGGCTCAACAATAAGGATTGCCCGATTGCCCGGGGCAAGTAAAACTCACGGTCGGGCATGTAAACTAACAACTCACTTGCCCGATCGGGCAAGTTGCTAAAAATAGTAAAAGTTAATAACTAATTGATAAAATAAATGTATTTTAAAATG
>NC_065523.1:14219224-14232708 GCF_006386435.1 Epinephelus moara | reverse complement strand
ATAACTGCAGTCTTTGTTATTTGATAGCCGCTTAAATTAAACAATTTTTATAGGGCAAGTAAAAACTGACTTCGGGCAAGTAGATCTCTGACCAACTTGCCCGACTGGGCAAGTGAAAAAAAACCTTAGCGTTGAACCCTGAGATTAACAACATATTGAATTAACCCCAAATTATTAAAGCTTTCTGAAGTTTGTATTTGTGTTTATAAAGTTTGTTAAAAAAAAGAGTTGTGCTGGCATTGCACTTTTAGGGAGCTTTCACACCTGCCCTGTTTGGTTCGGTTCAATCAATCAGGTTTGTTTGCCTGTGGTTCGTTTGGGCTTGTGTGAACACAGCAATCGCACTCGGGTGTGCACCAAAACAAGAGGACCGAGACCTTCTTGAAGAGGTGGTCTCGGTCCGGTTACAAACAACCCTGGTGCAGTTTGTCTGTGGTGAAAACGTATTTCAATCTTCATCTGAACCAACTGCAGTCGCATTACAAATTATTTGGGTGAAACAACATGAGCATGTTACAGTCCTGGAGGATTATTAATGCACGCCTCCTCCTGTACTGCCTTAATATGCACATTCGGCGCATCCAATGCATCAAAACATTGTTTTCTAGTCAGAACTGCGCCTCGTTTTCAAACTGTATGGTTTACCTAAGATGAACAATGCAAGCAATATACAGTAGTACTCGATGACCAGCGCTAAAATCAACCTGCGTAGTTGTCCCTCCATTGTGACATTAGAAAGTGTCGCATTTATCTTGCAAGTGTACTCTTCCTCGATGTTTTGTTTACTTCCTGCATTTTTCCTGCATGGAAATTCTGACCAATCAAGAGCAGCTTTCTTGCGCAAGGCATTTGATCTGGTCCACTTGTAAATGCTGCTGTGAGAACACGAACCAACTCTAGGTAATTATGCAACTTTGTAACAAAATTAGTCCCTGATTTAGACCAAAGCAAGACAACTCTAGGTCTGAAACCATCTTTAATCATGCAGCGCTGTTAGTCAGTACCCCAACAAAAGAATTTTGTATGTTTCTGTCCTCATCATATTGGAAAATGTCCATAACTTTCTCAATGCAAATTTATAAGACATTTTCTGTATGACTATTCTTCCTTTAAAGTGATACTTTATATTGTCGCATATTTTATGTTTTCTGCAAATTATAAAAAAAACAAGAAATAAACTGATTCACTTTTTAATTCATTTTTTAATCTTTGGGCTTAGGGGAAGGTATCAAATATTTTCAAGTCAAAAGGCTCAAATCCAAGTGAAGTCACAAGTCACTGGTGTTAGTCCAAGTCGAGTTGGAAAGCTTTTTTGATTTTTTTCAAGTCGAGTCTTGAGTCATCAAAATAAGTCATGGGACTCCAGTCCACACTTCTGGTGAGAATGCTGATTATCAGTGTCACTAAACACAAAGTACAGCTGAGGCTGATGGAAAAGTCAGTTTTTGAAGTATTTGGTGACCAAAGTTTTGGACATTTTAAAATTTTGACCTGATAGTTGTGCTAAATGAAAAGTCAATGGCCAAAGTAGTGGAATGTAAACTTTTTTGTGTGGCCAAAGTAGTGGAATGACACACCAAGATTTCCATCCAAAGAGCGACGCTGCTGCCAAAAAAACCCTAAATTTTGGGAGAAAGTCATGTCCACCCTAGCAAAACAAGTTTTCACCATTAGAAATCAGTCTGATCTCCATTCATGCTAGAGTTACACTGGTGCACACAAGTACCCCATTAGGTAAGCATACCAGCATACAGATGTGTCTGAACACACAGACGAAAGGTCATGCCCTGAAATTAGCAGACAGGACCTCCGTCTCTGCTGTGTTGTGACAGTTGAAACAGCAGTGTGTGTCTGGATGGACTGACATGTGAACAAAACTCCACAAAGTCTCAGCAGGTGTTTCAGCTCCAGTCAGAGGAGACAGAAACCTAACCATGTCAGGTGTCAGGCAGAGACGGGCCCAGAATTACCTCGACTTTTATTCCCGGCGGGGCCAATTCCTCTTATACCAAACATAGGGGTCTCTACCAGGTCCTGGTCCCACTTCTGTTATTTTGCAGCTGTCCACATTGATTACACAATAGTTGTGAATAGACAGCAGCTGTCAGTAGAAATAAGAGCATAATCAAGCTTTGTAAAGGTAGTTATATGAATTAGTTTTTATATGTGAAGAGTTTGGAGAACCAACGTTGCTTTTATCTTTTTTTTTCAATGCCTGCTTTTTAATCTTTTGTCAACCCACTCTCTCTATTCCTGGTGAACTTTCACCTTTCTTTTATTTCCCTTTACCAGAATAAAAAGCACGCACCAGTGTGAGTTGATAAACATCAACAACCATTACTTCTCTCTCCTGCCTCACTAAATTACAAAATATACTGTATCTCATTGGGCCTGTAGCGCAGAGACCAGTACATAACGCCGGTGTGGTTTGTTTGCAAGGCAGCGCGGAGGCTGGAGGTTATTTCCTCGGCGCAGACATGCTCTCAGCCCTGCGGAGGGGGAAATGCACTGGTGTGGAATAGAGAGCTTTTTAAAAGCCAGTGAATAAAAGCTTTGATATCCCCTCTGCCCTGCGTCCCCGCTGCCGTTCCCATCTTCTGTTTCCTCCAGCCGCCCTCACGCCACTGTTTCTACCAGAGCACGTCGAGATGCAGCGAACACAATTAGGCCTGATGTAATGAAATCACACTGTGCTCTGGTTAATGGAGATGTTGGTGAACGGGGTCAGCGGGTGGACTCTGTGTGTGTGTGTGTGTGTCTGTGTGTGTGTGTGTGTGTGTGTGTGCAGAGAGTGGAGGCAGCTGTCAGGCGTTTCTTTTACGATTTTCAAAAGGACCACCAGCCTCACTTCTCTCAGGTTAAGGATCTCTAGTTGAAGTGTACACACTCCTATAAAACCCCCCCACTTAGATATGATGTTATCTCGTCAATATAAAGTATCTATTTGACAGAGATATTACAGTGAATTAGAGCGTCCCCGTTCCACATTTTCTTGATTAACCTCATAAAAATAGTGGAGTGTTTAGTCTGGCTGACTGACAAAGTGAAGTGATTGTATCTCAACCTTTTGCATGCTGCCAAGAACGACAGCTAACAAATTACCTTGAATAAGTTGTTGCACAGGTTCTTAATAAAAGGTAAAAATTATTTTTCCACCGCGCATTGAATAATAAATGTAGTTTTAACATCACTGCCAAGCTGCCTGCGCAAAAAACAGCCCACTAAAAACACATTACGCCGCACATAACAACACTTCATTATACTCTGCACGACCTTATCCAGCAACACCTCTGTGCAGAATCCGATAGATTAAATACTCATTGACATTTAATTCCTGGATCACATCATAACGAGCCGGTGACCTCTGATCAATGCAGCATGAGTCAAACTGCTGTCTATTATATGCTGTACTGTAGATGTCAAGCCCTCACACACAAGAGCAATTCTCCGAATTGGGCATCAAACTCCTTCCTTGACCGCCGAGGATATTCAAGTGGCTCTTGAGCACAGTGATCCTGAGCAGTAAATCAGCCAGATAATGAAAAAGATCCGTAAGAGCAGCAGCAGAACAACAAGAGTGGATTAATGGACCTAATGAGGTGGATATGTAGCACAGCAGCACTGGGCAGGTGGCTTTTTGGCATATTAGGGACATAAGGTCATTTCGGCGTGTTCTGGTGTCTGTGAAAATACAAGCATCCTTGTGTCAGAAAATAATGAGTTATCTGGCAGCCAGTTGCACAGATGTTGTTATTGTTGGAATTAGAAATGAATAGTGGAAACTTGTCTGTTTTATTTGGAGGTGGGTTGTAGTTCTTTTCAGTCCTGAGCAAGTGATTCATACATGAGAGAAACTGTTTCTATAATGGAGGGATTAGAGGATTCTGCAGGACAGGTGCTACATTTGGATGGAAACTTGGCCAGAAAAGAAAGAGAGAAAGAAACAGAATCACCAGTGAAAGATCAACATTAAGTTCTCATAGGAGGTACAACAAAAAAGACTCCCCTCAATAATTTCTTGGTCCCAGATCTGATAAAAAAGGCAAATTTAACAATGTCAGTTAAGTTGCTTTAAAACTGAAACTAACTACAGGTGAAAGAATAGTGACATTAGACTTTGTTTCCTTTAGCTGTTTCTAAAAAGGAAACTTTGCTGATTTTTCAACTAGCTCTGTGTCATTGCAGTGTGTGCAATATCTGCAGAATGACCAGTACTTGGTGTCCCCCAGTGCTGCCAGAGCCTGAAGTTCCCCACCCATCCACCAGAGGAGGTCTGCGAGATGACGCATACTATTACATCAAATGTATCACCTGGTGGACTTTTGCTGGCGGTTGGCAGCCGGCTTTCCTTTTCGTTTTTTTTTGTTGTTTTTTTTAAAACTAGCACAACGCCCATTTAAAACGAGCCTGTTTGGAACAGGACAATTGCTTGGCCTCTGGTAATGCAGCTTTCTTAAGAAATGCTCGGCCAAACAACCTCAACACTGAGCTTCCTTAAGTCCAAAGCAATAAACCTGCCATGACATAGCTGAGTCCCCTAGCAAATTGCAAGCGTCATTTGGGTGCAAAAGCTCACACGAACATTTTATGGCCTCGATGAGGTCTACGCCCAGCGATTTCCGGGAACAAAAGTGTTGTTTTTTAAAGTTAGATCACTGATGCTTAAAATGTGTCAATGCTATAATGTAATTTCTCCAATCACTCAGGTCTCTCCTTTGCCATCTGCTTTTGAATGTACCATAGCGAGCAAGGAAGAGCGAGCTGTACCCAGCATGCCATTGGCGATGTAACACTTAATGGTGTCCCCTTTTAATACACAACACAGTTTGTACTTCTGGCGGTTAAACGCTCTACTAATAAATATCTCCTGTAGCTCTCAAGAGCCCGCACTCGACACTGCATTCCCTTGCACCCCGCCAAGTGTGAAGCCGACTGCTTGTTGAACGGTTGTTGAGAAAAATCGAAGGACAAACATGCAGAGACTCCTTCCATTTTAGTTAGATTATCCTGTCTGCCTCTTGGAGTTCGTTCTTTTCTGTTTTCTCCCATCTGTAAGCTCTTTGTCACTACTGTTTTGAAAAGTGCCACAATTAAAGTTTGCTTTTGGTAAAATTAACCCTATATTCTACCCCAAAACTTCAATGGTTTTGCTGCCCAACCATAACCACATCTTAACCAAGCAGTATTTGACACACACTTAAATTGTGGGGATAAATGATTTTTTAAAAACTGCTCCGCACATGTTCACTGCCTGTGTTTATATTTGGCGTTGTCTTAAATGTCTTAAACTGGTGCTGAGAGATTTACAGATGTGGGGAGTGCCATTAAAAGACTACTGCTGAGGTGCTGCTCTGTTCTGTTTCTGCAATTACCGACATTTGGAGGACGTGCTGCCGTTTGTGTTTGTACTTAGAAGTGTGGTGTGTAAACATGGGAAAACACAGTGCCCAGCAATGTTTTGCAATAGTTATGGTTTATGTTCCAAGTGATTATTGCTTATATGAAGTCAAATAAAAGTATTGCATAGTATAAGTGTGTGTGCTGGATGGAGGTGATTTATTGTAGCACACAGTTCAGGTCGCTATCCGCCCCTCTTTCCTTCCCGACCCCTCCCCCCTCACCCTCTCAGACAACAGTGGTAATAGGCAGGCTGTTGGTTACTGGATCCTCTGGGGTATTAATCAGCTAACTGGCTGCCATGGAGGTGGGTGAGGCTCCTTACACTGATGCACTGGCTTTTTAATCAAAACTTCCTGCACAAACTGCAGTGTGTTTGAAAGACTGATTAAATTACTGCTTTGATCTCTTGACGCCAATTTAGCTCTTCCTGCCGGATCGCACATGCATGTTTATGTGCTAACAAACACATATACAAGAAGATACATGTGAGAAATGCACAATCAAGCATGTTGAGAGCTGCACGCAGCGCTTAAAAACCAGACCAATGTTGAGATTTATGATTCAGGAGCATTAATGCAGCATAAAATTCAACTTTTATCCCCACAGCAGACCCTGAGAATTGTTCTCCTGAGGGTTCATAAGCTGCAGTGAAATCTCTGTTGGAAATAATGAAGCATTTTCATCTGCTTACCGCAAGTCCCATTCAGGTGCAGAATGCAGGCATCCATCTAACAGCCCCTCTGTTGCCTAACGCTGGCTCCAGACCAACATTATTATTGCGGGCTCTACATTTAAAGCCTCACATATGGCTTCACCCAGAAATGATTTGTGCGTCCGGTGTTTCACACTTCAGAGCTCCGAACGTTTTAGCGAAATGATTCGAGGGGATTTTCAAAAACACTCACCTGGGGAATTGAACCCAGGTCTCGGTGATCACATGACACCTGAGAAGCTGAAGGACTGACAGCGGAGAGGGTAATCAGCCGATATCTGATAGGAGCAAGAAAGCATATCTAACAGTGTTGGCATTACAGCGACGTTTGGTTGGTGCATGTGGTGCTGCCTGCTGCTCTGCGTGGGTAAAATGGTAATTTAAAACTTTTTTTTTTTTTTTGCATTTGATTGACTGTTTGAGGACTGTTTTAAGGGGAACACCAGATATCATGAAGTAAGTTGACAATAAAGGAAAAGATAAAACCCTGAATTGACTTTTTTGTTCTACTTGGCAACCTCCACGTTATCTGGCACCCAAGTGAGCTCATGCGGACCGCAAAATGTATTTGCAAATGTAATGTCACCCAGCTCTTGTGTGCACTGTTGAAACTCATCTGTAGTCCATTAAACAGCCCGTTCAAGAAGAGTACTTCAGTTTCATGGAGAGGTTTTCTGTCAGGGCCTGTTTGCTGTAAACCGACTATTACCCTTTACGAATTACACGGATTTTAGTCCAGTACAGTGAGTACATTTCAGTTATCAACAACAAAGACACTTATAACAGGCAAATGACGCAGATAAAAAGTATCAAAACCAAATTAGGGGTGAATTTAATCCCTCCCGTATAGAAGCACTTTGTACTGCAGGAATCCAGGAAGTACAACACTTAAACAGAGAGGAGAGTGAGTGAAAGGGTGGCTGATGGAGAGGTAACATAAGAGGAGGGAGGGAACACATTGCAGGAGGAATGAAGAGCAGTCTGGAGAAGATGGCATAAAGAGGAGAGAGGACTCCTCTTTTCTCTGTGGAGGACTGTCTGGATGAATCATGGGGTGGACCAAATGCTGTCCAGTTTAAACTAATGGGGAGGGAATTTATGGTAACACTTAAAGAATGAGATCAATAGGAGCAGAGCTTCCAGCAGTGAGGAGAAGGAGGAGAGCGCTGGGCCCGACAGAGGGTCAATATTGTCCAAACAGGATCGGTTACAGTTCTGTTAGAGAGAAAGAAACGGAGGTCAATACCAGGTACCTGTGGCCTTGTGAATAATTATACAAAGTGAATGCACAAACACTCTTTTAGCATTCACTTTACTTTAAATGGCACTCATAGCACGGACTCACAGTTTTTTGTGTGCCTGAATTCGCAGCCTCTTTTTAAATGAATGGTTTAATTTAACTTTGGATTGTGAAAGTGTTTCTCGGCGGCTATTTTTATGCAGATGCATTTTTGTACTGCTAATTTTTTTGTTTTCCAATTAGGTCTTTCGATCTGAGATGTTAATGCTGTCTGGATGAGGTTTTATTCCAGCAACAGACGTGCTACATTGTTGTGACGCACGCAAGTTGGAGGGAGGTGGTCAGGGTAGAAGGTGGGTGTATAAAGGTCAGGAATTTGACAATAGAGACCGGGGTCATAGGGGTCCTGTGTGTGGTTAGGTTTTGGCAACAAAAGCGCACAAAAGTTAAGAGAGAGATCGTGATTCTAGTTTAATGTCAAAAGAGTGAACATCCTGTCTTGTGCGTTAAGCCACTGCAGACTCTCCCAATATTAAACCACAATTGTTCCCTAATTGAGGACTAGGAATGCCAAAACATGACTGTAAAAAAGTTTAATAAAGTTTCTACAAGAGAATATTGTGTTTCCCGAGAGCAGATATTGTAGGAAAACACATTAAATACATTGTCAGTGAACATTTTATTGATACATTTAGCATAACCGCTTTGTAGCTTGCCAAATATGACACTGTTTTTTCATTATGTTTATAAAAATGTGAGCCAGGTCACATTAGGTTTCCTTTAAAATTAGTTTGCTATTACAAATTATAGGCTTGGGCAGCGCTAAGTTTAGATCCATGTCTGTGAAAATGTGGATGCTTCACACACATCTTTCCCCCAGCAGCACAGAAGTTCTATACAATCAGCACAGTTTCAAGGTGGGCACCCGAGATTAGTGTCACCAACTCAGTATCTGACCAAAATTCTCCCTTTCTGTTACTTAGTTATGACTTTGAATAATAGCCAGAAAGGTGTTTTTGCAGAACATTATGATGTCACAGTCATGTTGACCTTGATCTTTTGGAGATAAAATGTTATCACTTCATCATTTTATTCTGTAAGACATTTGTGTGAAATTTTGTCATAATTAGTGTATGAATTCTTGAGTTATGCCCAAAAACATGTTTCGTGAAGTCACAATGACCTTTGACCACCAAATTCTAATCAGTTAATTGTTGAGTCCAAGTGGACGTTTGTGCCAAATCTGAAAAAAAAAAAAAAATCCCTCAAGGTGATCTTGAGATATCACATTCATGAGAATGAGACAGACGAGGTTACAGTGATAATGACCTTTAACCTTTGACCACCAAATTCTAATCAGTTAATTGTTGAGTCCAAGTGGACATTTTTGCCAAATCTGGAAAAAAAAAAAAGGTGAACTTGAGATATCACATTCATGAGAATGAGACAGACGAGGTCACAGTGATGATGACCTTTAACCTTTGACCACCAAATTCTAATCAGTTAATTGTTGAGTCCAAGTGGACGTTTGTGCCAAATCTGGAAAAAATAAAAATAAAAAATCCCTCAAGGTGATCTTGAGATATCACATTGATGAGAATGAGACAGACGAGGTCACAGTGATGTTGACCTCTGACCTACGACCACCAAAATCTAATCCATTCATTGTTAAGTCCAAGTGGACGTTTGTGCCGAATTTGAAAGAAATTCCCTTATTCTTGTGATATTATGTTCATGAGATTGGGACAGACGTACATAAGGGCAGATGGACAACCTGACAACATAAGCCTTTGGCCACGGCTATTGTGTTGCTTTGTGGTGCAGACACAAGTCTCATGCACTTTTTGCATATGCTTTGTTCTCTCCTAAATCAAAATACTTCCGAACAATGGATGATAATAGTAGATGACAGATGATTTTTGTTTTGTCCATCTGCAGCCACAACATTCAGGAAAGTTTTTCAGTGGCTGCTGCTGCAGGCTGCACGCATACCAGCATGACAGCTCCTCAAAACTGGAGGCTGGCTGTTAGTTTAAGAGGCGCTTGATTTTAATACGCAGTGATGTTTTCTATGAGCAGGGCACACATTTTGAATGTCAATATCACAGTCGATCATCATCGTAATTAATATTCGATTAACTGTGCAGCCCTAAAGACAACGTTTAGCATCCAGTGCCAACATTTTTAAAAGTACTTCTTTCTACAGTATCTGCACATGGAGACTGCTACTGTTTAAGCGAAGGGAAAAAACATGGCTCCAGTTTTAAAAGAAGCCAGTATTAGCTGTTTGTGACGTGACACCGGGCCACAGAGTCCACTCTCCCACATAAAAGTTGGATGTGCTACATGTCAATCCATCACCTCAACTGCTATACTTTCTGCTTCACTGACTAAAATCTGCTTCATGTCAGATTCTCACCTTCACTCCCTCAGAGGAGACCCTTCCCTTCTCAATCAGATTTTCCCCTGACCCTGAACAGCGTTAAAAAGGTGCTACAAGACGCTCGCTGCTTTTAAGAGTCAGCTTTGAGGGGGTGTAGGGAGTGCAGTCTGTGGGACTTTACTTCCATTAAAAACAGTTGCGCAGGATGGAGCCGCTTGCTCCATAGTGGAATATTGTTTTTGGTTTTACACAACAATTATCCAAGGTGTTTCTTTTGATATTCACAGTATACTGCTTTTTCATTTATGCTTGGCTACAGCGAATATTGCATTTACCCAGGCAGTGGGTGGATGTTTTTTTGAAGACATCAGACTGTGACATTTAAACAGCAGGGTAAAAGCTTTGGACTTGAATGAACCGTCCTGTTTTTTATTTTCTCCTCTTTCCCACATTAATGTGTTTCTCTCTTCCTCTTTTTTCTTTGACTTCACTGCTCTGAACCAAAATACTGAACTTTGTGACACAATGGCTCAAATCCCAACCGAACACATTGAATTCATCACAATGTGGGATCTACATCCAAAATAAAGTGTACTTCCAATTTTTCACTCTCCTGAGATTTGAAGTTATGACACAAGCTTCGATCCAATGTCTCTTTCTTTTGACTGGACTACAGTGTATTTTTAGGCATCCAGTGTCAACCTTTATGAACGTGAATATTTTGTGGATTTAGTGTGGGAAAACTGGAGCCTGGGATAAGATCCAGTTGCCGAAGAACATCATGAACCAAGTGTCTGTGAGGACACGAGGTGAAGGAAGAAAGGGGCTGAGATTACAGACAGCTGTCAGACATTTCATTTTATGATTTCAAATGGACCACCAGCCAGGGTGGTAGCAAAGGATTCTGGGTCCCAGACAGAATATTGCTCTGCCCCCTCCCCCTTAAAAAATAACCCTGCATTTAACTAAAATAATCCTAGTGGCATTTTTGTGGGCAATCTCCAGCTGTGGGCACAGAGAATCATGACCACGTTCCTCGCCACTGCCACCAGCCTGTGTCTATGTGTGTGTGTGTGTGTGTGTGTGTGTGTGTGTGTGTGTGTGCTGGATTCAGCTTTTTTTCCTTGCATATTTTAAAATGTACCTTCTCAAGAAAGTACAGAAGAAAAACAGCCACCTTGCCAATGTAAAGATAAAAAAAGGTATGAAATGCTTCCGTTTTACTGTAACTTTAGAATTCACAGGAAGAATTTGAGCATTTGAGGTAATTTTCTTTTGATTTAATTTACAATGAATGACAACAATTTTCTGTATCGCTCCTTTGATACCTTTAAATCTCTTGAATTTAAAGGCAATATCATGCACACATGGAAAATGTCAATGACATGACCACCACCACCCAATTATTGTACACTAAACCCACTGTGGTCTGGAAGTGTGCTGGAGAAAGAATCACTGACATGAGACAAAAGGTGTGAAGCACTAAAGATGTGAACAATATGGCTGCTTATTTCCTCAGGTTTCAAATATTTGCACTTAACGGGTCACATGAAAAGACCCAAAGGCCAATATTGCGGGCAGACATGATTGGTTCAATGCAATTTGATGAAGCCTCTTTTATATAAGCTATTTTAATAATAAGTTCCCTTTTTCAAGGACTGGCAGGTCTGCTTGTGATCTAGACGGGAACACTTTAATTCATGAGGTAGTTTGACAAGAGGTCAATGCTTTCCATGCACAGACATAGTAAAGAGTCCAATAAAGCAAAGCCCAATATTACCATATCCTGTATAGGCTGGGGATGCAGGCAGTTGAGCTGTGCATTGAGGTTGGAAACAGAACATATGCTGCGTATCAGAGAGGAGTTACCTGCCCGTCTCTATGCAGTGTAGCATGTGTTTGGCTTTAGCTTGGGACGACTGGGACCTGCTGTCAGCGTGATGGAGAGTATCGAGCTCCGAGGGAGGATGAGGGTGATGACAGTGTTTAATCCTGTCCACCTCGTTACCCATTTTGGTAACAGAAAAAAAAAAGGGATGAATCAGATCGAACTCTTAACCCTGCAACCAAGCACGTAGACGACCACACTTGGGACGCAAGAAGTCGAGAAGAGGGGAGTGAAGTACATGCATATGGGGGTGACAGCACTGGAGTGGATGTCTGGATGGACACCAAGGTTGAGTTCTCATGAGCTGTGTCTTGGGAAAAATCCCACAACTCCCCTGCAGCACCCTTCAGTCTTACTGTACCCCATTTAATGCTCACTAAATCCAGCGTGGACCCCTGGTTTCACTCTACTGTACTGTACAACACCATGCCCAGCTGGAGGCATGGCACGTCTGTTTCTTTTTAAAGATCCAAATCTTTTATTACAAGAGTTCGGGCCAGCCAGGGGCCGCTCTGGGAAAGCCATTAGGAGGTGTGTTTGAGCTGAGCCAGCCTCGGTGTGGTTACAGTAGTGCAGGGCTCTGTCTAATGACTGGAGTGGCCTGTCTCTACTGTAATGAAGGCTAGAGTTACTAAGTCTTCATCCTGCCTTTATAAGGTGTCCTTTCAACCCCATTGGAGCAGGGATAAGTGAAACATGTCAGAGACAAATCCTTATAAAGACCTGCAGTTTGACTGACCACGCCAAGCAGAACCGACAGCCCGCTGACATGCAACACTCGCCTCCGCTTGTAAGGTCAGACCTGCTTGAGCCTCCATTATGAGAACTACTTGTTTTATTGTTACAAGAGATATTGCATTCCATGGTAACAGTGATTGGGCTGTAAATCCTCTGATGAAGGGGGGAACGGTGCAGTAGAGAGGGCAGGAGAAGGGACGTGGGAGGAGTGGAGGTGGGGGGTTGCAATTAGAGGAGTGAAAGACCACCAGGGCGGCTGCTGCCCAAACTCTCAGCTGCCACACATTTAAAGTATGCAGAAAGAAATAGCAGCAATAACAAAGTCAGTGATAGTGAGTGAGAGGGAGGGAGGCAGATTGCAATTTGAGTTGTGTAAACATTTTTTGGGTGGCAGAGTCGCACTGGAGACAGAAATCCTGTCATTGGTCGAGCTGAAGCTAGGTGGGTGGAGAGAAAGTGACTTTTAGGAGGGTGGATTAGCCATGGCAAACAAGAAACTGTGGTCATCACATGCAGAACAATAGGCACTTTAGAAATAAATGTCTTACTTGCTGAAATGTAGGTTTTACAGTTTGTAAAAGTCACTTACAGGAACGGAATCTTAATTTTAGCCTCCAAGTTTAATGACGAGTTGTTTTTTTCTTGGAGAGTAAGTTAATACAATTTGTCCAACCTTTGCAATAATAAAATCAGTACAACTTGGAGAGCGTGAGCACATTCTGCTGCAGGTTTTTTAAGCTTCTTTTTCAGATCAGTGGTAGGATGAATAAAAAAATAAATAAAATAACCTGTAAAATAAATTAAAAGCTGACAATAGAGCCTACAAGTGGGGCCACAACCTTAAACTACTGTATAGTACAGTATCTCACATAAGTGAGTACACCCCTCCCATTTTTGCAAATATTTCATTATATCTTGTCATGGGACAACACTATAGAAATGACACTTAGATATAACTTAAAGTAGTCAGTGTACAGCTTGTATAGTAGTATAGATTTACCTTCCTCTGAAAATTACTCAAAACACAGCCATCAACATCTAAACAGCTGGCAACATAAGTGAGTACACCCCACAGTGAACATGTCCAAATTGTGCCTAAAGTGTCAATATTTTATGTGCCAAC